>NC_091979.1:195981638-196335225 GCF_044704955.1 Pristiophorus japonicus | reverse complement strand
TATTGGTAGGGGCCTGGGGACCAAATGGGCTGCCCCCTCCCTCTCTCACATTCGTCCAAGGTGAGCTGCAGGGCCCAGAGAGGGAATTTGAGAGAAAGAAAAAAAAGATATCTGAAAATGTATCATCTTAATCGGGTTAGAGCTTCGTTGTGTCTCAAGTTGTCACCCAGTGCCAGTTGTTTCCCTTCCTCTGTCTTCTGTAACCTTCAAATGAGTGTCAATTACATTATAAAGAGCTTTAGGGCGAGGGCATGACTGTACCATGAAGACAGCACATTGGAATGCAAGCCAGCTCCTCTGTGCCATTACTAATGTTCTTTTTTTCCTCCCCCACCCCTCTCCTGATTGTGTTTTCTTCCCTCTCCCCTCCTTTCTACTGCACATTGCAAGAAATGTCAAGAAGAGAAGATACGATCCCGGCCAGGCTGGCGCTATTTGAAGAGAGGCGAGGAACCGCCTCATCAGCTCTGCATCTGTGGATTTTGGGTACAATCGCTTAGCATAAACTGTCATGGCTCGGCGCAGTGGGAGAGACACACAGAGCAGAACCAAATCACCCAACGCAATGTTGACTTGCGATTTACACTCCACTTGCAGTGAAGGGGGCTGGAATATTCTACAGAGAGGCTACCCTCTTCCCCTCAACTCCCTGCCCCCTTTACTCACCACCTTCCCCCCACCCCCAGAAGATACCGAGACTTACTGGGGGCTCCAAGTACATTCTCGACAACAACAAAGCGGAGCAAAATCAGATTCGATTCTCACTTCGAGAACAATCTGCTGCAACGCAGAGGAGGCACGTGACTGGGATTGAACGTACCCAAGACGTAATCACGCATGAGGTTTTTTTCCTTTTTCGTTCCTGGAGCAGGCGCTACTCTCTCACGGCATGACATTCCCTTTCCGAAGGTACCTGCATGGAAATTAAACAACAACAACAACAAAAACCTGAGGGAAGGAGATAGCATCACAGCACCGATCGATGGATGTCTTAACAGCACTATTTTTATTTCCTCGGAAGCTTAAATGGTCAATATTTTCATCCAATCTCAGGTCCATTTACTCAGCATTTTTCTTTATCTGCTTTGAACTGCCACAGACTTTTTTTTAGTTTGTAACCGGGGCAGCAACAGAACGCTCATATATAATATATATATATATATATATATACATAGAAAAAAATAGGGACTGTAAAAAGGAAAACTACAGATTGAAAAGATTCTTTTTCACCACTTCGTAATCCTCCGTGTTCATATAAAGCGGGTGTTTTGTGGCAATCAGGTCAATATTCCAGATGAATATTAACTCCCTTACCTCACGCCCAAGTCTTCAGCACCTTGATGGATGGCTGGTTCATTGCCCACGTCTTTATATGGCTTCCATCGAAGGCTGGAGTGCCTCCCCCTCCCCCTCCCCCTCCCCCTCCCCCATGATGATGCACTATTAAAGTAATCAGAATGATGTATTGACTCACACTGGTGAATGCCCACTGAAACAGTGTACGACCCCTGTGCCAGTCCATCTCAGTTTTACTATTGCGCTTCTTTAAAAAATTCAGAGAACAAAATCTGCTTCTTTAATGGGTGAAAAATGATAGGCCGATGGCGTGTGCAGTCCTGGGGACATGCACCACAGACATGTGCTGGGAGCAAAGAAGCAAAATATCAACAGCCCCCCCCCCCCCCCAGGTTCATATGAGCTGTGAACGTAGATTGGTTAATAATCTTTCAGGGTGGCATTTCGTTCAGACTGTACCCGTTGCTGGGATGTAGAACTGTTCCATGTGTAGCATAGAATTTCCCTTTCACTGGTGCAAAACAGCGCCATTGGATACTATAAATATACCAGTGAAAAGGAAAAGGAGCAGTAGCCATTGAACTTGCAAACCGTGAATGTTGATTTGTTTTGTTCTGTAGGAGAATAGTTTTATCTATTTTTCAATCCTCCTTTGCAATCAGAATTGGAAAGGCAGCAGTTTCTGGGGAATGGGTGGTGCAGTGAGTTAGGTCAATGTCCTTTCCCTACCTGGGACCTGGGTTTGAATCCAGCCTAGAATGATGCTCCTTTTGTACTGCATCATTCTGTAATTCAATGATGATCTCCTGTCTCACAGCTATTAAGTGCGTCACAGGTTCAACCCAGTGAGCTGTAAGTTCAAAGGACAAAGTTGTCCATAATTTGGCATAAAATTATCCTACTCAGAGTGCTAGTAACTGGAAATGCCAGACTTGTACAGCGAGAATGCCTTTCCAAGAGCAGGTTGAGCCTCATTGGAGTAAGCATTGCTCTGGCTCCTGTGTGTGGCGACTTTATAAACGCATCAACACAAGTAGAGGAAATCCTCTGGTGCACACTTCCAATGTCAGTGCACACCACAGCAACCAGAGCAATTATTACCTCATTGATGGGCATTGCCTCTAACCTGAGCTCTTGCCCATGGAAATGTCTGATGGAGCAATGTACAGAGAGCCGCATCCTGCACCCAACCCTGCCTCCCCCCGCCCCCCCCCGCACCCCCCTCCCCCGCCATGGGAGTGCTTGAAGGAGCAGTGCAGAGGGAACTTCAATCTGCATGAATATGGGCTACACCCGACGTCAGAGTGTTTAATGCTGACCTTGGACACTTAAAGTGGAAAATGTTCAATTTCCCAGGACTGATGTCCTTTATCGTCTGCACAATAATTGGCCATTTTTCTTTTTAAATGAGAAAGGCACTCGGACAATTCCGGGGCTTTACGGTTATTACAACTATTTCTATTTAGAATTGAAAACATTTTATAAAAATTCATTCTTTGGATATGGGTGTCGCTACCAAGATACTATGTATTGCCCATCCCTAGTTGCCCTTGAGAAAGTGGTGGTGAACCGCTGCAGTCCCAATGGTGAAGGTACTCCCACAGTTCTGTTAGGTAGCAAGTTGTAGGATTCTGAGCCAGCGCCGATGAAGGAACGGGGATATATGTCGCAGTCGGTGTGTGACTTGGTGATGGTGTTCCCATGCACCTGCTGCCCTTGTACTAGTAGGTGATGGTGGTCACGAGTTCGGGAGGTTCTGTCGAAGAAGCCTTGGCGAGTTGCTGCATTGCATCCTTTAGATAAGATAGACTGTAGCCACAGGTGGAGGGAGTACTGATATCAGGAATCAAAGAGTTAAAATAGCTTTACAAGGCTACTTACTTGGGCAGGGTGGAGGGAATATGATAATTAAGGAACTCTTACTGTGAGGGCGTGTTGGAGGCAATAGCAGTAGAGCATCCAGTCCCTCGGCAAAGCATCAATAATTCCAACCTGTGACTGACAATGAGACAGGCCTACTGTCATTGTCCAGATGCAATCAACTCTCCTCGCTGACTGAGCATCCTACCTCAGTCATAGAGTGTTAAGTATGGCTGAACTCATCGAAGGAAACAAAAATCAATTCCTCCAGACCCAAACAGTCTCCATACCCAGATAGTCTCCACTGGAGATGTCAGACCATTTTTCTCACCACCCCCATACCCTACAATGTAAAGTAATCCCACCTTATTTTTTTTATGCGGTTCAAACCGAAGGGTAAAGTTCCTCTAGGGTTGCCAATTCTGGCTGGTGTTCCTGGAGATTTTATCACATGATCTTCTCCTTCCAACTGCCCCATCCTGCCATTGGTCACCCAACACACCCATCCTCGCGACGTCCTGCCTTCCCACACCAATTGGATAAGCGAACAGACTTGTCATTACCCGACTGGATGATCCTTGACTATCAGTCAAATAGCCTATTCTCTATCATCACCGACATTTGCAAACAAAAGCGTTGTTATTTTTTAATGCCCGTATGATTTTTTTTCCCAGGTTACACCCTGCAATGTCTGGAAGATTAATCTTCAATTCCTGGAAACTCCAGGGAAATCCTGCAGGATTGACAACCCTAAGTTCCTCTATATAGATTGGTAACCTTAAGAAGGTGGGTTCACTCAGCCTGTGACTTGCACCAAGGTCAGAGTGGCCACCAACCAAAATAGTATCTGGACTATGGCATCTGAAATGGGCACCTGCCTTGCCCATTACACCCGTTCTATAACTGCTGCTTCTTCATTGTATATAACATTAGTCATTCTAGAGAACACAAAACTTTGACTATAGCTGGGATGCTGCATGTAGCAACATAACGGGGCTCGGATCATTCGTTGAGAAATTCAAGATTAAATTCAGCAGGAATATGTTAATAGGTGCATGGGGAACAAAACAAAGAAAGAAAAGATTAAAAATTACATTTTTATTTACTATGCAAAAATGTGTGTTGCACACAGCTATCAGAAAAAAAGATTCACGGTATGAACTGCTAAGTACTTGAAAATCATGAAGAAAATGATTTTTTTTATATACTCAATTCACTTCTGTTCTGAAAAGTTTTACTTATTAATGAAATGCCATGAATGGAATGACTTACTAGTTCTTTAGTAATATGACAGCACCAGGTTTATTTTCATTAAAGATCACCAGATTGAAAGAACAATGACATGGCTAATTTATATTTAATATTGCTATTTATTATGTAATGGGAGCATCGTAATCTGGCAATAGAGAAGGTCTTCTGTAGACTCAAAGGGGTTAAAAGTTCATCTGTGCCCACTTGTTAAGCACCGGTAAATGTGCTCATTACCAGTGTGCACTGTGGAATGGGGATTGGAGGCTGATTACTTTATTCGGTGCTAGCTAGTCAACTAACCAGATTTTCACTGACCTTCAGCCAGCTTACGTTGTTACAAGGTATACGGGAGTGCAGTTAATGTTGATCCATGTTTTATGGGTATCGCTCGTGTGTTTAAAGTACAAAGGGAGAATATACGAAAGTGTTTGCACTATATCTTATTCTTTGGCAAGTGAATAAACTATGAAATAATATGTTTTCTTTTCTCCATCGACAAAGCTTACAATTCACTGAGCTCAGGTAATTCCTTGTCAAGTAACAGTTCAGCAAAATTCACTGCTGTCACAAATAGTTCTGGCAGCAATGCTAGTTTAATAGGAGTGCATCGGTGAGCATTTGGTAAGTAATCTCTGGGACTTATGTTCATGCATGTTCAAAATCATGCGTGGTTTTGAGAGAGTAAGTAGGGAGAAACGTTTTCCGCTGGCAAGAGGGTCGGTTACCAGAGGGCACAGATTTCAGATAAGGTTCCACATAAAAGGTTACTGCACAAGATAAAAGTTCACGGGGCAGGGGATAGTATTTTAGCATGGATAGAGGATTAGCTAACTAACAGAAAACAGAGAGTCGGGATAAATGGGTCATTTTCAGGTTGGCAAACATTAACTGTAGGTGCCACAGAGATTGGTTCTGGGGCCTCAACTATTTACAATCTATATTAATGACTTGGATCACAGTATGGTTGAATTTGTAATACAGATTGAGGGTGAGGAAGTAGTGTCTCAAACGAGCGAACTATGCTTAAACAAAGGGGACTACAGTGGGATGAGGGCAGAGTTGGCTAAAGTAGACTAGGAACATAGACTAAACGATGGCACAATTGAGGAACAGTGGATGACTTTTAAGGAGCTCTTTCATAGTGCTCAACAAAAATATATTCCAGTGAAAAAGAAGGGCGGTAAGAGAAGGGATAACCAGCCGTGGATAACCAAGGAAATAAAGGAGAGTATCAAATTAAAAACCAATGCGTATAAGGTGGCCAAGGTTAGTGGGAAACTAGAAGATTGGGAGAATTTTAAACGACAGCAAAGAATGACTAAGAAAGCAATAAAGAAAGGAAAGATAGATTACGAAAGTAAACTTGCGCAAAACATAAAAACAGATAGTAAAAGCTTTTACAGATATATAAAACGGAAAAGAGTGACTAAAGTAAATGTTGGTCCCTTAGAAGATGAGAAGGGGGATTTAATAATGGGAAATATGGAAATGGCTGAGACCTTAAACAATTATTTTGCTTCGGTCTTCACAGTGGAAGACACAAAACAATGCTAAAAATTGCTGGTCACAGGAATGTGGGAAGGGAGGACCTTGAGACAATCACTATCACTAGGGGGGTAGTGCTGGACAGGCTAATGGGACTCAAGGTAGACAAGTCCCCTGGTCCTGATGAAATACATCCCAGGGTATTAAAAGAGATGGCGGAAGTTATAGCAGATGCATTCGTTATAATCTACCAAAATTCTCTGGACTCTGGGGAGGTACCAGCGGATTGGAAAGCAGCTAATGTAACGCCTCTGTTTAAAAAAGGGGAGCAGACAAAAGGCAGGAAACATCTGTTTAACATCTGTAGTGGGGAAAATGCTTGAAACTATCATTAAGGAAGAAATAGCGGGACATCTAGATAGGAATAGTGCAATCAAGCAGACGCAACATGGATTCATGAAGGGGAAATCATGTTTAACTAATTTACTGGAATTCTTTGAGGATATAACGAGCATGGTGGATAGAGGTGTACCGATGGATGTGGTGTATTTAGATTTCCAAAAGGCATTCGATAAGGTGCCACACAAAAGGTTACTGCAGAAGATAAAGGTATGCGGAGTCAGAGGAAATGTATGAGCATGGATAGAGAATTGGCTGGCTAACAGAAAGCAGAGAGTCGGGATAAATGGGTCCTTTTCGGGTTGGAAATCGGTGGTTAGTGGTGTGCCACAGGGATTGGTGCTGGGACCACAACTGTTTACAATATACATAGATGACCTGGAAGAGGCGACAGAGTGTAGTATAACAAAATTTGCAGATGACACAAAGATTAGTGGGAAAGCGGGTTGTGTAGAGCACACAGAGAGGCTGCAAAGAGATTTAGATAGGTTAAGCGAATGGGCTAAGTTTGGCAGATGGAATACAATGTCGGAAAGTGTGAGGTCATCCACCTTGGGAAAAAAAACAGTAAAAGGGAATATTATTTGAATGGGGAGAAATTACAACATGCTGTGGTGCAGAGGGACCTGTGGGTCCTTGTGCATGAAACTCTTTTTGGCATGAATCCCAAAAAGTTAGTTTGCAGGTGCAGCAGGTAATCAGGAAGGTGAATGGAATGTTGGCCTTCATTGCGAGAGGGATGGAGTACAAAAGCAGGGAGGTCCTGCTGTAACTGTACAGGGTATTGGTGAGGCCGCACCTGGAGTAGTGCGTGCAGTTTTGGTCACCTTACTTAAGGAAGGATATACTAGCTTTGGGAGGGGGTACAGAGACGATTCACTAGGCTGATTCCGGAGATGAGGGGGTTACCTTATGATGATAGATTTAGTAGACTGGGTCTTTACTCGTTGGAGTTCAGAAGGATGAGGGGTGATCTTATAGAAACATTTAAAATAATGAAAGGGATAGTCAAGATAGAGGCAGAGAGGTTGTTTCCACTGGTCGGGGAGACTAGAACTAGGGGGCACAGCCTCAAAATACGGGGGAGCCAATTTAAAACCGAGTTGAGAAGGAATTTCTTCTCCCAGAGGGTTGTGAATCTGTGGAATTCTCTGCCCAAGGAAGCAGTTGAGGCTAGCTCATTGAATGTACTCAAATCACAGATAGATAGATTTTTAACCAATAAGGGAATTAAGGATTATGGGGAGCGGGCGGGTAAGTGGAGCTGAGTTCACGGCCAGATCAGCCATGATCTTGCTGAATGGCGGAGCAGGCTCAAGGGGCTAGATGGCCTACTCCTGTTCCTAATTCTTATGTCTTATGTTCTTATGAAGGGACCAAGTGTAATGTAGCCAAGTTTGCTGATGATACAAAGATGGGTAGGAAAGCAAATTGTGAGGAGGACACAAAAAATCTGCAAAGGGATATAGACAGGCTAAGTGAGTGGGAAAACATTTGGTCGATGGAGTATAATGTGGGAAAATGTGAGGTGATCCACTTTGCCAGAAAAAATAGAAAAGCAAATTATTATTTAAATGGAGAAAAATTGCAGTACAGAGGCACCGGGGGGGTCCTTGTGCATGAAATACAAAGTTAGTATGCAGGTACAGCAAATAATCAGGAAGGCAAATGGAATGTTGGCCTTTATTGCAAGGGGGATGGAGTATAAAAGCAGAGAAGTCCTGCTACAACTGCACAGGGTATTGGTGAGGCCACACCTAGAGTACCACATAAAGTTTTGGTCTCCGTATTTAAGGAAGGATATGCTTGCATTGGAGGCAGTTCAGAGAGGGTTCACTTGGTTGACTCCGGAGATGAGGGGGTTGACTTATGAAGATATGTTGAGTAGGTTGAGCCTGCACTCATTGGAGTTCAGAAGAATGAGAGGTGATCTTACTGAAAAATATAAGATAATGAGGGGGCTTGACAAGGTGATGCAGAGAGGATATTTCCACTCATAGGGGAAACTAGAACTAGGGGGCATAGTCTCAGAATAAGGGGCTACCCATTTAAAACTGAGATGAGGAATTTATTCTCTGAGGATTGTAAATCTGTGGAATTCTCTGCCCCAGGGAGCTGTGGAGGCTGGTTCATTGAATATATTTAAGGCGGAGATAGACAGATTTTTGAGCGATAAGGGAATAAAGGGTTATGGGAAGCGGGCAGGGAAGTGGAGCTGAGTCCATGATCAGATCAGCCATGATCTTAGTAAATGGTGGAGCAGACTCGAGGGGCCAAATGGCCTACTCCTGCTTGTATTTCTTATGTTCTTATAATTAGCAAAAGAACCAGGGGGAAAATTAGGAGAATTTTTAAATTATGCAGCGAGTTGTTATGATCAGGAAAGCACTGCCTGAAAGAATGGTGGAAGTACATTCAATAGTAACTTTCAAAAGAGAATTGGCTAAATACTTGAAAAGGAAACATTTGCAGGGCTAAGGGGAAAGAGCAGGGGTAGTGGGGCTAATTGGACAGCCCTTTCAAAGCCGGCACTGGCATGTTGGGCCGAATGGCCTCCTTCTGTGCTGTATGATTCTATGATTATGGCAGAGCTGCTAAATTAATATTTTGCATCAGTCTGTACTATAAATGGAGGCCAGAACAATGGGGTGAAAGGCTGTGATGTCTCTCTAATGGATGTGAGGATCTTGTGAAAAGTGTTCTGCCAGCCTCAACATCAACTCCTAGTGATCTGGAGTTCAAGTTGCCTGTGATTTCTACTTGTTGACTTATGTGGACAAACTGTGAAGATCTTCTGGGGTTGGGATGGTCTGGTACTTTAGCTTCCCTATGGTTGTCTTAAAATTGTGGTAAGACAGCAGGTATTGTGAGCAGCAATGGCTTTTCATTTCATATGGGAGTATTGGGATGAAGAGCAACACTATCTGATCAGTAGGTAAAACGCACACAAATAAGGCGAGCGCGTTGAGTGTCAGCCAACCCCAAGTTGGATTGAGTGCTGAAATCCTTGAGTGCCCAGACTTTTGGAGAGCAGGCACCTCCCATTATAGGGACATTTTGGGAAAAGACAACTTGAGATGCTACCGTTCATCTCCTTGTAGCCAGTTGCAAAGTGGGATGGCCCAAAGCTTGGGGACAGGAAGGACACACTTGCATTTCATACTGAAGGGAAAGAAAATTTCTAGTCCTACTGTATTTTGACCCATTGAAGAGTCAGCACTCTGTTCGTTGCTCAGGATGCTTGTGCGACTAGGTTCTAATTTCCGCTTTCCACAGGAATTTAACGTAATGTGTAAATTAATTAATTTTATGCCAAAACATCAGAGCAGTCGTTTTATTAGGATATCTCCTTGAATGGAAACATTGGATTTTGGGTGGATTACCTCATTCATGATGAATTAATAAAATGTAATGATATGATGGGAAAAATTGTGCACAATATGGCAGCTCTTAGACCATGCCTAGCCAGCAGATATTAAACAGAGCCACAGGTTACTTGATGTCTATAAAGAGATTAACCCCTTGCAGGCAATTCGGCAGATTGTACTTCCCTTTTGAACACTGAATGCTCTGGAAGTGCCACCTTATGTAACTCAGTACTTCATACCAAAAGTGACTCAAGTAGGGCTTGCTACAGTTACCTAGTATCACTGCCCACAGCAGATAGAATAGGATGTAAATTACACTTCTAAAAGCTCAGCTTTAAAGAAAAAAAGAAAGACTTGCATTTATATTGCCTTTCACAACCTCAAGACATTCCAAACGCTTTAGAGTTAATAAAGTACTTTTGAAGTGCGCTTATTGTTGTAATGTAAGAAACATGGCCACCAGTTTGCACAGAGCAAGATCCCACAAACAGCGATCTGATAATGACCTTACGTGCTGGTTGAGGAATAAATATTGGCCAAGACACCAGAAAGAATTCCCCTGCTGTTCTTCGAAATAGTGCTGTTGGATCTTTTACATCCACCTGAGAGAGCAGACGAGTCCTCGTTTTAATGTCTCATTCGAAAGACGGCACCTCTGACAGTGCAGCACTGCAGAACATGAATTGGGCTGGGCTAAGAAAACGTGAAAGTTTGTGGCTCGTCGAATATTTAACGTTCCAAAATACTTCATCCTCTAGATCTCAGGCAGTACAACCAGGACTTATAGTGATATTCACAATGGAGGGCAACTACAAATGAGAGGGACTAAAGTAGCTCTTAGTGGTACAGCATTAGATTTAGATGGTTGAGCAGCCCACTACCCTTGGTAGTAGAATGTTGGATTTCCATTCAGAGGGCATAGGTTTGATAGCCGTCGTGGTAAAGCGTTGAACTCTGTTCCTCAGTTTCTGCGGGAACACCACCCATGTCTCCTGATGTAGGCCTACAATGGCCAACTCTGCCAGCCTACCTTGATGTTGCAGGTTGTGCATGATTCCCTCTCCTGAGTTTAAAACATCCATCACTTCCATTTCTAATATAGGAATTCCCTAAGTAACTCTCATCTAGTTTCCGGACGGTCGGAAGGCTTCAGCTGCACACCAACCATGACACGGTGAGCAAGAGATTTCCTAAACCCTTGGATTGGTGACACGAATGCTTGATTTTGTACTATTAGTTTTAGTGCGTGTGATTCACTGAGGCAGGATTTTTCTCTCTTTTTCCTTTATACCCCTGTGAATTGAGCACATTAAAATTGTAGAGCAAGTTGAATAGATCATTAGCAAAATCGCAAGTCAACATTGGTCTATTCATTGATTACAATTCCTATTACAGTCAGCCAGAGGGATATTTTTCTGGCCTTTTTACATTTAAGGATAATTTAATTATGATATTGTAATTGTGGCATTGATTTGCAGCAATGTTCATTTGCTATGAAGCAGGGTTTGAGGAGTTAAGCACAGTATGCTCTAACTTAAGGTATTATAGTGATGACTTCATAGGATAAAAGGTAAATATAAGTCACAATCCTTCAGGGCCTGAAGTAAAGTTCTTATAACGGAAGTAGATCATTACTTTTGCATAATCCATGAACATGTCAACAAATTATTTTGATTGGGTATTTGAAGCAGAGGACAATGCAAGGCTATGGAGTGAGGGCAGGGCAGATGGATTCGTTTTGGATTGCTCTGGCAAAGAACCAGTACAGATATATTGGACTGAGTGGCCTCCTTCTCTGCGACACTCAGATTTAGTCCCACCATTTTAAAAATGAATGAGTTGGTAGCTTACTTACTACACGATTGCAATCTCCAACGAATTGGTTATAGCTGGCTTCTAATACTGGACCTGCCTGCCACTCCAATTCACCACAGTTTGAGATGGTTTTCATTAATACTCCGTTACCTCTGGGAGCTGACTTACCACCTTCCCCAATGCCCCTGACAAAAGTTCTCTTCCTATTAGAAAAGTATGCAGGTGGATAGGTGTCAGTCACCGTTAGCCTTACTGGCCTGCCTCAGCGCACCTCAGCTCCCAGTTGAAGGAAGTTGCTTTGAGATAAACACCTCCTACAGGACAGGGACACAGGACTTAAAATTAAACAATAAAATGGATTAAACTGTTCGGTAAGAAAGAAAAAAACTTGCATTTCATGACCTCAGGATATCCCAAAGGTCTTTACAGCCAATGACGTACTTTTGAAGTACTGTTGCAACATAGAAAACGCAGCAGCCCATTTCTGAACAACAAGTTCGCACAAAAAGCAATGAGTTAATGACCAGATTATCTGCTTTAGTGGTGTTGGTTGAGAGATACATATTGACCGGAGCTCCCCTTTGAAGTAATGCCATGAGATTGTTAACTTCCACTCGAGAGGGCAGACCGGGCCTCGATTTAACGTTTCATCCGAAAGACGGCACCCCCAACGGTGCAGCACTCCCTCAGCATGCACTGAAGTGTCAGCTTGGATTATGTGCTCAAGTCTCTGGATGGGACTTGAACCCACAACCTTCTGATTCCGAGGTAAGACTGCTACCAACTGAGCCAGGGCTGGCATTTAACCAATAAACTCAGCCCTTAAAATTATGCTGCGTGATATTAGCGTTCAATCCTTCACAGTTTTTGTCTGTTTTTAAACAGTGGCATTAGTCGAGTTCATATAAAGGCCTGAAGTATAATCTTCATACAGTATGATGCAACAGTCTCGCTGTTTAATCTTTAAATGCAAACTTCATTCCACAAGCGAGCAGGCAAACAACTCACAGCCAACAGAATAGTAAGTGAACATGTGAAGGTCCCCTCACATGATATATGCTGCTAAAATTTAAAAATCAATGGTTTATAAAATTATAAACCATTCACACCAGTTTTTGATTTTGCAGTAATCTACTCTAATATAATATGCCATGAATAGCATGTGTATATTATTGATAATTTTTTTCATCCAGTAACATAGAAGCATAGAAAATAGGTGCAGGAGTAGGCCATTCGGCCCTTTGAGCCTGCACCACCATTCAATAAGATCATGGCTGATCATTCACCTCAGTACCCCTTTCCTGCTTTCTCTCTATCCCCCTTGATGCAGCGAAGGTCCACCAGACTGATTCCCGGGATGACAGGACTGACATATGAGGAGAGACTGGATCGACTGGGCCTGTATTTACTGGAGTTTAGAAGGATGAAAGGGGATCTCATAGAAACATATAAAATTGTGACGGGACTGCACAGGTTAGATGCAAGGAAGAATGTTCCCAAACCAGGGGACATAGTCTAAGGATAAGAGATAAACCATTTAGGACTGAGATGAGGAGAAACTTCTTCACTCAGAGAGTTGTTAACCTGTGGAATTCCCTACCGCAGAGAGTTGTTGATGCCAGCTCATTGGATATATTCTAGAGGGAGTTAAATATGGCCCTTACGGCTAAAGGGATCAAGGCGTATATGGTGAGGTGAGGGAAGGTTCATCATCAGTCTGATGAACCTTGCCTCAATAGCAAGAACTTCCTTCCTCAGATTAGGAGACCAAAACTGAACACAATATTCCAGGTGAGGCCTCACTAAGGCCCTGTACAACTGCTGTAAGACCTCCCTGCTCCTATACTCAAATCCCCTAGCTATGAAGGCCAACATACCATTTGCCTCCTTCACCGCTTGCTGTACCTGCATGTCAACTTTCAATGACTGATGAACCATGACACCCAGGTCTCGTAGCACCTCCCCTTTTCCTAATCTTCCGCCATTCAGATAATATTCTGCCTTCGTGTATTTTCCACCAAAGTGGATAACCTCACATTTATCCACATTATACTGCATCTGCCATGCATTTGCCCCCTCACCTAACCTGTCCAAGTCACCCTGCAGCCTCTTAACGTCCTCCTCACAGCTCACACTGCCACCCAGCTTAGTGTCATCTGCAAACTTGGAGATATTACACTCAATTCCTTCATCTAAATCATTAATGTATATAGTAAATAGCTGGGGTCCCAGCACCGAGCCCTGCGGCACCCCACTAGTCACTGCCTGCCATTCTAAAAAGGACCCATTTATCCCGACTCTCTGCTTCCTGTCTGCCAACCAGTTCTCTATCCACGTCAGTTCATTTCCCCCAATACCATGCGCTTTAATTTTGCACACCAATCTCTTGTGTGGGACCTTGTCAAAAGCCTTTTGCAAGTCCAAATACACCACATCCACTGGTTCTCCCTTGTCCACTCTACCAGGCACATCCTCAAAAAATTCTAGAAGATTTGTCAAGCATGATTTCCCTTTCATAACTCCATGCTGACTTGGACCGATCCTGTCACTGCTTTCTAAATGCGCTGCTATTTCATCTTTAATAATTGATTCCAACATTTTCCGCACTACTGATGTCAGGCTAACCGGTCTATAATTATCCATTTTCTCTCTCCCTCCTTTCTTAAAAAGTGGTGTTACATTAGCTACCCTCCAGTCCATAGTAACTGATCCAGATTTGATGGACTGTTGGAAAATGATCACCTATGCATCCACTATTTCTAGGGCCACATCCTTAAGTACTCTGGGATGCAGACTTTCAGGCCCTGGGGATTTATCGGCCTTCAATCTCATCAATTTCCCGCCTAATAAGGATTTCCTTCAGTGCCTCCTTCTCACTAAACCCTCGGTCCCCTGGTATTTCCGGAAGGTTATTTGTGTCTTCCTTTGTGAAGACAGAACCAAAGTATTTGTTCAACTGGTCTGCCTTTTCTTTGTTCGCCATTATAAATTCACCTGAATCTGACTGCAAGGGACCTACGTTTGTCCTCACTAATCTTTTTCTCTTCACAAATCTACAGAAGCGTTTGCAGTCAGTTTTTATGTTCCCAGCAAGCTTCCTCTCATACTCTATTTTCCCCCTCCTAATTAAACCCTTTGTCCTCCTCTGCTGAATTATAAAATTCTCCTAGTCCTCAGGTTTTCTACTTTTTCTGGCCAATTTATATGCCTCTTCCTTGGATTTAACACTATCCTTAATTTCCCTGTTAGCCACGGTTGAGTCACCTTCCCCGTTTTATTTTTACTCCAGACAGGGATGGACAATTGTTGAAGTTCATCCATGTGATCTTTAAATGTTTGCCATTGCCTATCCACCATCAACCCTTTAAGTATCACTCGCCAGTTTATTCTAGCCAATTCACATCTCATACCATCGAAGTTACCTTTCCTTAAGTTCAGGACCCTAGTCTCTGAATTAACTGTGTCACTCTCCATCTTAATAAAGAATTCTACCATATTATGGTCACTCTTCCCCAAGGGGCCTCGCACAACAAGATTGCTAATTAGTCCTTTCTCATTACACATCACCCAGTCTAGGATGGCCAGCCCTCTCGTTGACTCCTCGACATATTGGTCTAGAAAACCATCCCTAATACACTCCAGGAAATCCTCCTCCACTGCATTGCTACCAGTTTGGTTCGCCCAATCAATATGTAGATTAAAGTCGACCATGATAACTGCTGTATCTTTATTGCACGCATTCCTAATTTCTTGTTTGATGCTGTCCCCAACCTCGCTACTACTGTTTGGTGGTCTGTACACAATTCCTACTAGCATTTTCTGCCCTTTGGTATTCCATAGCTCCACCCATTCCGATTCCACATTATCCAAGCTAATGTCCTTCCTTACTATTGCGTTAATTTCCTCTTTAACCAGCAATGCCACCCCACCTCCTTTTCCTTTCTGTCTATCCTTCCTGAATGTTGAATACCCCTGGATGTTGAGTTCCCAGCCTTGGTCATTCTGGAGCCATGTCTCCGTGATGCCAATTACATCATATCCATTAACAGCTATCTGCAGTTAATTTGTCCACCTTATTACGAATACTCCTTGCATTGAGGCACAGAGCCTTCAGGCTTGTCTTTTTAACACACTTTGTACCTTTAGAATTTTCCTGTAATGTGTCCCTTTTTGCTTTTCCCTTGGGTTTTTTTGCCCTACACTTTTACATTTCTTCTTTCTATCTTTTGCTTCTGCCCCCATTCTACTTCCCTCTGTCTCCCTGCATAGGTTCCCATCCCCCTGCCATATTAGTTTTAACCCCTCCCCAACAACACTAGCAAACACTGCCCCTAGGACATTGGTTCCGGTCCTGCCCAGATGCGGACCGTCTGGTTTGTACTGGTCCCACCTCCCCCAGAACCGGTTCCAATGTCCCAGGAATTTGAATCCCTCTCTTCTGCACCACTCCTCAAGCCACGTATTCATCTGAGCTATCCTTCGATTCCTGCTCTGACTAGCACGTGGCACTGGTAGCAATCCTGAGATTACTACCTTTTGAGGTCCTACTTTTTAATTTAGCTCTTAGCTCCCTAAATTCGTCTCGTAGGACCTCATCCCGTTTTTTTACCTATATCGTTGGTACCTATATGCACCACGACAACTGGCTGTTCACCCTCCCCCTTCAAAATGTCCTGCAGCTGCTTCGAAACATCCTTGACCCTTGCACCAGGGAGGCAACGTACCATCCTGGGGTCTCGATAGCGGCCGCAGAAACGTTTATTCTCCTTACAATAGAATCCCCTGCCACTATAGCTCTCCCACTCTTTTTCCGGCCCTCCTGTGCAGCAGCGCTACCCACGGTGCCACGAACCTGGCTGCTGCTGCTCTCCCCTGATGAGTCATCCCCCTCAACAGTACCCAAAGCGCTGTATCTGTTTTGCAGAAGGATGACCGCAAGGGACCCCTGCACTACCTTCCTTCCTCTGCTCTTCCTGTTGGTCACCCATCCCTTATCTGGCTGTGCAACCTTTACTTGCAATGTGGCCAACTCACTAACTGTGCTATTCACGACATCCTCAGCATCACAGATGCTCCAGAGTTAATCCACCCGCAGCTCCAGTGCCGCAATGCAGTCTGTCAGGTGCTGCAGCCGGATACATTTCCTGCACATGTAGTCGTCAGGGACACTGGGAGCGTCCCTGACTTCCCACATAGCACAGAAGGAGCATGACACGTGTCCGAGCTCTCCTGCCATGACTTAACCCTTAGATTAACTTAATTTGGCAACAACAATAATAAAGATTACCTACTGATAAAGAAAAAGAAAAACTACTCACCAATCAGCAGCCAATCACTTACCCCCTTGGCTGTGTCGTCAGCCTTCGATTTCTTTCTACTTTTTTGCTTCCTCCCTGCTGCAGCTGCACCAGCACGCCTCTCCGATGACGAACTCCTGCCACGCCTCCCGACTGATGGGCCTTTTGTAGGCCTCGTGGATCTCCTGCTCCGCCTCTCCGATGACGAACTCCTGCCACGCCTCCCGACTGATGGGCCTTTTGTAGGCCTCCTGGATCTCCCGCTTCGCCTCTCTGATGACGAACTCCCGCCGCTCCCCGACTGATGGGCCTTTTGTAGGCCTCCTGGATCTCCTGCTCCGTCTCTCCGATGACGAACTCCTGCTGTGCCTCCCGACTGATGGGCCTTTTGTAGGCCTCCTGGATCTCCTGCTCCGCCTCTCTGACGACGAATTCCAGTACATGTTGATTTACAGATACATCCCACTGACACTGTTGGTACTCAGCAGGTCAGGCAGCAGCTGTGGAGGGAGAAATAGAGTTAACGTTTCAGGTCGATGACCTTCCGTCAGAACTGGAAGAAGTTAGAGATGTAACATAGAGATGTACAATACCAGGGAGAAATGGGAAGAAGGAAAGCACAAAAGAGAAGCTCTGTGATAAAGTGGAGGGCAAGAGTGATTAAATGAAAAAATGGATGATGGTGCAAGGCAAAAGGGGGCGGGAATGGAACAAGTAAAGTAACAAAAGATGGAATCCGAGGAGGTGTAAATAGTAACTACAGAACCACTACCAGCACCTGCTGGTCAAGAAAATGGAAGCGGTGATTATGATCTAAAGTTGTCGAACTCAATGTTGAGGCCAGAAGGCTGTAAAGTGCTTGTCATCCCACTGACATTGCACTCTCACTTGTGACCTGTGGTGATTCATAAACAACATCCCACCAGCTAACATCAGATCCCGATAAATCACCTTCATGGCTGTGGCTTGTTGACCTGTATTCTATTGATACTATGCATAGTTTAAACCTTACTGCACTAATCGCAATAACTGCTGCGCTTAAAACAACATAGATTTTCTAATTACTCAGCAAGGCTTCACGAATGTATATGTCAAGTCAGCCTGTTGGGTATTTGGTTATTACTTGCAGTAAGGTTCTTAAACTCATGTAACTGTTTTAGGAGATTCACAACTCATAACTCATCTGGGATTGCATGCATTGTATGAATAAAGACTTGCTTTTATACAGCGCCATTCATGTCCTCACGATGTCCCAATGCGCTTTACGGCCAATTAAGTAATTTTGCAGTGTGGTCACTGTGGTAATGTGGGAATGGCAGCAGCCAATTTGCACACAGCAAGGTCCCACAAACAGCAACAAGATAATTACCAGATAATCTGTTTTAGTGATGTTGTTTGAGGCATAAATATTGGCCAGGACACTGGAGAGCACTCCCCTACCCTTCATCAAAATAATGCCATGGGATTTTTACCATCCACCAGAGAGGGCAGACAGGACCTCGGTTTAACATCTCATTGGCACTGCACTGGAGTGGCAGTCTAGATTTTGTCATCAAGTTTTTGGAGTGGGACTTGAACCCACAGCCTCTGACCCAATTGAACCAGGGTCTGTGACACTGAATTATTACAGATAATCATTAGAATAAATTTTAAAGATGGCAGTAGAGTTGCAATAATATTGACCACACATTGAGTGGCTCAATATGATAGTATGAAACCCACAGAGTAACATCACAGGTCCTGGAAACCTTCTGTGAATGAAGGAACTGCTTTATGGAACAGAACAGGAAGAGATAAGGAAATAACTCATATAGCAAGAGCTAGATTCTTGCAGGCTGCCCAAGACCTCTTCCAGGTAATAAATTCCATGCCTTCTATGTTATTTTATTTGACATCTTACATGATTTCAAGTTGGCCTCAAATATATAATTCTCATCCCTTTTGTTCAATCCCTCCATGGCCTCACTCCTCCCTATCTCTGTAATGTCATACAACCCTCCGAGATCTCTGTGTTCCAATTCTGGCCTTTTGTGCATCCCCGATTTCCTTCACTCCACCATTGGCGGCCGTGCCTTCAGCAGTCGAGGCTGTAGACTAGTACATAGCAGTACATAATATTACATTGTACTTACAGCACAGAAACAGGCTAGTCGGCCCAGCAGGTCCATCCTGATGTTTATGCTCCACAGGAGCCTCCTCCCACTCTGCTTCATCTAACACCAGCAACATATCCTTCTATTCCTTTCACCCTCATGTGTTTATCTAGCTTCCCTTTAAATGCATCTGTGCTATTTGCTCCAACCACTCTTTGTGGTAGTAAGTTCCACATTCTCACCATTCTCTGAGTAAAAAAGTTTCTCCTGATTTCTTTATTCGATTTATTAATGACTATCTTATATTTATGGCATCTAGTTTTGGACTTCCTGACCAGTGGGAACATCGCTATATCTACCCTATCAAACCCTTTCGTGATCTTAAAAACCTCCATCTGGTCACCCCTTAGTCTTCTCTTTCCTAAAGAAAAGAGCCTCAGTCTGTTCAATCTTTCCTGATAGGTATAACTTCTCATTTCTGGTATAAGAATATAAGAAATAGAAGCAGGAGTAGGCCATTTGGCCCCTCGAGCCTGCTCTACCATTTAATAAGATCATGGCTGATCTGATCATGGACTCAGCTCCACTTCCCTGCCCGCTCCCCATAAACCTTTATTCCCTTATCGCTCAAAAATATGTCCATCTCCGCCTTAAATATACTCAATGACCCAGCTCTCTGGGGCAGAGAATTCCATAGATTTACAACCCTCCGAGAAAAAATTCCTCCTCGTCTCAGTTTTAAATGGGTGGCCTCTTATTCTGAGACAATGCCCCCTAGTTTTAGTTTCCCTTATGAGTGGAAATATCATCTCTGCATCCACCTTGTTGAGCCTCAACCTACTCAAGCTATCTTCATAAGTCAACCTCCTCATCTCCGGAATCAACCTAGTGAACCTTCTCTGAACAGCCTCCAATGCAAGCATATCCTTCTTTAAATACAGGACTTCTCTGCTTTTATATTCCATCCCCCTTGCAATAAAGGCCAACATTCCATTTGCCTTCCTGATTACTTGCTGTACCTGCACACTAACTTTTTGTTTTTCATGCACAAGGACCCCCAGGTCCCTCTGTACTGCAGCACTTTGCAATTTTTATCCATTTAAATAATAATTTGCTTTTCTATTTTTTCTGCCAAAGTGGATAACCTCACATTTCCCCACATTATACTCCATCTGCCAATTTTGCCTGTCAATATCCCTTTGCAAATTTGCTCTCCTTGGCTACATTGCACTCAGTCCCTTCATCCAAGTCATTAATATAGATTGTAAATAGTTGAGGCCCCAGCCCCAATCCCTGCAGCACCCCACTAGTTACTGTTTGTCAACCAGAAAATGACCCATTTATCCCGACTCTGTTTTCTGTTAGTTAGCCAATCCTCTATCTGTGCTAATATATTACCCCCAACTCCGTGAACTTTTATCTTGTGCAGTAACTTTTATGTGGTACCTTATCGAATGCCTGCTGGAAATCCAAATACACCACATCCACTGGTTCCCCCTTATCTACCTTGCTCGTTACATCCTCAAAGAACTCCAGCATATTTGTCAAACATGATTTGCCTTTCATAAAACCATGCTGACTCTGCTTGATTGAATTATGCTTTTCCAAATGTCCTGCTACTGCTTCCTTAATAATGAACTTCAGCATGTTCCCAACGACAGATGCTAGGCTAACTAGTCTGTAGTTTCCTGCTTTCTGTCTGCCTCCTTTTTTAAATAGGGGCGTTACATTTGCGGTTTTCCAATCCGCAGGGAATTTTGGTAGATTACAACCAATGCATCCACTATCTCTGCAGTCACTTCTTTTAAGACCCGCGGATGCAAACCATCAGGTCCAGGGGACTTGTCCGCCTTTATTTTACTGAGTACTACTTATTTAGTGATAGTGATTGTATAATAATAGTTCCTCCCTCCCTATAGCCCCTTAATTATTCACTATTGGTATGTTTTTCGTGTCTTCTACCGTGAAGACCGATACAACATATTTGTTCAAAGTTTTTGCCATTTCCCTGTTCCCCGTTATTAATTCCCCAGTCTAATCCTCTAAGGGACCAACGTTTACTTTAGCCATTCTTTTCCTTTTTATATACCTGTAGAAACTCTTATTATCTGTTTATATATTTCGTGCTAGTTTGTTTTCATAATCTATCTTCCCTATCTTTACTATTTTTTTTAATCGTTCTTTGTTGACTTTTAAAAGTTTCCCAATCCTCTGGCCTCCCACTCGTCTTGGTATGCTCTTATTTTCAATTTGATACCATCCCTTATTTCCTTAGTTAGCCACGGATGGTTATCCCTTCTTTTGCAGTCTTTCCTTCTCATTGGAATATATTTTTATTCAGTGTTATGAAATATCTCCTTAAATATCTGTCACTGCTCATCAACCATCCCACACTTTAATCTATTTTCCCAGTCCACTTTAGCCAACTCTGCCTTCATTTTTTTTTCATTTTCCATCATAGTTTATTAAAATCTACATAATTTTGCATCTTCAGCCTTGTTGAAGCAGTATGACAGACAGCACTTCCCACAGTATTGCCTGTTGAAGTGACTAGCCATGAACACACCAGCACCACACTCCTCGGAAGGACATTCGTGTCATAGACGAAAGATTTTCCCATATTCATCAACCTTGTAATATTTAAGGACAGCAAGCTTGACCTTCTTCCTCTTATGCTGGTTCTTCTTTGGGGTGGTGTAAGACTTCCTCCTCTTCTTGACACCACTCAGTACGAGGTGTAGAGCTGTCATGTATTCAACTATCATTGTAACCCATGTATAAGCTGACCTAAGTTGTACACCTTGAAAACATTGACCAGAAGGGGTGAACTTGTGGGAGACACTCCGAACCTGGACTTTCAGGTATAAAAGTGGAAGCTCCTCCCACCTTCATCACTTGAGGTCTTGATAATAAAGGGAACTGGTCACAGAGTGATCTTCTCTCAAGTATGGGCCTCATGCATTTATACTGTATAGTAAGGACATATCATTGGCGACGAGAAACTGGGATTTAAACCACGCGAGCATGGCCACTAGCAGCACAGAAGAGAAGTACTGTGTTGGTGATGATTGGGACGACTTTATTGAGAGACGACAGCAAAGTTTTGTCACTAAGGAATGGTTGGGACAGGATTCGGCCGACAAATGCAGGGCTCATCTCCTGACGGTTTGTGGATCCAGAACGTACTCTCTGATGAAGGACCTCCTAGCACCAGAGAAGCCGGCAGACAAGACGTTCGAAGAGCTCAATAAGTTGATCGGGGAACACCTTAAACCAGCGAGCAGCGTGCACATGGCGAGACACCGGTTTTACATGCACCGGCGGCGAGAAGGGCAAAGCGTTCCAGACTTCGTGGCAGATCTCCGGCGACTGGCGAGCCTATGTAAGTACCCAGATGCATGCAGAGCGGAGATACTGCGAGTCTTTTTTATTGAGGGTATCGGGCACGCTGGGGTTTTCAGGAAACTGATTGAGACCAAAGACTTGATCTTGGAAGTGGTGGCTCTGATAGCCCAGACATTTATCTCAGGGAGGAAGAGACCAGAATGATGTATGACAGAAATCTTGGCTCAAACGTGGCAAACGACCAGGTTGTCAACATTGTTAATGCGGCACACAGTTCTCTAGGCAGGCAAGGGCAATCAGACATGCCCCAGCATGTAGTCGAACCCAAAGAGGGAATTCAACAGAGACAATGGCTAGCTGAACAGCAATTCATACCATCGCAATGGACAATGCGGCCAGTAATGGGGCCATCAACACCTGTTAATGGTGCGCTTAAAGACAGTTACAGAGACAGTCAGAGATGATCGACTGCTAATTGACCTTTTGTTTCCAACAACGGTGCCTCCAGCTCATGCTGGAGGTGTGGAGGCAAACACCCAGCCAGAGCTCGCAGGTATCAGCAAAAAACCTGCAGAAACTGCAATGTCAGCGGTCACTTGGCGCATATATGCAGGAAGCCTGCAGTCAGGTTGATGTACGATGAGGACGGGCCCGATGTAAGCCCTACGAGGCCAAATAAATATTGGGGGAAATCACTGGAAGCTGAAGTTCAGCGAGTTCATGTGGAGCACATACACAGTTCATATACCAGGACGCCACCGATAATGATGAAAGTGCTCCTTAATGGCATCCCAGTATTAACGGGGGCCAGCCAGTCCCTGATGAGTATCAAACAGTTCGAAAGGTTGTGGGTGTCCAAGGCTAGGAGGCCAAAATTATTGCCGATTGATGCACAGCTACGGACATATACAAAGGAGATCATTCCGGTGCTAGGCAGCGCCACGGTAGTCATGACCCACAAAGATTCGGAGAGCAGGTTGCCACTCTGGATTGTCCCGGGGGACAGTCCCGCACTACTGGGGAGGAGTTGGCTTGCTGTCATGAACTGGAAATGGGGCGATGTCAATGCAATTTCTTCTGTGGAGCGAGTATCATGCTCACAGGTCTTGGACAAATTTGACTCATTATTCCAACCCGGAATCGGCACTTTCATGACGCCAGGCCAGTACACCACAAGACCAGAGCGGTGCCGAATGTGATGCGGGAAAAGATAGAATGCGAATTGGACCGCCTGCTGAGGGAAGGCATCATCTCGCCAGTCGAATTCAGTGACTGGGCGAGCCCAATTGTGCCGGTGCTCAAGGCGGATGGGTCGGTCAGGATATGTGGTGATTACAAGCCCACCATCAATCGGGTGTCACTCCAAGACCAGTACCCGCTACCGAGAGCGGAGGACCTTTTTGCGACGCTATCCAGGGACATTTTTCTTCAAAATTGTACCTGACCTCAGCTTACATGACCCAGGAGCTGACGAGTGAGTCGAAGAAGCTGACCACCATCATGACACACAAGGGGTTGTTTCAGTATAACAGATGTCCGTTCGGGATTCGTTCGGCCGCCGCGATCTTTCAGCGAAATATGGAAAGCCTCCTCAAGTTGATTCAAAGGACGGTGGTTTTTCAAGACGACATCCTCATCACGGGTCGCGATACTGAAGAACACCTCCACAACCTGGAGGAGATGCTACGCAGACTGGACTGGGTAGGGCTGCGACTGAAAAAGGCGAAGTGCGTCTTCTTAGCTCCAGAGGTAGAATTCCTGGGGAGGAAGGTAGCAGTAGACAGGATCAGACCTACTGCATCCAAAACGGAAGCGATCCAGAGAGCACCCAGACCCTGTAACACAACGGAGCTGCGTTCGTTCCTGGGGCTCCTAAACTATTTTGGTAACTTTCTTCCTAAATTGAGCACACTGTTAGAGCCGCTACACATGCTCCTATGCAAAGGTCGCGATTGGGTCTGGGGAGACAGCCAGGAAAGGGCGTTTGATAGAGCACTCAATTTGTTATGCTCCAACAAACTGTTAATGTTCTATGACCCGTGTAAGAAACTTGTTTTAACATGCGATGCATCGTCCTATGGGGTCGGGTGTGTGTTCCAGCATGTGAATGTCAATGGTCAGTTACAGCCGGTAGCTTATGCCTCCAGAAGTCTGTCCAAGGCAGAAAGGGCCTATGGGATGGTAGAAAAGGAAGCACTAGCATGTGTATATGCAGCAAAAAAATGCACCAGCACCAGTTTGGCAGCAAATTTGAGCTGGAGACAGATCACAAACCCCTAACGTCCCTTTTGACCAACAACAAGGCCATCAATGTGAATGCATCGGCCCACATACAGAGGTGGGCACTCACGTTAGCCACCTATGACTACACAATTCGGCACAGACCGGGCACTGAAAACTGCGCCGATGTACTCAGCAGGCTCCCACTAGCCACCACTGAGGGGGAAACTGAGCATGATGCTGAGATGGTCATGGCTGTTGAAGCTTTCGAAAGCGAAGGCTCACCTGTGACAGCCCGTCAGATTAAAGTCTGGGCAAATAAAGACCCGCTACTGGTTTTAGTTAAGAAATGTATCCTGAATGGGGACTGGGCAGCCACGTACGGGGCATGCCCTGAGGAATTTAAACCGTTTCATAGGCGCAAGGCTGAACTCTTGATTCAGGCCAATTGCCTACTGTGGGAAAACCGAGTAGTCATGCCCCAGATGGGCAGAGAGGTGTTTATCAGAAAACTTCACAATGAGCACCCAGGCATTGTCATGATGAAGGCAATTGCCAGGTCACACGTTTGGTGGCCAGGGATAGATGCAGACCTGGAACTTTGTGTTCGCAGGTGCAACACGTATGCTCAGCTGGGCAACTCACCCAGGGAAGCCCCCCTTAGCCCCTGGTCCTGGCCCGCCAAGCCATGGTCATGCATCCATTTGGGCTATGCAGGTCCTTTCATGGGAAAAATGTTTTTGGTTGTAGTAGACGCCTACTCCAAATGGATTGAGTGTGCCATTTTAAATTCAAGCATGTCCTCTGCCATGATAGAAAGTCTATGGGCAATGTTCGCCGCCCATGGTCTACCGGATGTCTTGGTCAGCGACAATGGCCCATGCTTCACAAGCACTGAATTCCAGGACTTCATGGCAGGCAATGGAATCAACCATGTCAGAACGGCACCATTGAAGCCGGCCTGAAACGGCCAGACGGAATGAGCACTGCAGATAATCAAACGGGATGCTCAAAATCCAAGGGGGTTCCATACAAAGCCACTTATCACGCCTCCTGTTGGCTAATAGGTCCCGACCATACTTGCTCACAGGGGTTCCACCCGCAGAGCTGCTAATGAAAAGGATGCTGAAAACCAGGTTATCCCTTATACACCCTACTATGAAAGAAATTGTTGAGAGCAGGCGTCAGTCACAATGTCACTACCATGACAGGAATGCGAGGGCGCGATGTATTGATGTCAATGACCATGTTTTTGTCCTTAATTACGCTGCAGGGCCCAAATGGCTTGCAGGCACTGTGATTGCCAAAGAGATGAATCGAGTTTTGGTAGTTAAACTTACCAATGGACAAATCTGCCGCAAACACGTGGATCAAGCTAAAAGGAGGTTCAGTAACCCCATAGAAGAAGCTGAGGAAGAACATGATGTAGGGTTCCTTTGTGGTTCTGCTTTTTAATTTGGCCCCTAGCTGCTTATACTCCCTCAGCGGTACCTCTTTGTATGTCCTACCCATATCTTGGTACCCATGTGGACCATGACAACTGGATCTTCCCCCTGGCATTCCAAGTTCCTCTCCAGCCCAGAGGAGATGTCCTTAACCCTGGCACCAGGCAGACAACACAGACTTCGGGACTCACACTCTCGGCTGCAGAGAACCTTATCTATCCCCTAATGATACTGTCCTCTACCACTACAATGTTTCTTTTTACTCCCCCCACTTGAATGACCCCCTCTACCACAGTGCTGTGGTCAGTTCGCTCATCTTCCCTTCAGTCCCTGCTCTCGTCCACACAGGGAGTAAGAGCCTCGAACCTGTTGGATAAGAGCAAGAGCCAAGGCTACTCCATCAGTACATCTTGAGTCCCCATGCCTTTCTTACGCAGTCACACCCTCCTGTCCCTGACCATGGATCAAATTTGAATTAATTAATCTAATTGGTGTGACTAGCTCCTGAATCACCACATCCAGGTAACTCTCCCCCTCCCTGGTGTGTCGTAGGCCCCAATTTTGCCCAGCACTGGGCGCTGTTTTTTCGGTGCCCAGTGAATTTTTTGGCGCCGAAGCTCAGTCCAAACTTTCTCCAATGTTGGGGTGTCGGCGTCTACTACCAGCGCCGGAATGTTTGGTGCCAAACGCTCTGGCGCTGGTGTACCTGTAAAAGAAAGTTGCGCGCCATTTCTGTGCATAAGGCCAACTTTCCCCATCAACAAAACAGCGCAGAGACCCTAGAAACACCGTAGGAAAAACCCTTACCTGCAGTTAGGGAATCCGCGCTGGCCCGCTGATATCCCTGGCCGAAGGGACTCCCTGTATCTTAGACTACTTTAAAGTAATTTAAAAACCAAATGCTAACGTTATGCAGGTATAAAATTCAAAATACATTTCAACTTATCAATACCGATGCTCCTGCAATGAAAAATGAATGCTGGCAAAAGAAGAACATTTTTTTACTTTTTTCATCGATGTTCTCACTGCCCAAAATAGTCTAACTAGTGCAGGGAAATCTTTTGAAACCTCCAATAATGAAAAATCAGCATACAAATTGGAGTCGTCTTCTTTTGGCATCCAGTACAGCATTCTCCTCGACGTCGACTGCAGCCGTTGCTCGCCCCCGACCAAAGGTCCTCCACCCACGCGGCCCGCTGCTAGCCCAGGCCAAAAGTCTACACACAACAGACAGTGCAAGACACTGCGGGCTCAAAGGAAATCAGCAGTGATCTCTAATAAAGGTGGAACATTACATTGAATTAAAAAAATAATCCCACCACAAATCTTTTATTTTTTTATGGAGTATTGGAGTGCTTAGGTGGAAAATACCATAATTTGTATTAAATATTCCCACCACAAATCTTTTATGTTTTAAAGGAGTGTTGGAGTGCTTAGGTGGACATTACATTGGCCCTGAAATTGCGGCCGGAGGCTTCCCGAGGGCAATTGCCTCCGACCTGAAACATTTCTACGAAGGTACCTGGTTGTCCGGGAGGAGCCTGCGATTCCTTTGGGGAGGCCTTCTCTTCCCGCGCTGCGTAGCGTGCTCCTGTCCTTCAGGTTCCCACGCAGAAGGTGCAGTCTACGAATTCTCATTGCTATTAATGAGAAAAAAACCAAAGACATAAACGCATGTAATAAAAAATAAAAAACGCACCTCACATAATTAAAATTAATTGAAATTAAAATTGATAAATATGAGAGTTTTTTTTTCTGAGTTTTTAACATGTTTTTTTAATTATGGTTCAAAATAAATATAACATAGTGGGCAGGATTTTTAAAAATAATATGTGTTTTTTAAATTGTAATTATATTTTTGTATGTTTTTAAACTCTTACACCTGTAAAGTAGGCTATGCGCCAGCTTTTATCAGGCGAAAGAATTTTGAGTACATTTACTGGGCAAGATATGGCTAAATACCGCAATCTTGCCCTTGCAAATGTCCTTGCTCCCAAGATTAGGAGGATCTGTCAAGTTCCAGCTTGACAGATCGGAAAAGCTGGTTTTCAGCGTATGCATATTGTGCGCTGAAAACCGGCTTTTCCAATGCCTTCCCAGGTCCGTAGAAACTTCGTATGGCCCCGAGGAGGCCGGGATTTCAGGGCCAATATGTTTATTAAATATTCCCACCACAAATCTTGTATGTTTTAATGGAGTGTTGGAGTGCTTAGGTGGACAATAATACTAAGTTGTTCATGGATCCAGACTGGGTCAGGGTCACTGATACATGCACCATGGTCCTTCGTTGCATGTATCAGTTACCCAGAACAAGGCAAGATCCATGAACACCTTTGTACTGGAACCTGCCCCTGTATCATTTAGACTAATAGGTTGCAAGGGGTGAGACCATTTTACATATTGAGTCCGGTTATCCTGTAATATTTATTAGTGCAGCATTAAAAAATGAAGTGCAGGAGTCAAGTTAAAAGTCCAAAATTAAAATGTTTCTTAAACATTTGTACAGCACAGTTGTAATTAGCTTGACTTTACTTATCTTTAAATCTTCATAACTTTAAAAACTTTATTCAAAACCGTGGAAAACTTTACAAAGAACAATCAACTAAAACAACCAAAAAACAAACAAGCCATCTATCCTCTTCCTTAGCGCTGTGCACCAATCCTGCCTCGGTAGATGCCGCTAGCCCTGCACGTGCCCATAGTTGCAGACTTCTGCTTCCTTGCCCCCCCGTACCCCCAGGTGTAGTCTGTTCCTTTTCCGGCGCGGCGTTTCTTGCTGCTGGGCTACAACAGGGACAGAGCCAAAGGTTCCTCTTCGTAGTCAGCCTCAGCCTCAGGATCAACCATTGAATTTGGTGCAGAGTGGAAAGTGCTCCTCACATTAAGGACAGCCTGGGTGAGCCCCCCTATTACCGCTACTACCTCGTTCAACCGTCCCAAAAGTCTTGCCACCTGTAATGACAGTCCCCCCAACTTTGCCCTCACCCCACCAAAGACTTCCAGGAGCAATCGAGATTGTTGGATGTTCTCCCCACTCATCCCCACAAGATGTCCTATGCTCTCAGAGTCCAGTGTTTCTGCATCAGGTCTGGAGTTTGCCCTCCTATGATGTCTCGCAGACATGGCTTGCAGCGACACACTTGTACTCGCAGCCTCAGACGTCACACCTAGAAAAGTTCTCTCACTTGATTCACTCATGAAAGGGCTTGGAATCCTTGAGGGGTTTAACACCTCCCAATCCAGGGTAACCATCCCCTTGTCTATAAATTCTTTCTGCCCATCATTCTCCTGAATTGGAATATCTGGCGTGGTGTTTTCTTGAGCATTCTTTCCTTCAACTTCAGGTGCACCGTCTGCCTCCTCCTGATACTCAACCTCTGCGAAACAAATGATAGATGCTTGGTTAGCAGCATTGAGGAAAGGGAAACGTAAGCAGCACATGGAGTACGTAACATTTAGCCAACCCAGACTGTGCAATTTGCAGGGCTTACCCTCTAATGGGAAAACTGGGCCCAGCTTCCACGTTAATAGTTCGTCTTCTCCTGTGACATTTAATCATAGACACTATCCTCTGCACCACGGTTGTTAGTTGCAGCCTACTTGCTGGACCTCCTCCAGTTTGTCACCATTCTCGGTTGATCTGTGACACCATTTTCTGCAAAGGTGAAAATTGAACTTTTTAAGAGAGGGTCATTCTGAACACACGCGCGCACACACCCACATCCACATACACGGATCACATTTACAGATATTATTGCAGTGCATAAATATACATAGATTTAAAAGCCCAAATAAGTGTAAGTTTAACGTATTACAGTCAGTGTTTGTCCGAAGTCCTGCCACTTCTTTTTCAGCTGCGCATCGGTTCTCGGGGTCATGGTCATTCCATTAAACTTGACTGTGACCTGGTCCCAAACTTTTGCGAGTGCAGATGGTTTAAGCTTATTTTTAACTGAAGCTCCCCTTGTTCTCAAGAACTCCCCATCTACTCTCAATTAAGTCGACCAGGGGCTCAGTTTCTTCCACGAGAAATCTCTTCGCCCTTACATGTTTCCCTTTCTCCATCCCTGGCCCTTTCGCCTTCTCTGCGCCCTTCCATTGCAGCCATCTCGTGAACGAAGCTATATTTCCTACCTGCAAATCCACCTCTGCCACCAATGAATTATCAATGGTGATCCACACAGTCCCCACATGTGCTGTTTTTTTAATACTTTCTATACTCGCATGTGCGATGGGTATTTTTATTTTCTTGTGCGCATGCTCATGCGCCATGGGTTTACGAAAAAAAGAAATACTTTTGTGCACATCCGCAGCGTGCATGCTCAATGGGTTTAAAAAAACATTTTTTTTTGAGCGCGGTGCGCACGCGCAATTTGATGGCAGTTTTTTATTCAGCGTATGTACTGTGCGGTTTCAGCGCACATTGGAGGCTCTGTCCTGCAGATTCTGATTGGGTGGCGCCGGTGCCAGAGAGTGCGCATGTGGTGAGAAAACTCGGCATTTTTATTTTCAGCGCTGAGGGGCTAAAATAAATGGATGTCCAGGTAAGTGAACACCATTTTTCTTCTTTAGGGCAACTTAGGCCCATAGTGTCTGTAGCTCAGATTCCAGCTCATCAACGCAGAGCCAAAGTTCCTCAAGCTGCATACACTTGCTGCAGATGTGGTCGCCATGGACCTCAATGGTGTCCACCAGCTTCCACGTGCAACAGCAGAGACACTCCACTGCCCTGCTATCTCCAATGTATCCAGTTAGTTAAGATTTGAAGTTTTGAACGTTTAGTTTATAATCCCAGCTCTTAATTTAAACCAATGCCCAAGAATAGAGAGAAAAACTGACCAACCCAGCAGCTAGTGAAATATCACTTTCCTATTTTTACTTTTTTAGTTGCTTTTAATCTTCCCCCTCCACCGAATTCCCACTTTTTCCAAATTCCCAAATAAACCACTCTGTTTAACTCCACTCTATTTAAGACCTTTCTGTGCAGATCACTGTAGTAAATTGTATCATTGTAGTAAATCGTTTTTGCACCTTCAACACTCTCTATATCCTTTTTATAATATGGAGACCAGACTGTTCGCAGTACTCCAAGTGTAACATAACTTCTCTGCTTTTTAGTTCTATCCCTCGAGAAATGAATCCCAGTGCCTGCTATTTTTATCACCTTATTAACCTGTGTCACTACTTTTAGTGATTTATCTCTCTGTACCTGCAGATCCCTCTGCTTCTCTATCCATTAGACACTAGAATTCTTTCAGTGATGTTGATTGAGGGATAAATATTGGCCAGGACACTCGGGAGAACTCCCTCGCTGTTCTTTGAAATAGTGCCATGTAATCTTTTACATTCTGTGGGCTCAATTTTCCCCAGTGATTTGTGCCATTTTTTTGGTGCAGGCTGCTTTTTTTGGCCTAAGTTTAAAAAAAAACAAGTTTCCCGATCAATTTGCACCAGTGTAACTCAGTTAGATACGATTTTTTTAGGTACATTTTTTTTTCAGCCAAAGGGGCCATAACCTGCCCCCCCCCCCCCCCACCGTGCCAATTCTGGCCAATTAGACAAGTTTGACCAGTTGAGAGTTACTTCAGTTCTTCTTAGGCCGGTATATGTGGTCTCTGTAGAAAAACCTTCTGGAGAGTTAAGGAAATCGGCACAGGTAGGAAATCGGCGCAGGTAAATACAGCAGATGCCCGGACAGCAGCAGCAGGAGATGTAAGAGAGAGGGGGGAGGTCTTTTGAGTATAATTAGGTGCGGGGACCGGGAGGGAGGAGGCCATTCGGCCTGGGATAGGTGCGGGGGATCAGGACCGGGAGGAGGCCATTCGGCCTGGGATAGGTGCGGGGGATCAGGACCGGGAGGAGGCCATTCGGCCTGGGATAGGTGTGGGGGACTGGGACCGGGAGGCCATTCGGCCAGGGCTAGGTGCAGGGGAGCGGACCGGGAGGCCCTTCGACCTGGGATCGGAGCGGGGATCGGCACCGGCATTGGGAGGGGGTGGGGGGAACTTTAATAATTTAATGGAGGTAAGTTGCTGCAATGTATTTTAAGGTGCTTGTGAAGTTGCTGCTGCAATGTGTAATGTGCTTGTGCAGGTTGCAAGCTATCTGTATGTTTCACTTTGCAGCCTCAGCCCGTATTGTGTCCCTGGTTACCGTGGTAACCCGATCTTTTTGCCACAGATCAGGGCTCCACCCCCAAAACTAAAGGACATGTTAAGCTGCGCCAAAATGAAGAAATCAAACGGGGAAACTTGGAAACATTTTTTTGTCATACTTGGGCCCCAGAAAAACGGGTGTAACTCTTCAAGTACGCCCAAAAAACAGCTTTGAGGAAAATTGAGCCCTGTGAGAGGGTAGACAGGACCTAGATCTTAACCTCTTATCTGAAAGATGGCATCTCTTACAATGCAGAGCTCCCTCATTATTGCACTGGAAGTGTTGTCCTAGATTTTTGTGCTCAGATCCCTGGAGTGGGACTTAAACCCACAACCTTCTGACTCAGAGGCAAAAGTGCTACCCACTGAGCCACAGCTGACACATCATGTGGGAATCACTGGCAAAACTGACATTTATAACCCATCCTTAGTTGCCCAATGACTGATACTACTGAGGGGCTCGCTCAGCCACTTCAGAGGGCAGTTAAGTGTCATCTACGTTGATGTGGGCCTGGAGTCACATATAGGCCCAGACCAGGTAAGGATGGCAGGTTTCCTTGCCTAAATGGTTAGACTGTTTAAGGCTGCAAGCACGTCGGTAGCCAAACTCTGCATGGCTTGCATAGACTCAATTGAGAGCCGTGCATGTGGTTCCATGGAGGCAGCCTCTCTGGTTAAGCTGGTCTGCATCAGGGTGGCTGGAGTGATGTGGCTCTGGCCTAGGAGAGAGATGATGGTGAAAGGGGACATGGAAGTAGGAACTCCACTCAAAGTGTTCCCATTTCTCACCCGTAGCACCACGCCTCAGCCAGTGCCCCACATGCTGCCTCGTTTACCGATGGCCGAGTCTGTCCCTGCACAGGTGCAGGTGGAACAGTCTTTGACAAGGCCCTCAGAGGCTCTGAAACCCAGAGGTCGTAGGCCAAAAGCAACTCAGCAGTCAGGGCAGGGATCTGAGCAGTCTGCCTCTACCTCTGCTGAAGATGCGCCATGGGATAGATCCATAGTGGAAGTGTAAGAGAAAGCTATTGTAATTCACCAAGGATATTCACGAGTGTTTGACAAAATGTTATGTTGTTAAGTTTCTTTTTCTTATAATGGTACATAAAATTTATTGCTTAGCACCACTTCCATGCCCATTATTGTGTCCTGACTGTCAACTCGCCCTTTCACGTGTTACATGCCGGCATCCATTGTGTTAGGGTTACTAAATGCCTAGTCTCCCGTTACAAATCTTAATGTCAAAGAACTGTGTAAGAACAAAATTACACATGGCAAAGAGTTTTGGCTCAACCAAGATTCGTTCATTTTATTGAACATACACACACAACTACCTCCCTAGTATAAATCACTACAATCTATGTGGGACGAATAAACCTAGAATACAAACCCCTACGAAAAGGTAATTTGCATCGGCACAACTTGACAAAGTTAAACCTGTTCGTGATTTGACTGTTACATATAAAGTTACCCAGACCCAAACACAAAACTCTTCTATGATTTGGCTGAAACAAAACATACAATCACCAATTCCTCGGCTGTCTTCTGAGGTTGCAGCCTGTGTCGCGAAGACTGTCTGGCTTCTTTTGTTGTTCGTGGATTGATTCTGTGCTGCTGTGTTCTCTCGCCTTCGACAATGGGTCTTTTTTATACCAAAAACCAACTTGCAATCTTGGAACAGATTTAACACGATGGCCGCATCTGATGTGAACTCTTGATGGCTAATTGTTCCTCATTTAGAGTTATTGTCCATGATTGCTTTGGCCCCTGCCTGTCGGGTGAGGTCCTTTACAATGTAACCATCCCAAGGTGACTTAATTGTTGGTTTCCAGTAGCATTCATGGCCAAATGACTCAGGGTTGGGTCCATTGTCTAAGCCTACCCTGATATCAGCCTTTTTGGAGCCACAGTCCAAGGTATGTTTTTTTAAACAATGTCATCATCATAGGCAGTCCCTCGGAATCGAGGAAGACTTGCTTCCACTCTTAAAATGAGTCCTTAGGTGGTTGAACAGTCCAATATGAGAGGCACAGTCCCTGTCACAGGTGGAATAATTAGTCTTTGAGGGTAAGGGAGGGTGGGACTGGTTTGCCGCATGCTCTTTCTGCTGCCTGCGCTTGATTTCTGCATGCTCTTGGCGATGAGACTCGAGGTGCTCAGCGCCCTCCTGGATACACTCCCTCCACTTAGGGCAGTCTTTGGCCAGGGACTCCCAGGTGTTGGTGGGGATGTTGTACTTTATCAGGGAGGCTTTGAGGGTGTCCTTGAAACGTTTCCTCTGACCACCTTTGGCTCGTTTGCCGTGAAGGAGTTCCGAGTAGAGCGACAGCTTTGAGAGTCTCGTGTCTGGCATGCGAACAATGTGACTTGCCCAGCGGAGCTGATCAAGTGTGGTCAATGCTTCAATGCTGGGATGTTGGCCTGGTCGAGGACACTAATGTTGATGTGTCTGTCCTCCCAGGGGATTTGTAGGATTTTGCGGCGACATCATTGGTGGTATTTCTCCAATGACTTGAGGTGGATACAGTACATGGTCCATGTCTCTGGCCAAACACGAGGGCGGGTATTACTACAACCCTGTAAACCATGAGCTGGGTGGCAGATTTGAGGGCCTGGTCTTCGAACACGCTTTTCCTCAGGTGGCCGAAGGCTGCACTAGCGCATTGGAGGTGGTATTGAATCTTGTCATCAATGTCTGCTCTTGTTGATAGGAGGCTCCCGAGGTATGGGAAATGGTGCACATTATCCAGGGCCGCGCCATGGATCTTGATGACTGGAGGGCAGTGCTGTGCGGCGAGGACAGGCTGGTGGAGAACCTTTGTCTTATGGATGTTTAGCGTAAGGTCCATGCATTCGTATGCCTCAGTAAATACGGCGACTATGTCCTGGAGTTCAGCCTCTGTTTGTGTGCAGATGCAGGCGTCATCCGCATAATAGCTCGACGACAGAGCTTGGGGTAGTCTTGGACCTGGCCTGGAGACGGCGAAGGTTGAACAGGCTCCTCCTGATTCTGTAGTTTAGTTCCACTCCAGCGGGGAGCTTGTTGACTGTGAGGTGGAGAATGACAGCGAGGAAGATTGCGAAGAGGGTTGGGGCGATGATGCAGCCCTGTTTGACCCCGGTCCGGATGTGGATTGGGTCTGTAATGGATCCGTTGGTAAGGATCACGGGCTGCATGTCGTCATGGAGCAGACGGAGGATGTTGACGAACTTTTGGGGGCATCTGAAACGGAGGAGGATGCTCCATAGACCCTCGTGGTTGACAGTATCAAAGGCCTTTGTAAGGTTGAAGAAGGCCATCTACAAGGGCTGGTGCTGTTCCCAGCACTTTTCCTGCAGCTGTCGTGTTGCAAAAATCATGTCCGTTGTGCCCCGAAGGGGATGAAATCCGTACTGTGACTCCGGGAGGAGCTCCTCGCCCACAGCTTCCCCAATGGCTGATAGCAGGGAGATTCCTCTGTAGTTGCCACAGTTGGGATTGTCCCCTTTTTTAAAGATGGGCACAATCACTGCATCTCTGAGATCTCCCGGCATGCTCTCCTCCCTCCAGTGCCGGGGCACTTAAAGACCCAGCTAAGAGAGCCCTATACAGTCAGCACCTCACAGCTAACCTGGCGTGCCTTGATGACCCCGAGATGCAGAATGCCCACAGCGCTTGCCCACGGGTCTCCATAACCAGTGCCTGCAAAGAGACGCTCGGTTACTCAACCAGGAAACACCAGGACTGGTTTGATGAAAATGATCAAGAGATTCAAGAGCTAATAGATCGCAAGCACAGGGCATTTCTGAGCCTTAAGCAACAACCCAACTTGGGAGCAGCAAAGCAGCATTACAGACGGCTCAAGGCTGAGTTACAACAAAAAACCCAGGACCTAAAGAACAGGCGGTGGATGGAGAAAGCACAGGAGATACAGCAGCTGGCCTACAACCATAATGTGTGAGGATTCTTCATCGCAGTCAAGGCCACCTACGGTCCAAACACCCAAGGCCCCACCCCACTGCTGGCCAAGAAGGGGAAAAACTCATCAAGGACACCAAGGCAGTCAGGGCCTGCTGGAAGGAGCACTTCGAAAATCTCCTCAATCGAGACTCTGCCTTTGACTCGAGTGTTCTCAACTCCATCCCACAACATGCTACCCGCCACCACCTCAGTAAAACCCCAACACTGCACGAAGTAGAAAAAGCCATAAGGCAGTTGAAGAACAAAAAGGCTACGGGAGCGGATGGAATCCCTGTTGAGACTGAAACATGGCGGAGAGGCACTGTTAGCACGAATACTTGACCTCATCTCTCTCAAACAATGTAACCCGTTAAGGTAAATGAATATATGAATGAGACAAGACTCCCAAAGCAAGCGCTCTACTCGGAACTCCTACACGGCAAGCGAGCCCCAGGTGGGCAGAGGAAACATTTTAAAGACACCCTCAAAGCCTCCTTGATAAAATGCAACATTCCCACTGACACCTGCGAGTCCCTGGCCAAAGACAGCCCTAAGTGGAGGAAAAGCATCCGGGCGGGCGCTGAGCACTTCGAGTCTCGTCGCCGAGAGCATGCAGAAAGCAAGCGCAGGCAGCAGAAGGAACGTGCGGCAAACCAGTCCCACCCACCCTTTCCTTCAATACTGTAATTCCTGTATTGGACTGTTCAGTCACCTAAGAACTCACTTTTAGAGCGTAAGCAAGTCTTCCTCGATTTCCGAAGATGATGTTCCTGCATCTTTTCAGACAGGAAACCATTGAAGGTGTGAATGTCTCTCCTCTGCTGCCATTGTCTATGTTATGTCTTCAGGTGCTTTAATAATGACTCCACGAGACAATGTGTTGTGCTTGAACTGTAGTGACCTTAGTCCATTTAATGTAACTCCAGAGTGAGGATCACACATGGTGGCCTGCCTTTTATACTAGGCCTGGCACACCTGTACAGGTAACCTACAAGTCTTCCACTGCAGTGCCCTCTGGTGGCACAGCTTGTAATTGTACAAGCAGTAACCATGTAGGATACATGACATCACTCTCCCCCAAGTCTTTAATGCAAACCGCCTTTGTATTGACTGTGCTCTGGGCTTAGCTCTATCTGGTTGACCCTTGGAGGATCGTTTCCATCTTGGGTGAGTAGGTGGTGTTTTGTTGGCAGTAGAGTTGCTGGTGGTTTCTGTTTGTGCATCCATGACCACTCCATTCTCTTTCCCCAGCCCCCCACCTCCCACATACAGATTGTGCCGTTGGCTCATTACATTCATATACATTCAAGTCCAAAAAAAAAGTTTGCATTTACCGTATTGCAATCGTGGTACCATAGTGAGGTAAGTACATTTGAATGGTGAGGTACATACCTGGTGTGTGAGGACAAACTAGTGCCAGAACTGCTGGGTGGTGTCCAGGTAGACTGTTGGTGGCGCAGTGCCCGGTGCTGGCAGTGGGAACCCGGTTGGCTCAAGTTGCCTGCTCTCGGAGCTTTTGCCGTTGTTCCTAGCGTCGGGCAGGTTCACAGTTGCCTGTGACCTCCCTGTCCTTTCCTTGCGCCCCGGGTCGCTGCTGCTCCCTGAGGAGCAGTCGTCTAGCAGTGCACAGGGAACTGCTGACTTGCTTGCCTGGGCGTTATTTGGTTTGGGATCCAGCCTGGTCCCGGTCCCATTTGGGAGAACTGTTGCAGGTGACCCTTCATTTCCGGGTGTAGCCTTGGTGGCGATAGGTTCTGGGGGCTGCGCCTTAGCGCAGTTTGCTCTTTCAGACTCGTGGCAGTTGGTGCCATCAGGTGCCTGAGAGGTGGAGCCGATCGGGGGCAGGGTATAGATACCGGTGCCGTTGCCCTCCTGAGATCGCTTGCTCTGCAGCTTGTATATATTAGCTGCTTGTGGCCACACTCTGTGGTGCATCACTCTGGTCCCAGGGACACAGACTACAGCATTGGGTAGCTCGCTGGACCTGTGTGCTCCCGATGGGTGTTTGCCTGCTGCATTGACTGTATGTAGTTGAAATCCTACATCGCACAACGTTTCATTACTTATTGTGAATAACTTGTAGCTCTGATCGCAGTCGCGCGACTTTTCCTTACTTATTGCAGGTACACAACTCTGATCATCAATTACACATTTTACATCTAACTCACAGTTGCTATTACATTGATTGAGAGTGTGGAACTGTCCCTTTAAGTGTGGTGAGTTGCAGGCCTCCTTTAAGAGAGCCTTGCTATCTTTACCCCAATCATCATCTTCACTTGGTGCCACGTGTTGCTCCATCAGCGCTGCACCTCGTGGTCCGGCCGCCGCTATCTTTTTCTTCAGCGCCTCACCTTGTGGTTTGGGCGCCATCCTTCTTCCATCCACGATGTCGACTGCTGTGATCCTCTTCTCCCCGGGTTCTGCCACCGAAGCTGGGAAGTCACCTCTGGGTCTTATTTTCTTCTTCCGGAGTCCTGCCACTGGAGCCTGGAAGGTGGTTTCGGGTCATCTTAGCTGGATCATCTCCACGCAGTCGTGCTGAGCGGTCTGTGCCTCGGGTGCTGTGCTGGTCTGCTCTCTGGTGCCGGATCCAACCTCAAGTGGGGGTTTCCTTTGCCTCTGAGCACGGGAGATGTTGATCGCTGGAGGGATGAAATCTTCCCAGCTCCAATGGATCTTCTCCATCCACCTTCTTCCGAGTAGCATTGGTCCATCATCTGCAACAATCCACAGAGGTAACTTGTGCACCCCGCCATTATGGAGCACCTTTACATCCGCACTATCAACGACTGGGATAATTTCATTGGTGTAGGTGCGCAGCTTTGCCTGAACCGGGACCAACTGGGTCGTTCAGCCTGATTGTCCCGTAGCCTCTCAAAGGCTTCTTGATTCATTACTGACTGGCTCGCCCCTGTGTCCACTTCCATGAAGACTGGAACGTCATTTATCTTGACTTCCATCCTCAACGGAGAACATTCGGTGGTGCAGGTAAACATGCTATATACCTCATCGTGGGGCTGAGCTGCCTCTCTGACTATCACTTCATAATCCACGCTGGATTCATGGCCATCGGCAGACTCTTCATCAACACAGTGTGTCATATTTATTTTACACATTCGCTGAAGGTGGCCCTTTGTGCTGCAGCCTTTATATACATAGTCTTTAGAACGGCACAAGTGAGCCCTGTGATTCCTTCTGCAACGCCAGTATGGTGCTACTCGATTAGTCCTCCTCGGCGGACTCTGAGTTAAGGGACTTGGGGGGGGTCTGTTCTCTCTCCCCTGAGAGGATTCCTGTTCTACAGTCCAGCCTCTAAACGGCGCCACTCTGTGCACAGTACTTGCCGGGTTTGAGTCCTGAGGATGAGTCATCCGCCTAGAGTCGCAGGTCGAGGTCATGAATGCATGGCTCACGGAGATGGCCTTCTGCAGTGTGACTGTGGTATCTGCCGATAGTAGCTTATGAAGAAGGCCCTCATGGCCGATTCCAATGACAAAGATAACCCGCAGCGCTTCGGTGAGGTGGTCGCCAAAATCACACGGTGCCTCCAGCCTCCTGAGGTCTGAAGTATATTTCGTGATTTCCTGGCCTTTGGGCCGTCGGTGTGTATAAAGCCGGTGTCTGGTTGTGAAGATGTTCTCTTTGGGCTTGAGTTGTTCTTGGATCAGCATTACAAGCTCCTCGTACATCTTGGTTGTTGTCTTCGCTGGTGCCAGCAAGCCCCTGACGAGGCCCATAGACAGTGGGCCCACAACTGGTGAACAGGATAACTCTGCGCTTATCAGCCAGTGTGGCTGGATTGTCGCCTGTCAGGTCGTTTGCTGTGAAGAAATGGTCGAGCCTCTCCACAAAGGCTTCTCAATCATCACCATCGGCGAACTTCTGCAACGTACCAAGGTTAGCCATTTTCGCGTGGAGGTCCGTAATCTCGTCGCCAATTGTTATGTCTTCAGATGCTCTAATAATGACTCCATGAGACAATGTGTTGTGCTTGAACTGTAGTGACCTTAGTCCACTTAATGTAACTCCAGAGTGAGGATCACACCTGGTGGCCTACCTTTTATTCTAGGCCTGACACACTTGTACAGGTAACCTACAAGTCTCCCACTGCAATGCCCTCAGGTGGCACATCTTGTAATAGTACAAGCAGTAACCATGTAGTCTAGTGATTTAGGTCGATGGCACATATCCTGTATCATTGTCCCTCAGGATGTCTGATGATTTGGCTGCAATGTAAGAATTAACCCTTTCCAGCCCAGCTCTTTTTATAAGCTGTGGTGCAGTTCTTTGCTTTTATATTCAAAAGTCCAATTTTTACCATTGGCGGGGCGGGTGGAGGAACGGATCCTATAATTGGGCGGATGTGCAATGGGTGGATGTGTGGCTGAAGGACTGTTTAGTGCAAAGGGAGTGGAGTTGGTGCTGGTGGTGGGAGTAGGCCATATGATTTCATTTGCAATGTTTACCTGTGTGAGTCACCACTAGCTGAACCTTTGAGTTTTTAGGGCATCCTAAATGTAAGCAACTGGTCTGGAGATGGGTGCCCCATTTTCTGCCTCATCCTCTTCCTCCTCAATGTTCTCCCTATTTGAAGTTGAGTGATGAGTGCCTCTGTCTTCCAATGCCTGCAGTCCTCTCAGCTGCACAACATTGTGCAGGGCACAGCACACCACTATCATTCTGGACACCCTGGCTGGCATGTACTGAAGAGCGCCTCCAGACATATACTGACACCCGAAGCATGTCTTCAATATTCCAATGGCTTGCTCGATGAAACACCTGATGGTCATGTGGCTCTTGTTGTAGTGGTCCTGTGATTCAGTGGGGTTCCTCACAAGTGTCATGAGGCAGGTTCGAATGGGGTATCCCTTGACTCCTGCAAGGCCAGGCCTTAAGTCTGCTTCCTGGAACAAAAAGGTCTGGAAAGTAGGACTGCCGCAGTATGAATCATCATCATCATAGGCAATCCATCGAAATCGAGGAAGACTTGCTCCCACTCTAAAAGTGAGTTCTCAGGTGACTGTTCAGTCCAGTAAGGGAATTACAGTCTGTCACAGTTGGGACAGACAGTGGTTGAAGGAAAGGGTGGGTGGGGAGCCTGGTTTGCCGCACGCTCCTCCCGCTGTGTGCGTTTGGTTTCTGCATGCCCTCGGCAACGAGACTCGAGGTGCTCAGCACCCTCCCACATGCTCTTCCTTCACTTTGGGCAGTTTTGGGCCAGGGACTCCCAGTTGCCGGTGGGGATGTTGCACTTTATCAAGGAGGCTTTATAGAGTGTCCTTGAAATGTTTCCTTTGCCCACCTGGGCTCACTTGCTGTGTAGGAGTTCCGAGTAGAGCATTTGCTTAGGGAGTCTTATGTCAGGCATACGGATGATGTGGCCCGCCCAACGGAGCTGGATGAGTGTGGTCAGTGCTTCGATGCCGGGGATGTTGGCCTGAGCGAGAACACTGACCTTGGTTCGTCTATCCTCCCTGGATTTGCAGGACCTTGTAGGAGCAGCGCTGGTGGTACTTCTCCAGCGCTTTGAGGTGTCTGCTTGTATATAGTCCACGTCTCTGAGCCATATAGGAGGGCAGATATCACTACTGCCCTGTAGACCATAAGCTTAGTGCCAGATTTGAGATCTTGGTCTTCAAACACTCTCTTTCTCAGGTGACCGATGGCTGCGCTGGTACACTAGAGGTGGTGTTGGATCTCGTCATCGATGTCTGCCCTTGTTGATCGTAGACTCCCGAGGTATGGAAAATGTCGAAGGCCAAGCCGTGGATTTTGATGACTGGGGGGCAGTGCTGTGTGTAAGGGTCAAGTTGGTGGAGGACCTTTGTCTTACGGATATTTAACGTAAGGCCCATGCTTACATATGCCTCGGTGAAGGTGTTGACTTTGGTTTGGAGTTCGGCCTCTGAGTTTGCGCAGACACAAGCATCATCCGGGTCCTGTAGTTCGATGACATAGGATGGGATAACCTTGGATCTAGCCTGGAGGTGGCGATGGTTGGTTCTATAGTTAAGTTCCACTCCAGCGAGGAGCTTGTTGAGTGTGAGGTGGGGCACTGCAACAAGGAAGATCGAGAAGAGCTTTGGTGTGATGACGCAGCCCTGCTTGATCCCGGTCCGGACTTGGATTGGGTCTGTGGTGGATCCATTGGTCAGGATCACGGCTTGCATGTCGTCGTGGAGCATGCGGAAGATGGTGACAAACTTTTTGGAGCAGTTGAAATGGAGGAGGATGCTCCATAGTCCCTCACGGTTAACAGTGTCAAAGGCCTTTGTGTGAGGTCAAAGAAGGCCATGTTCAAGGGTTGGTGCTGTTCCCTGTATTTCTCTTGTAGTTGTCGCGCAGTGAAGATCATGTCCGTTGTTCCCCTCAGTGGACGGAATCCGCATTGTGACTCTGGGAGGAGGTCTTCAGCCACAGGAAGAAGACGGTTGAGGAGTAATTTACGATGACTTTCCCAGTGGCCGACAGCAGGGAGATTCATCTGTAGTTGCCGCAGTCAGACTTGTCCCCTTTTTTGAAGATGGTCATGATTACGACATCTCTGAGATCTCCTGGCATGATCTCCTCCTTCCAGATAAGAGAGATGAGGTCCTGCATTTGTGCCAATAGTGCCTCTCTGCCACAATTTAGTGCCTCAGCAGGGATTCCATCTGCTCCTGATGCCTTGTTGTTCTTGAGCTGACGGATGGCCTTTTCTGCCTCGTGCAGGGCTTGGATTTTGCTGAGATGGTGGTGGGTAGCATGCTGCGGGATGGAGTCGCGGACATTCGTGTTGAAGGCAGAGTCTTGGTTAAGGAGATCTTCGAAGTGCTCCTTCCAGCGGGCCCTGACTGCAGTCTGAAAGCATCATGACAGCTCCCAGGGAATCTGGTACACGACTGCATGAACCTCTTGTGGTTGCACACCAGCTGTGCATTGATGGAATAATATCCCTTGGTGGTTGGTAAAAATGCCTGGTTGCTGTGGTAATGCTCGGCTTGCCATGTGTGTGCAGTCGATGGCGCCTGTGGGAATTCAGCCAGTGAGGCAAACCCGAGTGCTCCCTCATTCTGGCTATTATCATCACGGGGGAAATTTATTACCTCCCATTCCTGGCAAACAATCCATCCGTCGCCTGCCTTACGCATTTATGTGTATCGGACTGCACAATCGATATGTTTCGCGTAGCACCCTGGAAGAAACCAGAGGTAAATAAATTGAGGGCAGTGATGACTTTGACAGCCACTGGTAAAGCATGACCACCGTGTCCAGCAGGGAGCATGTCTTCTTTGAAGAGGCTGCAGATGTCCGTCACCACCTGATGTTTCAACCTCAGGCTGCGGAAGCAATGCACTTCCAAGAGATCAAGGAAGCTGAGCTTCTGTCTGTACACCATGTTACACGGGTAGTGCCTCCTGCGACCTCTCCTGTGCACCTCTCTCTTGTGCACTTGCTGATCCCACTACAACACATTATCGCTACCATGGATGGTGATTGTCTTCCTCCTCTGATGTGCTGTCAAAAATATCCAAGGCACCTCCTATCAATGTTCGCTTTAAGCTGCATAGTCGTGCAGCGCTCTGCAGCTCCCGCGGTAATAAATTTCCCCCGTGATGATAATAGCCAGAATGAGGGAGCACTCGGGTTTGCCTCACTGGCTGAATTCCCACAGGCGCCATCGACTGCACACACATGGCAAGCCGAGCATTACCACAGCAACCAGGCATTTAAATGGGAAAAAGCATGCATGCACGGTATTTTGAATAGGCCACACAGCTGTTTAAAGGGGCCACGCACCCAAAAAAGATTGAAAGGAATATTGCCTCCCATCCTGTTGGTTTCTGTTTGATATCTCCCAAGTTCTCCAAAACCGTTATGAATACAGAAACTCTCTGTTAAACGTTTGCTAGAGAGCACTGACAAAGCAGTTGTAAGAACTGAGCCTTTATTAAAAGTTCATGCTATCTGAAGTTGATAGACCCCCCATGAGGTGCACCCGAAACTCATCTTTTGACTGGTCAGTTTCCTGAGCCCCGGGAAACCTTTGCTTGAGGCGTTAAATCCAAAGAAAAGTTGCATTCCTGTGAAAAGGCCTCATTTACATCCAATTATTGTCTTCAATGTCCACCCGCCTGTCCTATTGACGGTGCCGACTCCGATGAGCAGGTTACTCACATGCAGCCAAACACGTCTCAGTGAAACCAAGAGGTCGGCGTGTTGGAGTCAAGTTGCGGTCGTGATTATTTTTTCTCCGAATTTAACTATGCACCTGACTCCAACCTACCCATTCTTCCCTGTAAAAATTCCTCCCGTTAAATTTTCAGGCTCTCTCTTTTTGAAAAGGCTTTTCAATTAAAGACTACCATGAAAAATGAAAAGAAAATTACAGTACAACTGCAAAGTTGTTTGAATACTTGCTGATTCTTTGTCTAAACTGAAGGGGGTCATTCACATGCTTCATGGAAATATGACTCATGATATACCTTCCTTCCTATGACCCACGTCCTATAACCAGCTCCATCTAAACCCATGCGATACATTCTTCCATATGGCATTTAGGGGATATAAACTCTTTGCCAAACCTACACTGTAGCAGTTTTTAAAGAAATATTGGCTGAAGATCCCAACAATGAATTCACTGCAGAATATTTAGATCATGTCACCACTTCTATCACTAAGATTCAAAGCACATTTGTACATCGGTAAATTCTCTGATTATTGTAGTGGTAAACTTTACAATTGTATTTTATGTTGATAGTAATTGTACAAACTGAAATTGCAATGGATAACTTGAGTATAATGATCTAGATTTCCTTCCATGGGGGATTCAGCACCAGAAGAGCAATGGGTCTATATTTCTACCCATCAGTGTGACCCTGCATTTCTGGGTTAAGATTCATTCTAATATTGTGAGCGGGCTCCTGGCACTATTTGCGCCCTCTATTCGGAGCTCAGCTCTGAGGGGGTCCGAAGGGTGCGGGGTGGGAGTTCTGGCACTGCAGCGTCCTTTAGTGGCAGCAGCAGCTTAAAGGGGCAGGTCAGCAATTATTTGCGAGCAAGGAATTTAACTATCGAGAGCAACGGAAGGCATGTCTGAAAGTGCTACAGCAGAGCACGGAGCTCCAAAGCACTCTAAATTATCCTTAGAGGTTTTGTTATGTGAAATAAGGCTAAGGAGGCAGCATACATTTGGCAACAAGGAAAGTAAGATAATTAAAAGCATGCTACAGACTACTGGATGAGTTGCCCTTGACAGTAAGTGCTATCTCTTCCAACGCCGAAAGAAACTCAATGACCTCACCAAGATAACCAAGGTAAGAGGAGCAGGTAACAAAACAACGTAATAAGCACCGTTCATATTTTCACTCTACTCCCCCTCGTGTGTTGAACATCTGGAGATAGAGTTTCTATTTTGGGCACAATCAGGAAATTGCACCCAAAATGCGCTTGAAATTTTGCTGGTTAGGCTACACTTCAAGTTTCTGCTAAAATTCATTTGCATAATCACAATCATGAAACCTTCCATGAATCAGCGCAATCGGACAGTGTAATAGAATGAAATCGTTACATTTATTGATCAACATCCCAGATCTGTCAACAATCTTTTGCCGACATGAAACCATTCATCAAAAGATTGACTACATGAAGATGGACTTGAATGTCAACTTTTCAAATTTATTGACCAATATAATCCAGTCAATAAGGAAACCAGACAGTATTGATTTGCTGTACTGTGAGGAGCAGTAAACAATAAATGATATTTTGATCAACTACGTCAGGTACTTTTGTCACTATAATTTAATAGAATATCCTCACTCATAAATATCCAAACTCATTGTGACCAATTTTATTTTTGGTTCGGTTGGTGAAACACCTGTCTGATTCTGCAAGGATGATACCAGAACTGAGAGGTTATAACTATCAGGAAAGACTGAACAGGCTGGGGCTCTTTTCTCTGGAAAAGAAAAGGCTGAGGGGTGACCTGATAGAGGTCTTTAAAATTGTGAAAGAGTTTGATAAGGTAGATGTAGAGAAGATGGTTCCACCTGTGGGGAGACCAAAATTTGGGGCCATAAATATAAGATAGTCACTGATAAATCCAATAGGGAATTCAGGATAAATCTATTTACTCAGAGTGGTTAGTATGTGGAACTTGCTACCACATGGAGTATTTGAGGCAAATAGCATAGATGGATTTAAGGGGAAGCTAGATAAACATATGAGGGAGAAAGGAATAGAAGGGTATGTTGATGGGGTTAGGTCAAGAGGAATGGAAGGAGGCTTGTCTGGAACATAAACACCAGCACAGGCCAACTGGGCCGAATGGTCTCTTTCTGTGCTGTAGATTCCAAGTAATAATGTGGCACAAAGCTGGAATCCTCTCGCGCCTTCATTTCTGTTACACTCATAATAAATGGTTAGACTGAGTACTGTGTGTAATGAGCAAGTGTAACCTTAGCTCCTTTATTACAATTCCAGAGTGCAGGTACCTTGTGGGTGGCCTGCTTATATACTGTGTCCCCAAGGGATGCTGGGATCCCTTGGGACTCTACAGGTGGGCCCTCTGGTGGTAGTGTAATACAGGTTACAAAGGGTTAAATACATAACATCACTCCCCTGTGAAGTCAACAGTACACTTATTTACAGGTGAGATGATCTGGGGCTTTGCGCTCCCTTGTCGATCATCTCGGTACAAACGCTGGTGTGGGTGGGTTGCTCAGTTCTTCACTGGGCTGTTGGGCAGCCGGTCTGGCCGGGCTGCTGAGGATGATGAGTTCAGTTTTGTGGTCATCTATGATGTCAATTGCCACTTGTGTGTGTGTGTTGGAAGGTCAAAGTTGGTGGGGTCCTCTTCGGGTTGTTCGTAGCTGTTGGTGAACCGCAATTTGATATGGTCCAAATGTTTTCTGTGCATTTGTCCATCGGTCAGTTTGACCTGAAACACCCTACTCCCCTCTTTGGCTGTGACCGTGCTGTCGAGCCATTTGGGACCATGTCCATAATTGAGCACAAATATAGGATTTTTGATCTCAATATCACTGACAAATTTGTGCCGTCATGGCACACGCTTTGTTGATGTCGCTTGCCCTCCACGTGATCATGGAAATCAGGGTGGACAAGAGAGAGCCTTGTTTTAAGTGCCCTTTCATAAGCAGCTCAGCTGGGGGAATCCTGGTGAGTGAGTGGGGTCTGGTGCGGTAGATAAGCAGTACTCGGGACAACTGGGTCTGCAGGGAGCCTTCCGACACACGTTTCAAGCTTTGCTTGATGGCCTGAACTGCCCGTTCTGCATGGCCGTTGGATGCGGGCTTGAATGGGGCAGATGTGACATGTTTGATCCCGTTGCGGGTCATGAATTCTTTGAATTCAGCACTGGTGAAGCATGGCCCATTGTCACTGACAAGGACATCAGGCAAGCCATGCGTGGCAAAAGTGGCTCATAGGCTTTCAATGGTGGCTGTGGATGTGCTTACAGACATTATTGCACATTCAATCCATTTTGAGTAAGCGTCCACGACAACCAAAAACATTTTTCCTAGGAATGGGCCCGCATAGTCTACATGGATCCTCGACCACGGCTTGGATGGCCAGGACCACAAACTTAGCGGTGCCTCTCTGGGTGCATTGCTCAGCTGAGAGCATGTGTTGCACTGGCGCACGAATGATTCTAAATCTGAGTCGATGCCAGGCCACCACACGTGGTGGCTTTCATCGTTATGATGTCTGGGTGGGTGTTGTGCATTTCGCAAATAAATGTGTCTCTGCCTTTCTTGGGCAAGACCACGCGATTGCCCCACAAAAGACAGACCGCCTGCAGGGACAACTCATCTTTGTGCCTGTGGAACGGCTTAATCGCTTCCTGCATCTCCACTGGGACACTGGACCAGCTCCCATGGAGAACACACGTTTGTACTAAGGACAGTAACAGATCCTGGCTGGTCCAGGTCCTGATCTGGCGGACCATAACGGGGGACTTCTTGTTCTCAAATGCCTCCATGACCATGAGCAAGTCCGCTGGGGTGCCATTTCCACCCTAGTGGTGGGCAATGGTAGCCAACTGAGAGTATTTGCGCAATTCTCTGTGCCCAGTCTGTGGCGGATTACATAGTTGTATGCTGACAGCGTGAGCACCCATAATTGGATGTGGGCAGAGGCATTGGTATTAATCCCTTTGCTCTCTGAGAATAGCGATATGAACGGCTTGTGGTCAGTTTCAAGCTCGAACTTGAGGCCAAATAAGTACTGGTACATTTTTTTTACCCCGTAAACGCACGCCAGAGCCTCTTTTTCAACCATGCTGTAGGCCCTTTTGGCCTTGGACAAACTCCTGGATGCATATGCAACCGGTTGCAAAATCCCCGATTCATTAGCCTGTTGTAACACACACCTGACCCCGTAAGATGACGCATTGCAAGATAACACTAGTCATTTACATGGGTTATACAGGACAAGCAGTTTGTTAGAACACAATAAGTTTCTGGCTTTCTTAAAGGCAGCCTCTTGTGAATTCCCCCATACCCAGTCGTCTTCCTTGTGCAGTCGCACATGTAGGGGTTCTAGCAGGATGCTTAACCCAGGTAAGAAATTACTGAAATAATTAAGGAGTCCCAGGAACGACCGCAGCTCCATCATGTTCTATAGTCTCGGCGTGTTCTTGGTGGCCTCCGTCTTGGCGTCTGTGGGTCTGATGCCGTCTGCAGCGAGTCTCCTTCCTAAGAATTCGACCTCCTGTGCCAGGAAAGCACACTTTGAGCATTTCAGTCTGTAAGGGAGGTGGTCTCTATGAGGGGGTCAGGTTCCCTTCTGACCAACTTGAGCAGTTTGAATTGCTCCAACTCCCTTGGGTTCTAGACTCTGGATTTATTTGGGGGGTGTGACAAAAGTGCAAAGGACACTAGTTTGATGCAAAAGAACTTTGGTTTTATTACAGTCAAGTTAAAACAAGTTTATTACTCTAGTGAGAGAATAAAAGGTCAAACTTACAATCACTCTAATAAAGGACAATACAAGGAAAGGTACAAGGTCAAACTTATAATCACTCTAATAAAGAACCATACACTACATATTCAAAGAGGGTTACAGTAAAATTATACCTCCCACCTCCCAATACCTAATTCTAGCTAGGTTGTACTCCAGGGCAGGCAGGGACTATGCTTACCAATCCTTTTGACAGTTAACGGTAGATCACGGTTTCAAGGTTCGCTGGATGTGGTAGGGTCTGCTTGCCATACCTTGAACGTCGGAGAAGACTTTTTGCTACGCAATCTTCAGTTGGGTTGAGTCCACTGATGCGGTAAAGTGCGTTTTGGATCTTTGGGGTAAGTACCTGGTTTTCTTTATTAGAAATAGGTTTTTACAGTCTTTTATGTATGGTTTTACCCGTTGGTAGGTCAGGATTAGATTGTAGAGTGGAAACTTTTCGATTCTTCGGTTTTTTCCCATTGGAGTTTTGTTCGAGTTTGGTCGATCGCGGTGGTTTTGCCATTGATTCCACGTTGACTGTGGTCGGTTGCTGCCGCGATGGTGATGTTCTTCCTTCCTTCAGGACTTCAGGAATTCGAGGCTGGAGAAGTTAGTTTACAACTGTCGCGTTGGTTTCTCTCCTTGTCTTGATGACACAGCGTAGTGTGGTACTAGTCTGTCAGTCATATCCTCTGTTGAAAACAGGGGCCAGTTATACGATTTCAGTGTTTCTAATCTTGGCACCAAATGAGTTCAAAGTCCTTTGTGTAAATTTAGCGGGCTTGGCTCTTCTTTGTAATATTTTGGCGGGTTCGTTAAAAGTTGATCTGTTTTGGGTGAGTTGATGTTCGAAAACTGTTTCCTGATGGAAATATTAGTTTGGTAATTGCAGTGTCCTTTTGTGCTTAGTTTTTGCATATAGGCTGGATTGGGCCTCTTTGTGATGTATATGCTGAAATGGGTTTCCAGACCCATGTTGATGGGTAGCTATCTCTGGGTGATTTTGTGATGTAAATGTTTCTTGTGGGGGAAGGATTCTCGAATACTCATCCCTCCAGACAGGTTAACTTAGTCCTCACACCCAGGTAGCTTCACTTAATCAGACTGTCTCCTGCTAGTTCCTTAGGCCGGGCCACAGCCTTGAGTTTGACTTTCAAAATCCAAAATTTTATTAAAGTTTGTAGTTTCTTTCATAAGCACTTTAGAATTCCAAACTTTTCGGTAGGTAGTCCCAAATTAAATTTCCTTTCGAATGGGCTCAAATAGAGGGGGTGTTTCTTGTGAATTTTGCACCTTCTACAGTCCCCACTGTTGACACTCTACACTCTTGAGTGTCAATCAAGGTAAGCAAAATTCCTGCTCCCGAGAGTCAACCTTCCCTGCATTTATACTAGCTAAACATTACCCTGCATCCCCCGTTGAAATGCAAATGCAATTTACTGGCGAATACAGTCATTGCAATTCGGTTATAGCATAGAAACACAGAATCATAGAAACATAGAAAATAGGTGCAGGAGTAGGCCATTCGGCCCTTCTAACCTGTACCGCCATTCAATGAGTTCATGGCTGAACATGCAACTTCAGTACCCCATTCCTGCTTTCTCGCCATACCCCTTGATCCCCCTAGTAGTAAGGACGACATCTAACTCCTTTTTGAATATATTTAGTGAATTGGCCTCAACAACTTTCTGTGGTTAGAATTCCACTGGTTCACCACTCTCTGGGTAAAGAAGTTTCTCCTCATCTCGGTCCTAAATGGCTTACCCCTTATCCTTAGACTGTGACCCCTGGTTCTGGACTTGCCCAACATTGGGAACATTCTTCCTGCATCTAACCTGTCTAAACTCGTCAGAATTTTAAATGTTTCTATGAGGTCCCCTCTCGTTCATCTGAACTCCAGTGAATACATAGAAACATAGAAACATAGAAACATAGAAAATAGGTGCAGGAGCAGGCCATTCAGCCCTTCTAGCCTGCACCGCCATTCAATGAGTTCATGGCTGAACATGAAACTTCAGTACCCCCTTCCTGCTTTCTCGCCATAACCCTTGATCCCCCGAGTAGTAAGGACTTCATCTAACTCCCTTTTGAATATATTTAGTGAATTGGCCTCAACTACTTTCTGTGGTAGAGAATTCCACAGGTTCACCACTCTCTGGGTGAAGAAGTTTCTCCTCATCTCGGTCCTAAATGGCTTACCCCTTATCCTTAGACTGTGACCCCTGGTTCTGGACTTCCCCAACATTGGGAACATTCTTTCTGCATCTAACCTGTCTAAACCCGTCAGAATTTTAAACGTTTCTATGAGGTCCCCTCTCATTCTTCTGAACTCCAGTGAATACAATCCCAATTGATCCAATCTTTCTTGATAGGTCAGTCCCGCCATCCCGGGAATCAGTCTGGTGAACCTTCGCTGCACTCCCTCAATAGCAAGAATGTCCTTCCTCAAGTTAGGAGACCAAAACTGTACACAATACTCCAGGTGTGGCCTCACCAAGGCCCTGTACAACTGTAGCAACACCTCCCTGCCCCTGTATTCAAATCCCCTCGCTATGAAGGCCAACATGCCATTTGCTTTCTTAACCGCCTGCTGTACCTGCATGCCAACCTTCAATGACTGATGTACCATGACACCCAGGTCTCGTTGCACCTTCCCTTTTCCTAATCTGTCACCATTCAGATAATAGTCTGTCTCTCTGTTTTTACCACCAAAGTGGATAACCTCACATTTATCCACATTATACTTCATCTGCCATGCATTTGCCCACTCACCTAACCTATCCAAGTCACTCTGCAGCCTAATAGCATCCTCCTCGCAGCTCACACTGCCACCCAACTTAGTATCATCCGCAAATTTGGAGATACTGCATTTAATCCCCTCGTCTAAATCATTAATGTACAATGTAAACAGCTGGGGCCCCAGCACAGAACCTTGCGGCACTCCACTAGTCACTGCCTGCCATTCTGAAAAGTACCCGTTTACTCCTACTCTTTGCTTCCTGTCTGACAACCAGTTCTCAATCCACGTCAGCACACTACCCCCAATCCCATGTGCTTTAACTTTGCACATTAATCTCTTGTGTGGGACCTTGTCGAAAGCCTTCTGAAAGTCCAAATATACCACATCAACTGGTTCTCCCTTGTCCACTTTACTGGAAACATCCTCAAAAAATTCCAGAAGATTTGTCAAGCATGATTTCCCTTTCACAAATCCATGCTGACTTGGACCTATCATGTCACCATTTTCCAGATGCACTGCTATGACATCCTTAATAATTGATTCCATCACTTTACCCACTACTGAGGTCAGGCTGACCGGTCTATAATTCCCTGTTTTCTCTCTCCCTCCTTTTTTAAAAAGTGGGGTTACATTGGCTACCCTCCACTCCATAGGAACTGATCCAGAGTCAATGGAATGTTGGAAAATGACTGTCAATGCATCCGCTATTTCCAAGGCCACCTCCTTAAGTACTCTAGGATGCAGTCCATCAGGCCCTGGGGATTTATCGGCCTTCAATCCCATCAATTTCCCCAACACAATTTCCCGACTAATAAAGATTTCCCTCAGTTCCTCTTCCTTACTAGACCCTCTGACCCCTTTTATATCCGGAAGGTTGTTTGTATCCTCCTTAGTGAATACCGAACCAAAGTACTTGTTCAATTGATCCGCCATTTCTTTGCTCCCCGTTATGACTTCCCCTGATTCTGACTGCAGGGGACCTACGTTTGTCTTCACCAACCTTTTTCTCTTTACATACCTATAGAAACTTTTGCAATCCGCCTTAATGTTCCCTGCAAGCTTCTTCTCGTACTCCATTTTCCCTGTCCTAATCAAACCCTTTGTCCTCCTCTGCTGAGTTCTAAATTTCTCCCAGTCCCCAGGTTCGCTGCTATTTCTGGCCAATTTGTATGCCACTTCCTTGGCTTTAATACTATCCCTGATTTCCCTAGATAGCCACGGTTGAGCCACCTTCCCCTTTTTATTTTTACGCCAGACAGGAATGTACAATTGTTGTACTTCATCCATGCGGTCTCTAAATGTCTGCCATTGCCCATCCACAGTCAACCCCCTAAGTATCATTCGCCAATCTATCCTAGCCAATTCACGCCTCATACCTTCAAAGTTACCCTTCTTTAAGTTCTGGACCATGGTCTCTGAAATTACTGTTTCATTCTCCATCCTAATGCAGAATTCCACCATATTATGGTCACTCTTCCCCAAGGGGCCTCGCACAATGAGATTGCTAATTAATCCTCTCTCATTACACAACACCCAGTCTAAGATGGCCTCCCCCCTAGTTGGTTCCTCAACATATTGGTCTAGAAAACCATCCCTTCCTTATGCACTCCAGGAAATCCTCCTCCACCGTATTGCTTCCAGTTTGGCTAGCCCAATCTATGTGCATATTAAAGTCACCCATTATAACTGCTGCACCTTTATTGCATGCACCCCTAATTTCGTGTTTGATGCCCTCCCCAACATCGCTATTACTGTTTGGAGGTCTGTACACAACTCCTACTAACGTTTTTTGCCCTTTGGTGTTCTGCAGCTCTACCCATATAGATTCCACATCATCCAAGCTAATGTCTTTCCTAACTATTGCATTAATCTCCTCTTTAACCAGCAATGCTACCCCACCTCCTTTTCCTTTTATTCTATCCTTCCTGAATGTTGAATACCCCTGAATGTTGAGTTCCCAGCCCTGATCATCCTGGAGCCACGTCTCCGTAATCCCAATCACATCATATTTGTTAACATCTATTTGCACAATTAATTCATCCACCTTATTGCGGATACTCCTTGCATTAAGACACAAAGCCTTCAGGCTTGTTTTATTAACACCCTTTGTCCTTTTAGAATTTTGCTGTACAGTGGCCCTTTTTGTTCTTTGCCTTGGGTTTCTCTGCCCTCCACTTTTCCTCATCTCCTTTCTGTCTTTTGCTTTTGGCTCCTTTTTGTTTCCCTCTGTCTCCCTGCATTGGTTCCCATCCCCCTGCCATATTAGTTTAAATCCTCCCCAACAGCACTAGCAAACACTCCCCCTAGGACATTGGTTCCAGTCCTGCCCAGGTGCAGACCGTCCGGTTTGTACTGGTCCCACCTCCCCCAGAACCGGTCCCAATGCCCCAGGAATTTGAATCCCTCCCTGCTGCACCACTGCTCAAGCCACGTATTCATCTGAGCTATCCTGCGATTCCTACTCTGACTATCACGTGGCACTGGTAGCAATCCCGAGATTACTACTTTTGAGGTCCTACTTTTTAATTTAGCTCCTAGCTCCTTAAATTCGTTTCGTAGGACCTCATCCCTTTTTTTGCCTATGTCGTTGGTACCAATGTGCACCACGACAACTGGCTGTTCTCCCTCCCATTTCAGAATGTCCTGCACCCGCTCCGAGACATCCTTGACCCTTGCACCAGGGAGGCAACATACCATCCTGGAGTCTCAGTTCTTTGCTCCCCGTTGATCCAGTCTTTCTTGATATGTCAGTCCTGCCATCCCGGGAATCAGTCTGGTGAACCTTCGCTGCACTTCCTCAATAGCAAGAATGTCCTTCCTCAAGTTAGGAGACCAAAACTGTACACAATACTCCAGGTGTGGCCTCACCAAGGCCCTGTACAACTGTAGCAACACCTCCCTGCCCCTGTACTCAAATCCCCTCGCTATGAAGGCCAATATGCCATTTGCTTTCTTAACCGCCTGCTGTACCTGCATGCCAACCTTCAATGACTGATGTACCATGACACCCAGGTCTCGTTGCACCTCCCCTTTTCCTAATCTGTCACCATTCAGATAATATTCTGTCTCTCTGTTTTTACCACCAAAGTGGATAACCTCACATTTATCCACATTATACTTCATCTGCCATGCATTTGCCTACTCACCTAACCTATCCAAGTCACTCTGTAGCCTCATAGCATCCTCCTCGCAGCTCACACTGCCACCCAACTTAGTGTCATCCACAAATTTGGAGATACTACATTTAATCCCCTCGTCTAAATCATTAATGTACAGTGTAAACAGCTGGGGCCCCAGCACAGAACCTTGCGGTACCCCACTAGTCACTGCCTGCCATTCTGAAAAGTACCCATTTACTCCTACTCTTTGCTTCCTGTCTGACAAGCAGTTCTCAATCCATGTCAGCACACTACCCCCAATCCCATGTGCTTTAACTTTGCACATTAATCTCTTGTGTGGGACCTTGTCGAAAGCCTTCTGAAAGTCCAAATATACCACATCAACTGGTTCTCCCTTGTCCACTCGACTGGAAACATCCTCAAAAAATTCCAGAAGATTTGTCAAGCATGATTTCCCTTTCACAAATCCATGCTGACTTGGACCTATCATGTCACCTCTTTCCAAATGCGCTGCTATGACATCCTTAATAATTGATTCCAACATTTTACCCACTACCGATGTCAGGCTGACCGGTCTATAATTCCTTGTTTTCTCTCTCCCTCCTTTTTCAAAAAGTGGGGTTACATTGGCTACCCTCCACTCGATAGGAACTGATCCAGAGTCAATGGAATGTTGAAAAATGACTGTCACTGCATCCACTATTTCCAAGGCCACCTCCTTAAGTACTCTGGGATGCAGTCCATCAGGCCCTGGGGATTTATCGGCCTTCAATCCCATCAATTTCCCAACACAAATTCCTGACTAATAAGGATTTCCCTCAGTTCCTCCTCCTTACTAGACCCTCTGACCCCTTTTATATCGTAAGGTTGTTTGTGTCCTCCTTAGTGAATACCGAACCAAAGTACTTGTTCAATTGGTCTGCCATTTCTTTGTTCCCCGCTATGACTTCCCCTGATTCTGACTGCAGGGGATCTATGTTTGTCTTTACTAACCTTTTTCTCTTTACATATCTATAGAAACTTTTGCAATCCGTCTTAATGTTCCCTGCAAGCTTCTCGTACTCCATTTTCCCTGCCCTAATCAAACCCTTTGTCCTCCTCTGCTGAGTTCTAAATTTCTCCCAGTCCCCGGGTTCGCTGCTATTTCTGGCCAATTTGTATGCCACTTCCTTGGCTTTAATACTATCCCTGATTTCCCTTGATAGCCACGGTTGAGCCACCTTCCCTTTTTTATATTTACGCCAGACAGGGATGTACAATTGTTGTAGTTCATCCATGCGGTCTCTAAATGTCTGCCATTGCCCATCCACTGTCAACCCCTTAAGTATCATTCGCCAATCTATCCAAGCCAATTCACGCCTCATACCTTCAAAGTTACCCTTCTTTAAGTTCTGGACCATGGTCTCTGAATTAACTGTTTCCTTCTCCATCCTAATGTAGAATTCCACCATATTATGGTCACTCTTCCCCAAGGGGCCTCGCACAACGAGATTGCTAATTAATCCTCTCTCATTACACAACACCCAGTCTAAGATGGCCTCCCCCCAAGTTGGTTCCTCGACATATTGGTCTCGAAAACCATCCCTTATGCACTCCAGGAAATCCTCCTCCACCGTATTGCTTCCAGTTTGGTTAGCCCAATTTATGTGCATATTAAAGTCACCCATTATAACTGCTGCACCCTTATTGCATGCACCCCTAATTTCGTGTTTGATGCCCTCCCCAACATCACTACTACTGTTTGGAGGTCTGTACACAACTCCCACTAACATTTTTTGCCCTTTGGTGTTCTGCAGCTTAACCCATATAGATTCCACATCATCCAAGCTAATGTCCTTCTTAACTATTGCATTAATTTCCTCCTTAAGCAGCAATGCTACCCCATCTCCTTTTCCTTTTATTCTATCCTTCCTGAATGTTGAATACCCCTCGATGTTGAGTTCCCAGCCCTGATCATCCTGGAGCCACGTCTCTGTAATCCCAATCACATCATATTTGTTAACATCTATTTGCACAGTTAATTCATCCACCTTATTACGGATACTCCTTGCATTAAGACACAAAGCCTTCAGGCTTGTTTTTTAACACCCTTTGTCCTTTTAGAATTTTGCTGTACAGTGGCCCTTTTTGTTCTTTGCCTTGGGTTTCTCTGCCCTCCACTTTTCCTCATCTTCTTTCTGTCTTTTGCTTTAGTCTCCTTTTTGTTTCCCTCTGTCTCCCTGCATTGGTTCCCATCCGCCTACCATATTACTTTAACTCCTCCCCAACAGCACTAGCAAACACTCCCCCTAGGACATTGGTTCCAGTCCTGCCCAGGTGCAGACCGTCCGGTTTGTACTGGTCCCACCTCCCCCAGAACCGGTTCCAATGCCCCAGGAATTTGAATCCCTCCCTGCTGCACCACTGCTCAAGCCACGTATTCATCTGCGCTATCCTGCGATTCCTACTCTGACTAGCACGTGGCACTGGTAGCAATCCTGAGATTACTACTTTTGAGGTCCTACTTTTTAATTTAGCTCCTAGCTCCTTAAATTCGTTTCGTAGGACCTCATCCCTTTTTATACCTATGTCGTTGGTACCAATGTGCATCACGACAACTGGCTGTTCTCCCTCCCTTTTTAGAATGTCCTGCACCCGCTCCGAGATATCCTTGACCCTTGCACCAGGGAGGCAACATACCATCCTGGAGTCTCGGTTGCGGCCGCAGAAACGCCTATCTATAGAGGGGGGTATGGTGTCCCTCTTTTACTCGGTTTTCACAGTAAAATAACGGTATACAGTCAAACACAGTCCAAAGTAAAATAAAATGAAAACACATAGTTACACATTCTCAAGTAACATCAAAGGTCCATTGTCAAACAGATATTCAAGTTCACTAGAATAAAAGTACATAGTCATACACATTTTAACTAACATTCTTACAACACTCGATATTTTCGGTTTGCAGCTGGTAAAATCAACCACAAATTAAACATGGTAGTATGGTGTCACCCCTCCTTGCGTGATTCCCAAGTTCGGCCAAGGAGCGTACAGCACCCTTTGGTGCCTGACCTGACGGCCTCTGCGTTTCACTCGGCAAGTGAGACACCATAGGAAAGAATAATCATGAGTTGACAGATAACTGAAGTGTGGGAAGTGCTTCTGATCCAGACTGGGACCTCTATATTTCTGAAAAGGTCCCACCAAGGCGGAAAGGTGATCTCGAGAATCTTTTTCCCTATCTCAGTTGTTTTCTGTTCTAGAGTGTAGATGTGTTTTTGTGAGATAATTACAGCTTTTAGCAGAGCGGTAAGATGTTCGGGTGGAGGGGGAATTGCATAGCCAAAATGTACAACATAATCCTGCAGGTTTGTAATGTTTTCCTTCACAGTGAGGTGGACAGTGGAGGGTTCAGGAATGGGGACAATCCGTTCGTGGGCCACTTGAACTGATACCTCAGGTTTGAAGCAAAAACTGCCATCACTTACCAGACACCAGAAGTGTCCATGTTGGTAGTGGGGCGCACTGGTGGTGACACAATATGTCCCACCCCCTATGTACGCGACCTGTGGGGGGACGTGATCTTGTTCCATTACTTCCATGGTGCAGTTAATAGGCTGTGCGCCAGCAGCTTTAAACCCACACTGTGACTTTGAATGGGCACTCAAGTATGGGGACACAGTATTACGTGTGCACCCTGGCTCCGGCACCCAGAGAGGTCAGTGCCCATTACAGCGTGCTCCCACTTTATGACATAGAGTGGGACCGCTGCAAAACGAACGTGTGCACCTCCCTGAATAATTCCAATGTTCTCCACCCTGTATACTGGTACAGGTCGGGCTCTCCCACCCATGATCAGCATCCTTAGTACTATTCCCATAATGGAGTGATTAGATTTCCCACAGTCTACTGGGACAGTGTAGGCTTCAGAGTCTAGGCAGAGCTGGCACAGGCTTAGTGAATTGCTGTATGGGTGGAGGGTTGCGAGGTGCTTGTTCCTGATCCAAGAGGGGACTACACCTTGTTTTAAATCCTGCAGGTTGTTGCGACCCTCGCCCAACAACCATGCCCCATATAATACGCACACCTCGTTCTGTGCAGCCTGGTCATAAGCGTTTCTATTCTCCCGTATGAGTGCATTCACTGTCTGTGCATGTTTTTCCAGCTCAGCCACTATTTCTTTTAAATGGACAATCATAGCCTGGTCCTCACGGTTTACAGTTTTTGGCTCTCCTTTACGTTTAGCTGCTGCCCCTGGGTTGAAAAATTTGCACTGATTTATGTGGAACCACTTTGTTCGGCAGGGCAATTTTATGGCATAGACCATAGGGCTTGCCTTGTTGACAATGTGGTATGGTCCCATGTACAGTGCCTCAAAGACCACTACTCTAGCATAGTTCCTCACCATAACCTGGTCCTCTATCTCTGATGCGTGATGCTTGCGGGGTTCTAGCAGCAGTCGGTTGCTCCGATGCTGTTTTCCCATGTTGTTAGCAGCCTGCCAGTTTAAGGTGTTCAAACAGATTCCTGACAAAGTTGTCCTGCTTCGCTTCCCTAAGCTGACCTTCCGTGAGTACCGGGGCTAACACATGGGTGGGGGTTCGCATGGCTCTGCCGGTCATGAGCTCGTACAGGGAGTACCCCGTGCTTTTTGACTGGCTGGCCCGGATCACCATGAGGGCTAGTGGTAGGACCTCTACCCACCTTTTGGGTGAGTTCCCTATCTCTTTGCGCAGCCTTTCTTTGATAGTGCGGTATAAACGCTCCACAGGCCTGGATGACTGTGAGTTGTGGGCGACATGCCATTTTCCTTTGATGCCGAATACCTTAAGGGTCTCCTGCATCACCTGCCCAGTGAAGTGACTCCCTTGGTCGGACTCCATGTATTGTGGTAGTCCCCATCGAGAGAACACTTCGCTGACCAGGATCCTGGTTATTCCCAGGGCAGTGGCTGTTCGGCATGGGAAGGCTTCCACCCATTTAGTGAATACATCCACCAATACTAGGCAGTACTTGTAACCTCTCTGGGCAGTGGGTAGGGGCCCGATGTAATCGATTTGGATCGACTGCCAGGGTCCCTCTACCCTCCTGATATGTCCCATAGCCACCTTTCTTTTCTGGGGGTCGGTTGTTGGTCACGCACACCAGACAGCTAGCACAGAACTCGCGGACATCTTCCCTGAGTCCTGGCCACCATCCTGCCTGTTGCACTCGTTGCCAAGTGGTCTCAGATCTGGGGTGTCCTGCTCCTGGACCCTCGTGGGCCAGCTGGAGGAATTCTCCCCGGTGTTGTTGCAGTACTACCCATTGCTCCCGCCTGAACAGCATGCCTTCTTTAATGGTAATTGCTGTGTGACGGACGGGCCATCTATCCTTTTCCCTTTAGCTAGCGTGTTCAGGACAGTTTTGAGGACAGGGTCTTGGGTCTGGACTGTTTTTAGGTCCAGGGGTAAAGCTATCCCTGCCTTCTATGCCGTTCCCACCCTGCCCCTAATTGCTGCGATGGGACCTGGGTTGTACGGATCCCAGAGCTTGCCCCTGCAGGCCCCCTGCTTGGCCAACATGTCAGCCTGCTGGTTTCCCTCGCTACGGGGTTCAGTGATGAAATGTGCCTTCACCTTATGTATGTAGATACTCCCTTCCTCCCCTATGGCTTTCATGATCTTTTCCAATAGGGGCTTAATTGCCAGGGGTCTCCCGTCTGCGGATGTGTATCCACGGCGCGACCAAATAGCCAGGTACTCCGTACACGAATTGCATGTGAACATACTGTCTGAGCAAATCATATATGGGGTAGAGAATTCTTTGAGGTGTATGACTACGTACACCACCGCAGACAGTTCAGCGTGCTGGGCACTCATAGTGCTGGGGAGTTTAATCACCAGGACAATGCCTGCCTCGGTGTCATAAACTCCGCAGCCTGTGAGTCGTTCACCCGCAGATACCGTGCTTGAACTGTCCACATAGATCTCTCGGTCTGTGAGGTGTAACCCAGCTTGAAAGCCTATGTCAATTTCCCATACCCCTTCTACAGAACACCAGTGGGCTGTCCCTGGATAAATCATATGGGCAGCGAGTCTTGGCTCGCAGAGACCCTTTACCCTTAGGTCCATTTGAGAGAGGAGCAGGGTCCAGCGAGCAATGCAGGCACTGCTCACTGTCCCGTCCTTAATTCTCCCCTCCAGGAGCATTTGGGTGGGCATATGGTGGGTAAGGAGTCTGATAGGGGACTCACCTGTGAAGATCAGTGATCTTTTCACAGCCCAGTGAGTGGCTAGGAGGTGCCTCTCACAATTGGAGTATCCCTTCTCCACATCCGTGAATATCTTGGAGGAGTAGATCACTGGTCTCTACTGGCCGTGCCGCTCTTGGAGCAGTACTGCGCTCAGGCTGTCCCCATTGGCTGCTACCTCCAGGAAAAACTCTTTACCCCCATCTATGGCCCCTAGAGCTGGCGCGGTCTGCAGGTCTTTCTTGAGTTAGATAAATGCTGCCTCGCAACCTTTGTCCTATTCCCTTGTGTAGGAGTCGGAGCAGAGGGGCTGCGGTGGCTGCATAATTCTCAATTAAATCTTGCAGTACCTGGTTAGCCCTAGAAAAGATCTTACTCCTGTCATTGTGTTGAGGGTGGCTAACTTCTGCACCGCTTCCCTTGTACCTTTGTCAATGGCACAGCCAGTCCCAGGAATTTTACTTCCTTCAGGCCGATCTGTGCCTTCTTGGGGTTTACTTTAAACCCTTCTTCTTTCTGCAGCTCCAGCAGTTCAGCCAGCAGTGGGCCATGCTCCTCCCCCTCATCGGTGAACAGGAGCAGGTCATCCACATACTGTACAAGCTGCTGGGGTCTGCTGAAGCCCTTTAAACAGTTGGCCATACACTGATGGAAAATATTGGGGCTGTTGTGGAAGCCCTGAGGGAAACAGTTCCAAGTGTATTGCTGTCCTTTAAAGGTAAAAGCAAACTTATACTGACCTTCCCTTCTTAAAAGTATGGACCAGAACCCGTTGGAAATATCCAGCACCGTGAAGATGGTCGCGGAGGCTGGGATACTTCCAATGAGGTTGGCGACAGCAGCAACAGTGGGTGCACAGGCGGGGATGTTATGGTTGAGTACTCGATAGTTGTTTTGGATCGATAATAATAGATCCAGTTTCGGGATCTGGATGAATGTTAAATAAGAGACAAGACAAATGAAGTAAAGATAAAACACCGTTTATTGAGAGAAAAGAAACATAATATAGTTTACGAAGAAAAGAGAAGTATGATAAGATGCAACAAAGTTCGCAGCCTTCGGCCCGTCGGGAACTCCGCAACGACGGCTGGTTAGGAGCCTTGGGGGTCCCAGCACCGCTCGCGAATCACGGTCCAAGGTGAAGTTCAAAGAGCTACTGGACAGTTCCGTCCCTTTATACTATTGAACAAACATGGGTGCATGTGGCTTATGGCCAACTCCTAATCTGTAAGGCCCCAGCTGTTCTTCCACTAAGCATGAGACCTTGAGGCGCCGATTGTCCCATAAACAAGATACTGTGCGCATCAAGGTCTCTCTCTCTCTCTTTCTCTGCATCAACAACATTCCACGAGGCATGAAGCAGAAAACATACTGTAAATGTCGGAATATCATAATTAACCCTATGTGATTAACCCTATACAATACAATAGTCCACCGTGGCTCTCCAGGAGTTGTCCGGTTTCTTAACCGGCCACAATGGAGAATTCACATGAGTAGCTATGGGTCTCAATAGCCCCTGTTTAACCAGAGAACCCAAGGCTGTTTCCATGTCTGTCTCCGCCTCCCTGGGGAAGTTGTACTGTTTCTGTGGTCGGGTCATGGGATCCCCATCTATGCTAACCTCGACCCCATTTATTCTCCCGCAGTCGTGTTTGTGAGTGGCAAAAGCTGCAAGGTTTCTCCTCACATACTCTTGATATTCTATCGGGGTGTTACTGACCAGTGATTCAAAGTCGCAACCCTCCTTTGGCTTCATGGTGCACACCGTCCCTTTTCCCTGTTTTCCCGGGATAACCATCGCCTCACTCTCCTGTCCCGTACTGATCCCCAAAGACAGTGCTTTCTTAATTCCAGCAAGATCCCGTGGCCTTGGATGAAGTCAGCCCCCAGGATCCCTCTCCCTTCCTGCTCCCACTTCATCAGGACACAAGTCCACTTAGTGTGGAGTGTACCTAAATGAATGGAGAGCGGAACTGAGAATGAGCCAGTCTGTTCAGTGCCTGTGAAACCCACCAAGCTGTAGGGGATCCCGTTAGACAGAGGTGAGGCGGCGGGGTTAGCTGCATAGACAAGGGTGCTTGAGGCACCGGTGTCCAGCAGGTAAGTCCTTTTCACCTTTTCCACTTCCATCTGTACGGTCAGTCTCCCCCACGCATCATACTCGAGGGAACACAGGTGGACAGGCTATGCCTGTCCTAGTCACGGTTTTGGTTGGGAGGGGGCAGATGGGATTTCGGTACCGGTGGCGGTGGCTACCTTCCCAGGGCCATCTAACATGGCTCGGAGCGCAGTTAAAAAAGTCTCGAATGAGTGGGGAAGGACTGGCTCGGTCTTTTGGAAGGGCTGGAGAGTTCTTTCCTGCACTCTTCTTCCAAGGATTTCTACAGTCCTTTTTCCAGTGCCCACTCTTTCCGCACCCGAAGCAGTTACGTTTTGTATCGGAGGGGTTATCCCTTTCATGGTGCCATTCCCTCTTATCTTGGCTAGGTCGGATTTCGTGAACCCTTCCTTTTTATGGGTGCTCTTCTGTCCCTCTGCCGTTTCTGTAAGCTTGGGTCAGTTGCCTAAGCACTCACTGATCTGTGGTTTGGGTCAAACCAGGCCTCAGCCTTGGTTCTTATTCTGGGTAAACTGTTAGCTACTAGGCTCCGGAGCCAGTGTGATAACTCGTCCGGGTTTAAGTGATCTCTGTCTATGTCCCCATTACAGGTGCTTTTGTACACAGGCCGCAGTCGGTCTGCGAAAGCCTGTGGGGTTTCTCCTGTGAGCTGCACCGTTTTCTCCACTCTAGAGAAGGGACTCCCGTCATTGCAGCCCATAGCTTCTAAAATGTCTTTCTGGATGGCAGCAAGTGTTTTCTGTCCTCTTTTGCTCTCAGAAGAGAGGGACTAGTACAGTTTGCTGTCTAGAGATAGAGAAGCATCTTTGCCATTTCTGTATCATCGCACCCATTAATATCCCCTGCCTGTTCCACGTCCATAACGTGAACCGAGGGGTCTCCCTTTGGAGTTAGCTTTCCCAGGTGGCTTATCATAGCCCTGAGCTGTTGGGGAGTGTGGGGGACCACAAACTGACTTTCCAGGGGTCCTTGACCCCCGGCACTGGTGGGCGAGTCAAACTTCTGTTGCCAGACTGGGCACATTGGCCCTGGTTCTGGCTCTCCCTGTTCTGGCTCGCCTTCCTTTCCTCCCTGCTGCCAAGCCGAGCTGAAACTCGGTGTCACAGGTGGTGGTGGTGCACTATCCCTGTCCGCCCTGCAACTGATTTGCCCCTCCTACTGCTGAACCGGTGTAGTCACCGGTGCCACAGGTAGTGGTTGGATAGTTTCCTCCTTCTCTTCCAGGGTTACCTGGGGCGTACCCGGGCTTATTATGCATACCATGCCTTTTGCCTTGGATAGAGCAAGGTTTAAACTTTTAATTTGTTGCTGGCAGGGACCGTGGTCTCCCGATTCAAACTCACTAGTGCTAGCTACTTTATACGCTGCTTGCACATCTTTTAATCTTTCCTGGAGCTCTTTTACTTGTTGGGTGAGTGCTTTCCTCCCTCAGTGTCTTTTCATTACTTTTGGCCTCGGTAACCTGGCATTGAAAATAGTCCTGACTGTTTTTAAACCTTTCCATTATTTGGGTCCTTAGTTACATTGACCTTCTTATACACATCGGAGGAAATCCTCTTCCATTTTGGTTCTTTGCCCCAAACCAGCACTCTCCACATCACATCCCTTGTACCAGAGTCCTGCCGCGGTCACCATTTTTAAGGGGGTAGACTCTATGAGGGGGTCAGGTTCCCTTCTGAACAACTTGAGCGGTTCGAATCGCTTCCACTCCCTTGGGTTCTAGACTCTGGATTTATTTGGGGGGTGTGACAAAAGTGCAAAGGACACTGGTTTGATGCAAAAGATCTTTGGCTTTATTACAGTCAAGGTAATACAAGCTTATTATTCGAGTGAGAGAATACAAGGGCAAACTTACAATCACTCTAACAAAGGACAATACAAGGAAAGGTACAAGGTCAAACTTATAATCACTCTAATAAAGAACCATACACTACATATTCAAAGGGGATTACAGTAAAATTATACCTCCCACCTCCCAATACCTAATTCTAGCTAGGTTGTACTCCAGGGCAGGCAGGGACTATGCTTACCAATCCTTTTGACAGTTAACGGTAGATCACGGTTTCAGGGTTTGCTGGATGTGTTAGGGTCTGCTTGCCGTACCCCGAATGTCGGAGAAGATTTCTTGCTGCGCAATCTTCAGTTGGGTTGAGTCCACTGATACTGTAAAGTGCGTTTTGGATCTTTGGGGTAAGTACCTGGTTTTCTTTGTTAAAAATGGGTTTCTACAGTATTTTAGGTAAGGTTTTACCCGTTGGTAGGTCAGGATTAGATTGTAGAGGGGAAACTTTTCGATTCTTCGTTTTTTTCCCGTTGGAGTTTTGTTTGAGTTTGGTTGATCGTGGTGGTTTTTCCGTTGATACCCCATTGACTGTGGTCAGTTGCTGCTGCGATGGTGATGTTCTTCCTTCCTTTAGGACTTCAGAACTTCGAGGCCGGAGAAGTTAGTTTACAACTGTCGCGTTGGTTTCTCTCCTTGTCTTGATGACACAGTGTGATACTAGTCTGTCAGTCATACCCTCTGTTGAAAACAGGGGCCAGTTATATGATTTCAGTGTTTCTAATCTTGGCGCCAAATTAGTTCAAAGTCCTTTGTGTAAATTTAGCGGGCTTGGCTCTTCTTTGTAATATTTTGGTGGGTTCGTTAAAAGTTGATCTGTTTTGGGTGAGTTGATGTTCAAAAACTGTTTCCTTATTGCAATTACCAAACTAATATTTCCATATCCTTATGTGCTTAGTTTTCGCATACAGGCTGGATTGGGCCTCTTTGTGATAGATATGCTGAAATGGGTTTCCAGACCCATGTTGATGGGTAGCTATCTCTGAGTGATTTTGTGATGTAAATGTTTCTTGTGGGGGAAGGATTCTCCAATACTCATCCCTCCAGACAGGTTAACTTAGTCCTCACCCCCAGGTAGCTTCACTTAATCAAACTGTCTCCTGCTAGTTCCTTAGGCCCGCCCACAGCCTTGAGTTTGTCTTTCAAAATCCAAAATTCTATTAAAGTTTGTAGTTTCTTTTATAAGCACTTTAGAGTTCCAAACTTTTCGGTAGGTAGTCCCAAATTAAATTTCCTTTCGAATGAGCCCTAACACAGGGGGGGGGGGGTTTCTTGTGAATTTTGCACCTTCTTCAAATCTGAGCCCCACGCGATCCAACCGACTAAGAACCTCCTCCAGATTCTTCGAGTGCTCCACGGTGTCCCGACCTGTAACCAATATGTCATCCTGGAAGACCACTATGAAAGGAACCGACTTTAGCAGGCTCTCCATGTTCCACTGGAAAATTGCTGCGGTCAATCGAATCCCGAACGGGCATCGGTTGTAGATAAACACCTTTGTGTGTGTTGATGCAGGTGAGGCCTTTCGAAGGCCCCTCCAGCTCCTGCGTCATGTAGGCCGAGGTCAGGTCCAGCTAGGTGAACGTTTTCCCCCCAGCCAGGGTTGCAAATAGGTTGTCTGCCTTGGATAGCGGGTACTGGTCCTGCAGCGAAAAGCTGTTATTCGTTACTTTCTAACCGTACTGTCCTCCTTGAGTACCGGGGACAATCAGACTGGCCCAGTCATTGAATTCCACTGGTGCGATGATGCCTTCACGTTGCAGCCTGTCCAGCTCGATTTTCACTTTTTCATGCATCATGTACGATACTGCCCGAGCCTTGTGGTGGATGGGTCGCGTACCAGGAAACAAATGGATCTGCACTTTCGCCCCCGAGAAGCTCGAATAACGATGGGAACTTGCTTAGAACCTGGGTGCATGAGGCGCCATCGACGGACAAAAGCGCTTGGATGTCGTCCCATTTCCAGCGTATTTTCCCCAGCCAGCTTCTGCCAAACAACGTGGGGCCATCCCCTGGCACAATCCACAGTGGGAGATCGTGTACTGCTCCATCGTAGGTGACTTTGACTTCAGCACTGCCAATTACTGGGATTAGTTCCTTGGTGTAAGTCCTTAGTTTAGTGTGAATGGGGTTGAGCTTGGGCCTGTGTGCCTTCTTTCCCCACAGCCTGTCGAAGGCCTTTTTACTCATTATGGACTGACTTGCCTCTGTGTCCAGCTCCATAGATACTGGAATGCCGTTCAGTTCAACTTTCAACATAATAGGTGGGCATTTTGTCGTGAACGTGTGTACCCCGTACACTTCTGCCTCCTCAGAATGAGTTTCCAATTCCGTCTGATCCACTGTGGATCGATCTTCCTCTGCAACATGGTGCTTTGCAGGGTTTGCAGCTCGCCTGCACATTCGTTGGAGGTGTCCCATTGCACGCATAGTGCTTAAAGCGGCATTGATGGGGCCGATGATCACCTCCACAGCACCACCAGGGTGTTAACTGCCTCACATTAACAGATGATGGCGGACTCTGGGTCAATTGAGGTCGGGCCACAGCAGCCGGTGTGTACTTTCTGCCAAGTACATTTCTGCTCAAAACCGACGTTAGTTTATGCACAGTACTGGCCAAAACTTCTTTGTTCTGAGAAATCTGCTTAGTGTTGTCGGTGGTGGACACAAATGCATGGGCTATCTTTATGGCTTTTCTCAGATTCGGAGTTTCTACAGTCAACAGTTTGCGAAGGATTGTCTCATGTCCAATGTCCAGTATGAAAAAGCCTCTGAGCATTTGTTCTAGGAATCCCTCAAAGTCACAATGTCCTGCGAGGCACCTTAGTTTGGCGACATAGCTCGCCACTTCCTGGCCCTCCGATCATTGACATGTGTAGAATCGATATCTCGCCATCAAAACACTTTCCTTAGGATTTAGGTGCTCCCGGACCAGCGTACATAATTCTTCATAGGATTTCTCTGTTGGTTTTGCCGGGGCCAGGCGATTCTTCATGAGGCCATAAGTTGTTGCCCCACTGACAGTTAGGAGGATTGCCCTTCGTTTGGTGGCGTTCTCGGCCCCTTCTAGCTCATTGGCCACAAAGTATTGGTCGAGTCTCTCCACGAAGGTCTCCCAACGTTCTGGTCTGAGAACTTCTCCAGGATGCCGACTGTTCTTTGCATTTTCGCGTGGTTGTTCATTATCTCATCGCCAATTGTTACACTCATAATAAATGGTTAGACTGAGTACTGTGTGTAATGAGCAAGTGTAACCTTAGCTCCTTTATTACAATTCCAGAGTGCAGGTACCTCGTGGCTGGCCTGCTTATATACTGTGCTCCCAAGGAATGTTGGGATCCCTTGGGACTCCAACAGGTGGGCCCTCTGGTGGTCAGGTGTGATGCAGGTTACAAAGGGTTAAAAACATAACAACTTCTATGGGACTGCCCTCTAATGGTTCCTCTTCTATCTCTCCTAATATTGCCAGCAGATCTCCTGTAATGGTTTCTCCTGTGCCTGCACGATCGTTTCCAATCTGCACAAGGTTCTATTCTTGTTCTTCTCCCATAAGTTGCGCTTCAACAACACTATCTGTAACTATGTATGCCAACGATACCTATCTTTACATCTCCTGCATCACCCACAACTCCACGATTGGTGCCCTTGCTTTTTTTGATTCCTATCCAATGCCCAGTTAAAGATGAGCCAGATTTTATTATTGCAGCTCAACGTCATCTGGGCAAAAGCCATTCCTTTCGACCCCTGCCAGAAACTCCATGTCCTAGGATCTAATCCCTTCTCTTTGTTTTCGGGTTTGATAGGGTGAACATAGAAAAGATGTTTCCACTTGTGGTGGAGTCCAAAACTAGGGGTCATAAGTATAACATAGTCACTAATAAATCCAATAAGGAATTCTGGAGAAACTTCTTTACCCAGAGAGTCATCATCATCATAGGCAGTCCTTCGGAGTCGAAGAAGACTTGCTTCCACTCTTAACACGAGTTCTTAGGTGGCTGTACAGTCCAATACGAGAACCACAGTCTCTGTCACAGGTGGGGCAGAGATTTGTTGAGGAAAGGGTGGGTGTGGAAGATTTGCCGCACGCTGTTTCCGCTGCCTGCGCTTGATTTTTGCACGCTCTCGAAAATGAGACTCGAGGTGCTCAGCGCCCTCCCGGATGTGCTTCCTCCACTTAGGGCTGTCTTTAGCCAAGGTCTCCCAGGTGTCAGTGAGGAAGTTGCACTTTATCAGGGAGGCTTTGAGTGTGTCTTTGTAACATTTCCGCTGCCCACCTTTGGCTCGTTTGTCGTGAAGGAGTTCCAAGTAGAGCGCTTGCTTTGGGAGTCTCGTGTCTGGCATGCGAACTATCTGGCCTGCCCAGGGGAGCTGATCAAGTGTGGTCAGTGCTTCGATGCTGGGGCTGTTGGCCTGGGCAAGGTTGCTAATGTTGGTCCGTCTGTCTTCCCAGGGGATTTGTGGGATCTTGTGGAGACATTGTTGGTGATATTTCTCCAATGACTTGAGGTATCTACTGTACATGGTCCATGTCTCTGAACCATACATGAGGGTGGGTATCATTACAGCCCTGTAGACCATGAGCTTGGTGGTAGTTTTGAGGGCCTGGTCTTCAAATACTCTTTTCCTCAGGCGGCCGAAGGCTCCACTGATGCACTGGAGGCAGTGTTGGATCTCGTCGTCAATGTCTGCTCTTGTTGATAGGAGGCTCCCGAGATATGGTCCACGTTGTCCAGGGCCGCGCCGTGGATCTTAATGACTGGGGGACAGTGCTGTGCAGCAAAGACAGGCTGGTTAGAAAGTTGAGCTCTCTACCACAAGGAGTAGTTGAGGTGACTAGCATAGATGCACTTAAGGGGAAGGAAGTACATGAGGGAGAAAGGAATTGAAGGATATGCTGAATGGGTGAGATGAAATAGGGTGCGAGGAGGCTCATGTGGAACATAAACACCGACAATGACCAGTTGAAACAAATGGCCTGTTTTTGTGATGTACATTCTATGTAATTCTATGTAATGAAGGCTCACTGAAGCTCAACCCGATGATGCATAATCTCAGTGACCTGCTCGAGCAAGCTGAGCTTCAAGCACTGCACCCAGTCTATCATCAAGACTGCCTGCGTGCTTCCAAAATATTACCTGTCTTTGTCCCTGCTTCAACCTCATGGTTGCTGGAAACCTTCATTTACGTCTTTGTCACCTCCATACTCTGCCTATAAGAGGGAGCTGCATCAGTTCTTGACTAGGGCAGAGTTCGCATCATATAGAAGGTAAGTGTCTTTATAGATAACACATGATCTCCTGGATTGCTTTTGATCCCCTGAGGAGGTCGGAGAGGAATTTTGCAGAGTATTTTTACCCTTATCGGCCCTGGGTTTTTGCCTCTCCCAGGAGATTACAATGCTGGGGAGAGGGGTGGTGGTGAGGGTGGGGTGCAGGGGAGGAAGTATCTAATCATGATGCTTCAGCCATCATAGTATTGGGCAGGGTTGATGGACCTGTTAGTCTTTTCCTCTCTCTCAATTTTATATGGTCGTTTTTTCCAATGTTTGCCTTTCTAGAGAAATATGGTCTGTCTTCTATTACAGACTTCTCCAGGCAAGGATCTGCACATTATTTCCTATTACATTCCTATTCAGAAGCGAGAGGTTGGCCAGCCCATACATGATAGTAGATGGTGATGAACTTTGAAGTTTCACAGTGTAAAGGGGGCATCCTCCATCTTTTCCTGCTATTTGGATGTAGACCTAGGAGACTCTGCAGGAGGACAGGGAAGAGTTCCTTCCATAAGTCCAGCCTCTAGAGGCTTCAACTCATGCAGAATTCTCGTACCCGACCAACACAAAATCTCTTTCACTCACCACTCCTGTCCTTGTTGACCTCCATTGGTTCACTGCTGCCTGTTACCTCAATATGTTTGCCTTTCCAAACCCTTCACTGCCTCTGTAATGTATTTGCTTCATGGGTTCTTTGCTTAAGAATTCATAGCAACACATTGCTATTAAGAACTAGTTGGTTTATTAACAAAGAACGCAAGAACACAAGAAGACAAGAAATAGGAGCAGGAGTAGGCCATACGGCCCCTCAAGCCTGCTCCGCCATTTAATACGATCATGGCTGATCTGATCATGGACTCAGTTCCACGTCCCCGCCCGCTCCCCATAACCCTTTATTCCCTTATCACTGAAAAATTTGTCTATCTCCGCCTTAAATATATTTAATGACCCAGCCTCCACAGCTCTCGGGGCAGTGAATTCCACAGATTTACAACCCTCTGAGAGAAAAAATTCCTCCTCATCTCAGTTTTAAATTGCTCCTCATCTCTTATTCTGAGACTATGCCCCCAAGATTTAGTTTCCCCTATGTGGAAATATGCTCTCTGCATCCATCTTGTCCAGCCCTCTCATTATCTTATATGTTTTGATAAGATCACCTCTCATTCTTCTGAACTCCAATGAGTATAGACCCAACCAACTCAACCTGTCTTCATAAGTCAACCCTCTCATCTCCAGAATCAACTGAGTAAACCTCTGAACAGCCTCCAATGCAAATATATCCCTTCTTAAATAAGGAGACCAAAACTGCATGCAGTATTCCAGGTGTGGCCTCACCAATACCCTGTACAGTTGTAGCAGGACTTTTATACTCCATCCCCCTTGCAGTAAAGGGCAATATTCCATTTGCCTTCCTGATTACTTGCTGTACCTACATACTAACTTTTTGTGTTTCATGCACAAGGACTCCCAAGTCCCTCTGTACTGAAGCACAAGCAATTTTTCTCCATTTAACTTATAATCTGCTTTTCTATTTTTTTCTGCCAAAGTGGATAACCTCACATTTTCCGACATTATACTCCATCTGCCAAATTTTTGCCCACTCATTTAGCCTGCCTATATCCCTTTGCAGATTTTTTTGTGTCCTCCTCACAATTTGCTTTCCAATGCATCTTTGTATCTTCAGCAAAACTTGGTTACATTAGATTCGGTCCTTTCATCCAAGTCATTAATATAGAATGTAAATAGTTGAGACCCGAGAACCGATCCCTGTGGTTTAACAATCACACAGCATATCACCAGTTCATCCACTAGTCACAGAACTCCATACCTCATTGTGGATGATCTAGATTCAACTAACTGGGGTTTTATTGAGTCTTGTGAAAATCATGAGACTGGCTAAGGCACGCACAATGCAACAACTCTACAACTATTTTTAGTCTAAACGTAAATCAAATGCCCCCTTTTTGCAAGGGCACTAGAATCCACAAATTAACAATTTAAAAGTTTAATGAAAAAACTTAAATCAAATTATAATTTGGTTGCTGGGGTTGCTGACACACTCCAGTCCCTCCGGTGTTCACCTCTCGCGGAAGGCCGCGAGCGTACCGATGGACACCGCGTGCTCCATCTCTAGGGATACCCTGGCCCGAATGTAACTGTGGAAGAGAGCCAGGCAGTCGGGCTGAACGACCCTCTCGACCGCCCGCTGCCTGGACCAGTTAATGGCCACCTTGGCCATGCTTAAGAGCAGTCCTATGAGGAGGCCTTCCGACCTGCCCGCTGCCCTCCGCACAGGATGCCCAAAGATCAGGAGCGTGGAACTGAAGTGCAACCAGAATTTGAAGAGTAGCCCCTTCAATATTGGAACTGCAACCTGACACACTCCACATAAACATGGAACACGGACTCTTCCAGACCGCAGAAATTACAGGCAGCCTGGGAGTCCGTGAACCGACTTAAGAACCGATTGTACGGGACTGCTCAGTCCAAGTCCCCAATAAATAAAGGGAGAACTCCCGCGTAGAGAGCACTCCATTGGGGACCCCCACCTCCTCTGGACGGCAAGATGGTGTACCATGGCGTGTCCGGACGGCAGACGAGGATGGCAAAGTGGAGAGTGTGCAACAGCAACCTGAACAGGAATTCCCTCCGCGCAGAACTGAAAAGCATGGAGAGGATTTCCTGGAGGAGGCTCAAGTTGTGAGGCGCCGACTCCCAATGGAGGTTTTGGGGCTTGGCACCGATGAGAAATTCCATCTGGCTGGGGGTCAGTTCGGACAGGATTGCCCCTCGTGTTTGAGCCTCCTGGACACACCTAACGGAGTCAGGGCCCAGTGCGTTTTTTAGCGACTCGATGACATTGGCCACGCGCCAGACGTCGGCCCAGGATAGGTGCCATGCCAGCTCTTCTGGCGCCAATCTGCCCGCTCCTCCGCCATCGAGCAGATCCCTGACCCTGGTTACCTTGCCAAACACAGCCCTCTCATCCGCTTGCAACCTAAAACTGCGTTTGTGGAGGTAATAATTCCTGAGCAGCGGCTCCCGAAGGACAGCCTTCACTCCAGACGGGCGAGAATTGTGTGATGGTGATTTTGTTCCCGACCCTGATGAGTTCCTGGTAAAAGACAGGCAGCCCCTGTTATATATATATAAACCTGTATATAACTTTGGTAGCCATCAGAGGGCTCATTCCTTGGAGTCCCAAGGGATCCCACAATCCCTTGGGAGCACTGGTACTTAAGGAGGCCTCACAGGCTAGAGAGGCACTCTGGAGACCTGCAATAAAAGACTACGGTCATGCTTTACTTTAAGCTCACAGTATCTAGTCAGACGCTGGCGATGAGATACAGATGACGAACACAACGATGGGAGAACAGTGGGCATCCTGGAGAAATTTTCGGAGGGAGATGATTGGGAAACCTTCGTGGAGCGACTCGAGCAATACCTCGTGGCCAATGAGCTGGAATGAGAAGCGAACGCTGCCAAACGAAGTGCGATCCTCCTCACCGTCTGCGGGGCACTAACATACGGTCTCATAAAAAATCTGCTTCCTCCAGCGAAACCCACAGAGAAATCGTACGATGATTTGTGCACACTGGTCCGGGAGCATCTGAACCCGAAGGAAAGCATTCTGATGGCAAGGCACTGGTAATACACGTACAAAAGATCTGAAGGCCATGAAGTGGCGAGCTATGTCACCGAGCTGAGACGCCTTGCAGGATGTTGAGAATTTGAAGGACATTTAGAGCACATGCTCAGGGACTTCTTTGTACTTGGCATTGGCCATGAAGTGATACTTCGCAAACTTTGAGTAGACTCATAGCGATAGCCCAGGCATTCATTGCCACCAGTGACAATACTAAGCAAATCTCTCAGCACATGAGTGCTGCTACAAGTATTGTGAACAAAGTGACGTTGTTTTCAAATCGCATCGTACAGGGCAGGCCCCACATGCCTGCAGCTGCATGTCCGCAGATGTCTCAGAGACCACCATCAAGGGTGAATGGAAGTCCATTAACACCTTGTTTGTGCTGCGGGGGTGATCATCGTTTCCATTCATGCCGCTTCAAAGGGTACGTTTGCAAGGGCTGTGGAACAATGGGACACCTCCAAAGTATGTGCAGGCAAGCTGCAAACCCTGCTAATCCTACAAACCACCACGTTGCAGAGGAGGACAGATCCACGGCAGATCATGACGAACCAGAGCCTCAGACCGAGGAGGCAGAGATATATGGGGTGCACACATTTACCACAAAGTGTCCCCCGATAATGCTGAAGGTTGAACTAAATGGACTCCCGGTGTCAATGGAGCTGGACATAGGCGCGAGCCAGTTCATTATGAGCAAAAAGACTTTCGATAAATTGTGGTGCAGCAAGGTCTCAACGCCAGTCCTGTCTCCCATTCGCACTAAACTGAGAACTTACACAATGGAACTGATTCCCGTAATCGGCAGTGCTACTGTAATGGTCTCCTACATGGAGCAGTGCACAAGCTACCACTCTGGGTAGTACCGGGCGATGGTCCCACGATGCTCGGCAGCAGCTGGCTGGGAAAGATACGCTGGAACTGGGACGACATCTGAGCGCTCTCGTCTGCTGACAACACTTCGTGCGCCCAGGTCTTAAACAAGTTCCCCTCGCTGTTCGAATCAGGCATCGGGAAATTCCAAGGAGCAAAAGTGCAGATCCACCTAATTCCGGGGGCACGACCCATCCATCACAAGGCGAGAGCAGTACCATACATGATGAGAGAGTGGGTGGAGATCGAGCTGGACCGGCTGCAACGCGAAGGCATCATTTCGCCGATCGAATTCAACGAGTGGGCCAGTCCGATTGTTCCAGTCCTCAAGGGAGACGGCACCGTCAGAATCTGTGGTGATTACAAAGTAACTATCAATTGTTTCTCCCTACAGGATCAATACCCACTACCAAAGGCTGACCAACATTTTTGCGATGATGACGGGAGGAAAGACGTTCACGAAGCTGGACTTGACCTTGGCCTACATGACGCAGGAGTTGGAGGAATCATCGAAGGGCCTCACCTGCATCAAAACGCACAAAGGTCTCTTCATTTACAACAGATGCCCGTTTGGGATTCGATCAGCCGCCGCGATATTTCAGAGAAACATGGAAAGCTTACTGAAGTCATTCCCGCGCACGGTGGTCTTCCAGGATGACATCTTGGTTACAGGTCGGGACACAGTCGAGCATCTGCAGAACCTGGAGGAGGTTCTTAGTCGACTCAACCACGTGGGGTCCAGGTTAAAACGCTCGAAGTGCGCTTTCCTGGCACCTGAAGTGGAGTTCCTGGGGAGAAGAATCGCGGCGGACGGTATCAGGCCCACCGATTCGAAGACGGAGGCAATCGAGAACACACCGAGGCCACAGAATGTGACAGAGCTGCGGTCATTTCTAGGACTCCTGAACTACTTTGATAACTTCTTACCGGGTCTCAGCACACTGTTAGAACCATTGCATGCTTTACTGCATAAAGGAGATGAATGGGCATGGGGTAAAAGCCAAGAAAATGCCTTTGTAAAAGCTAGAAAATTGTTATGCTCAAACAAATTGCTTGTGTTGTATGATCCATGTAAGCTTTTGGTACTAGCATGTGATGCGTCGTCGTATGGGGGCGGGTGTGTATTGCAACAAGCTAATGAATCTGGGAAATTGCAACCGGATGCTTATGCATCCAGAAGTCTTTCCAAGGCTGAGAGGGCCTACAACATGATTGAAAAAGAAGTGTTAGTGTGTGTTTATGGGATAAAGAAAATGCATCAATGTCTGTTTGGGCTAAAATTTGAATTGGAAACTGATCATAAGCCACTGATATCCCTTTTTTCCGAAAGTAAGGGGATAAATACGAATGCATCGGCACACATTCAGAGATGGGCGCTCATGTTGGCCGCATACAACTATGCCATCCGCCACAGAAAACTGTGCCGATGCTCTCAGTAAGCTGCCATTGCCCACCACGGGGGTGGAAATGGCACAGCCTGCAGATTTAGTCATGGTAATGGAAGCATTTGAGAGTGAGCAATCACCCGTCACAGCCTGACAGATTAGAACCTGGACGAGCCAGGACCTCTTACTGTCCCTAGTAAAAAAATTGTGTGCTTCACGGGAGCTGGTCCAGTGTCCCAGTGGAAATGCAGGAAGAGATAAAGCCATACCAGCGGCACAAAGGTGAAATGTCTATACAGGCAGACTGCCTTCTGTGGGATAACGGGTAGTGGTCCCCAAGAAGGGCAGGGACGCTTTCATCAATGATCTCCACAGTACTCATTCAGGCATTGTAATGATTAAAGCGATAGCCAGATCCCATGTGTGGTGGCCCGGTATTGATGCGGACTTAGATTCCTGCGTGCACAAATGTAACACATGCTCACAGTTAAGCATTGCACCCAGGGAGGCGTCACTAAATTTATGGTCTTGGCCCTCCAAACCGTGGTCCAGGGTCCATGTCGACTATGCAGGCCCGTTTTTGGGTAAAATGTTCCTAGTGGTTGTAGATGCGTACGCCAAATGGATTGAGTGTGAGATAACATCGGCAAGCGCGTCCACTGCCACCACTGAAGGCCTGCGGGCCATGTTTGCCACGTACGGCCTGCCTGATGTCCTTGTGAGCGGCAACGGGCCATGTTTCACCAGCATCCAATGGTCAGGCAGAGAGAGCAGTGCAAACTATCAAGCAGAGCTTGAAGAGGGTAACTGAAGGCTCACTGCAGACTCGCCTATCTCGAGTCCTGCTTAGCTAGCACACGAGACCCCACTTACTCACTGGGATTCTACCCGCTGAACTGCTCATGAAAAGGGCACTTAAGACAAGGCTCTCGTTAGTCCACCCTGATCTACATGAACAGGTAAAGAGCAGGCGGCTTCAACAAAGTTCATATCATGATAGTGCAAATCTGTCACGCGAAATTGAAATCAATGATCGTGTATTTGTGCTGAACTGTGGACAAGGTCCCAAGTGGCTTACTGGCACTGTTGTTGCCAAAGAAGGGAGTAGGGTGTTTCAGGTCAAACTTTCAAATGGACTCATCCACCGGAAACACTTGGACCAAATCAAACTCAGATTCATGGACTATCCAGAGCAACCCACATTGGACCCTACCTTCTTTGACCCCCCAACATACACACAAGTGGCAACCGACACCACGGTTGACCAGGAAGCAGAACCCATCACCCGCAGCAGCCCAGCAGGACTCACCACACCAGGCAGCCCAGCAACGCCAGCGGCACAGCAGCCCAGCGAGAGCCCAACAAACGATTCATCAAAACCAGCATTTGCACCGAGACTATCAACCAGGGAAAGAAAGGCCCAGATCGACTCACATTGTAAATAGTTACACTATTGACTTTGCGGGGATTGTTGTTATATATAAGAACATAAGAACATAAGAATTAGGAACAGGAGTAGGCCATCTAGCCCCTCAAGCCTGCTCCGCCAATCAATAAGATCATGGCTGATCTGATCATGGACTCAGCTCCACTTCCCCGCCCGTTCCCCATAACCCCTTATCCGCTTATCGTTTAAGAAACTATTACTGTCTTAAATTTATTCAATGTCCCAGCTTCCACAGCTCTCACCATCTAAGAGGATGCTTGATGTACAGGTATCTCTGCAGGGTCTGAAGATGGAAAGTCGCAGCCTGGTTGCTCACGCACACCAACGCCTGACCGCCTTCCCTTAGCGGGAGACTCAGAACTGCAGCAGAGAGCCGGTGCTTCCTGTTGTTCCAGAAGAAGTCGATGATCTTGGTGACAAACGCAGGGGGAGGGGTCAAATTGACGAACCGGTACCACAGCATAGTGCCCAACAGTTGGTTTATGACTAGCGCTAGATCTCTGTAGGATAGCACTCGTAGCTGTCCTGTCTAGCACCCTAGGCGAGCCGTGATTCTGGCCTCCAGCTCTTGCCAGTTGCAAAAGCTCTACAAACCTGTGAGCATACTCATAAGTGCATAGATTGCAGCCGCCTACTTACCTTTTACAATCTCCCTGACCCTACATCCATTCAGATACCCTTCAACTCTTCCAATGCTGGTTCTGTACACTTCCCCCACTCTACCCGCTCTGCGATAGAGCTTTCAGAAAGGTAGCCCTCAAAGCTGTGTGTGCTTTACACTCCTTTTTCTTGCTACATCTCACCCACTTCCAAAATACTGCTTAAAGCCTACCTCTTTGACAATATTTATCCTCATACCTGCCCCACTCCTTCTCAAGTCCAAGCATAGATATGAAGTGCCTTGAAACATTTTTCTACATTAACTCGCAATATAAACGTATATTGTTGATGTTATGTCTTTAATACTCTTATGAATGACTCCACGACATCTAGTATTGTACTTGAGCTGTTGTGACCTTAGTCCCATTTATTGTAACTCCAGAGTGAGGCACAAGCATGGTGGGCAGCCTTTTATACTGGGCCCTGCACACCTATGCAGGTGACCCTCAGGTCTCCCACCGCAGTGCCCTCTGGTGGCACACCTTATGTGACTATACAGTTAGTATACATGGTCTACATACATGACATCACTTCCCCCAAGTCTTTAATGCAAATTGATTCGTACATTGACAGTGACCTGGGCTTTGCTCTTCCTGGTTGACCATTGGAGGGTCGCTTCAAGCTTGGGTGGGTTGGTAGTGAGATTTGTTGCCAGAGGAGGTCCCCGTGGTTTCTGGTTGTGAGTCCATGACTACTCCATTCTCCCCCCCACACAGAGATCATGGTAATGGACCATTACATGCAAGTTGCATTCAAATTCATCACATGGGTTTTACATTTACATCTTGGTACATTTGTTGGGTGGATTACAGTTGTGTTTCTTTTTGTGTGGTACATTTACATGATCAGTACAGGTCTATCAGTACAGGTACACAAGGACAGTCTAGTTCCAGCACGGCCGGATGAGATCGAGGTCATCTGGTGGCGGTGCAGCGCCCCATGCTAGTGGTGTCTGTGGGCGAGGTGAGCTAATTTTGCTCGAGTTGCCGGAGCTCAGGGCTCTTGCCGTTACTCCTAGTGTTGGGCAGGCCCAAAGACAGCTGATGTGTCTGTGACCTCCCTGTCCTTTTCGTTTGCACAGTTTCGCTGCTGCTCCCTGAGAAGCGGTCTGAGCGAGTGAGCGTTTCCTCTAAGCGACGGTGGGGCTGCCTCGTATTGTCTAGCAGTTCGCAGGGGACTGCTGACTCACTTTCCTTGAGGGCACCATTGTGAGCACTCTCTCGTTTGGGATCCTGACTGGTCCAGGTCCCGTTCGGAGGAGCCGTTGCGGGTGACCCTTCGCTCTTGGGCATTGCCGTGGTGGCGAGTGGGTTTGTGGGCTGCGCCTTTTCCACCCGGGTGGTGGGCGATGATAGCTGACTGCGAGCATAGGCGCAGTTTACTGTTTCTGACCCGTGGTGGTTCATGCCATTGGGTGCCTGCAATGTTAAACTGATCTGAGGCAGGATATCGCTACCGGTGCCTCTGCTCTCCGGGGATCGTTTACTCTGCGGCTTGTCTACTTCTGTCAGCTGAGGGGACACTTTATGATACATCGTTCTGCTCCCGGGGATGCAGGTTACAGCACTGGGTAACCTGCTGGACTTGTATACGACCGTTAGGTGTTCGCCCGCTACATTGGCTGATTGCAATTTACACCCGACATAGCTCAACAACATTTTGCTTGTTATAGCTGGACTTTTACATTGGTTACCAATTTCAAGCAGTTCATTCAAAAATGGCGGGTTGCTGGCCTCCTTTAAAATGGCCTTACTACTTTTACCCCAGTTGTCTTCCTTGCATGGAACCATGTGTCGTTGCTCCATTAGTGCTGCACCTCGTGGTTTGGACGCCATCTTTTGCCTGTCCATAATGTCGACTGCCGCGATCTTTTTTCCCAAGGATTCTGCCACTTGGAAAGCGCCCTCGGATTCAATCTTCCTCCCCCTGAGTCCTGCCACTGAAACCAGGAAGGTGCGTTCGGGTCGTCTCGGCCGGATCATCGCCACGCAGTCCTGATGAGCGGTCTGTGCCTCGGGGGCTGCGTGGATCTGCTCTCCGATGCCTGGTCCAACCGAAGGTGGGGGCTTGCTCTGCCTCTGAGCATGGGGGACATCGATCGCTGGAAGGATGAAGTCTTCCCAGTTCCAATGAATCTTCCCCATCCACCTTCTTCCAAGTAGCGTTGGTCCATCACCTGAAACAATCCACAATGGTAAATTGTGCACCGCGCCATCATGGGATACACTTACATCCGCACTACCAATAACTGATATCAGTTCCTTGGTTCAGCTTTGCCTGAACCAGGACCAGCTTGGGTCGTTCAGCTTGATCTTTCCATAGCCTCTCAAAGGCTTCCTGGCTCATTACTGACTGACTCACCCCCCGTGTCTACTTCCATGAAGACTGGAACGCCATTTATCTCGACTTCTGTTATCACTGGAGGACAATCAGCGGTGCAGGTATATACTCCTTACACTTCGTCCTGGGACTGAGCTGGCTCTCTAGCCATCTCCTCGTAATCTGCGCTGGATTCACAGTCATCTGCTGACTCCTCTTCCACGTGGTGAGTCACAGCTCTTTTGCACATTCGCTGGAGGTGGCCCTTTGTGCTGCAGCCTTTGCACACATAGTCTCTGAACCGACACTGATGAGCCCTGTGAGTACCTCCGCAACACTAGCATAGTGCTACTCGACTTATGTTTGCACCCCTCGGCGGACTCTCAGTTAAAGAACTGTTGAACGTGAATCTGCCCTTGGCAATTCATGTTCAATAGTTCTGCCTGTGAAAGTACTTGTCGGGTTTGAGTCCTGAGAGTGAGTCATCATCTGCTTGGAGCTGCAGCTTGAGGTCATGAACACCTGGCTGATGCTGATGGCCTTCTGCAGAGTGACGGTGGTTTCGGCAGACAGTAGCCTGTGAAGAAGGGCCTCATGACCGATGCCAAATACGAAGACGTCCCGCAACGCATCGGCGAGGGATGCACCAAATTCACATGGTCCTGCCAGCCTCCTGAGGTTGGCAGCGTACTTTGCGATTTCCTGGCCCTCGGTGCGGCGGGGTGTATAAAATCGATGCCTGACCGTGAGGATGCTCTCCTTCGGTTTGAATTGGTTCCGAATTAGCACTTTCAGCTCCTCGTATGACTTGGTCATTGTTTTCTCTTGTGCAAGCAAGTCCCTGACGAGGCCGTAGACCGCGGGCCCACAACTGGTCAATAGGATAGCTCTGTGCTGATCTGCCAGCGTGGCCGGATCATCGCCTACCAGGTCGTTTGCTACAAAATATTGGTTGAGCCAATCCGTAAAGGCTTCCCAATCTTCACCCTCTGAGAACTTTTCTAATACACCAATGTTAGTCATTTTGCGTGAAAGTTCATAATCTTGTCGCCAGTTGTTATGTCTTTAATACTCTTACGAGGTCTAGTATTGTACTGGAGCTGTTGTGACCTTAGTCCCATTTATTGTAACTCCAGAGTGAGGCACAAGCATGGTGGGCAGCCTTTTATACTGGACCCTGCACACCTATGCAGGTGACCCTCAGGTCTCACACCGCAGTGCTCTCTGGTGGGATTTGAGTACAGGGGCAGGGAGGTGTTGCTACAGTTGTACAGGGCCTTGGTGAGGCCACACCTGGAGTATTGTGTACAGTTTTGGTCTCCTAACCTAAGGAAGGACATTCTTGCTATTGAGTGCAGCGAAGGTTCACCAAACTGATTCCCGGGATGGCGGGACTGACCTATCAAGAAAGACTGGATCAACTGGGCTTGTATTCACTGGAGTTCAGAAGAATGAGAGGGGATCTCATAGAAACGTTTCAAATTCTGACGGGTTTGGACAGGTTAGATGCAGGAAGAATGTTCCCAATGTTGGGGAAGTCCAGAACCAGGGGTCACAATCTAAGGATAAGGGGTAAGCCATTTAGGACCGAGATGAGGAGAAACTTCTTCACCCAGAGAGTGGTGAACCTGTGGAATTCTCTACCACAGAAAGTTGTTGAGGCCAATTCACTAAATATATTCAAAAAGTAGTTAGATGTAGTCCTTACTACTAGGGGGATCAAGGGGTATGGCGAGAAAGCAGGAATGGGGTACTGAAGTTGCATGTTCAGCCATGAACTCATTGAATGGCGGTGCAGGCTAGAAGGGCCGAATGGCCTACTCCTGCACCTATTTTCTATGTTTCTATGTTTCTATCTTATGTGACTATACAGTTAGTATATATGATCTACATACATGACAGTTGATCACTTTGTTGTCAATCATATCTTAGTGGATGGCACTCTTACCTCTGAAGATTGTGGGTTTAAGTCCCACGGAAGAGAATTGAATATTAAAATCTAGGCTGACACTTTTGGGGCTAGATTTTCCACTTTTTTTGTATGCTTAATGCCCACTTAACGACCATTTTACCGCTGAAATGCCTTAAAACGCCCATATATCGCCCATTTAGCCACAAAATGGAAACTGACGGGCATTTTTCGGAAACTTATCGGCGAGCGTTACTTTCCCCATGTGCGTAACTCCGGGAAAAAAATAATACCGCCCGCCCACTTCTTTTGGGCGGAATCAACGCTCATAATATCGCCCAGCATTACTTTCTGCACGTAATTAACGCCGAGATTCAATAATACTGCCTGCCCACTTTTTTTGTCGTAAAGATCATATTTGCTGAAACTAACGGCCATGAGATCACCCAGCGTCACTTTCACCACCTCACACACATATCACCCACAATGTCGCTCGCCCCAAAAAACACCCAGAAAAAGTGGAACTAACCGGAACTAATCACAGCATTATGGACGCCATATCGCATGTCACATCCTTTAAAAGACTGCTCTGCTTCAACCTCGGGGGAGTTCGGATGTACTCTGGAGGTCTTTGGAAGTGATGTGAACATCTGTACAAAGATCTTGACCATACTGTGACCAATTGGAATTCAATAGGTGTCTCCGTCGGGACAATCGGTGGAAAACAGAGTGCTATGGGGCCTGTTCTTTCTCACTCTCTCTTGATGTCCAATTACATGCTACAGACTCGAGATGGCAGAAGATACGCTCCACAACATTATGTGCCCAATGTAAGACGTGCCAGACTGATGAGGAGGACCAGATGTTACACCTCCCGCAAGTACAGGGACAAGCGGTCTTACCTCGACTTGCCCGACACCACCTGCTTTCGGAGACTGCGTTGCCACAAAGAGGTTATCACTGAGGTATGCCTCATAAGGGCAGATCTGCAGCCTGCCAGCACCATCAGTACTGCACTGTCTGTCAAGGTCAAAGTCACCACAGCACTGTCGTTCTACGCCTCGGGTTCTTTTCAGGTCTCAGCTGGCGACATTTGCGGTTTGTCTCAGCATGCGACACATTGCTGCATTAGACAGGTCACTGAAACCCTGTACGCACACAGGAGGGACTTGATCAGCTTCCCTATGACCAGGGAGGCACAGTCTGAGAGGGCTCTTGGATTCTCCAGAATTGCAAACTTCCCTAAGGTGCAGGGAGCAATAGAATGTACGCACATCGAGATGCGGGCACCTTTTCAGGATGCTGAGGCTTTCAGGAACTACAAGGGATTCCACTCCCTGAATGTCCAACTGGTTGTCGATCACGAGCAAATTATACTGGCAGTGAATGCTAAATTTCCGGGCAGCATCCATGATGCTCACATCCTGCGTGAGAGCGCTGTATCTGACTTGTTTAACAATCAGCCACAACGTCAATGCTAGATGCTTGGTGATAAAGGATATGGCCTCACCACCTGACTGATGATCCCCCCTGCGTGACACCGACACAGAAGCCGAGAGGCGATACAATGAGAGCCACAGAGCCACTTGCAATATCATGGAGAAAACCATTAGAGTGTTTAAGCAGCGCTTTAGATGCCTGCACCACTCAGGAGGCAACCTCCAAAACCACCCTGAGCAGGTAGCTCAATTCGTGGTGGTGTGCTCAATGCTGCACAACTTGGCTATCCAAAGGGGACAAGAATTGCCTGAAGAGTCTGACAGTCCACCTCACCACAGAGCGGAAGAGGAGGACGAGGAGGCGGATGCTGACATCGGCTCAGACAATCAGGCTGAAGCTGAAGCCATGTCCCCACCCACTTGTAGACCGCATGAAAGGGCCCGTGGTGGCATGATAGCTGCAAGAACCTTACATCAGGAGCTCATCAATGAGCGCTTTGCCTGAAAGAACATTGGTGGTATTTACAAGGCTGACACACTGCTGGATGTTCAGATCATACATCAGTGGTGGGCATCACCTTGGTGACAGTTAAAGTTTAATTTGATTGAAGTGTTATTATACCCTTTGATAAGGAATCACCAGCGTGTAATGGTGCAGCTATCTGAGCCAATGTACAACAAGGTTTTGTTAAATAAAAAACATTAAAACCGAACATTTGTCTTAAATCATCAAAATTTCTGTAAAAGCCAACCCTCCGCCCCCCCCCCCCCCCCCACCACCACCACCACTTCTCCTCCCCACCTCTACTCCTTCCTCTTCCCCTCCTGACTCCAAACCGCCTGGCCGAGGAGCTCCTCAGGCAATGCTTCATTGGGGCGGGGGGTGGGGGGGGGGGCAGGTAGAATGACGGCCGAACTGCTGCTTGGACAGATATGGGAGAGGACAGTCCTGAGGTGGAAATGTGCTATGAGCCAGAAGCAAGATGTTGCTCCTGGCTCTCATGTGTTGTTGGCAGTGGGGGTGCGGCACCTTGAGGACTCCGGGACCGGGACCACTGGGAGCCCTCTGCCACCAGTGTTCCTGGCTACCAGCTCCAGGGCCTCCACCATCCCTTCCATGTTATATCTTATTTGTTGGACAAAAACTCGGTGCCAACTATTTTCTTGGTGCTTAGTAGACTTTTTGCTGCTGGTGAATCTCCCTCATGCCTGCCACAACACTACAGCCACACCACACCCACACACGCTTTCAGTCCATCTTAACTCCCTCTCTGTCTCCTCTTCTGCGCATGTCATGATGACCCTTGACCTCCTGAATCACGGGAATCGAGCATTGCCATGCCATTGCTAAGGACGACGACACTTTACAGCAGAAGGTCAGAGAGATTTAACGCTACCGCCCATTTCATATGGCTCGCGGTAACGCCCAATTTCAAAAATGGAGACTAGGTACTTTGAGAATGGCCGAGAAGCCGGCGATCTGAAAACCCTTTTTTACTGCCCACACCGGAAATAACGCCCATTTTTGGGCGATATGCACAAAAGTGTAAGATCTAGCCCTTAGTGTCAGCTGTGGCTCAGTGGATAGCACTCTCTAGGTGGGAGGGGCTAGGTGTGAGCAGTGCTGCTGATTACTGCAAGAGTTGGAGTGAGTTTGTCAAAGTTTGGTGGTGGGTTTTTGGTTTGTTTTTTTTTTCAAATTAAGGGCCTTTTTGGCCCATAAACATCAGTCAAATAGCTGCTGAGGGACCTGGAGTGCCAGGCCCTCAGAGGACAATGCTCCCAGTATGAATTTAATTAGGGGAGAGAATGTCTTGAGAAGGGAGAATAAAAGGCCCAAAGATTTGGGCCGGGACCCCAGGAGCTTTGGAAAAGAAAACATGGTGGTGGTTCATTGCCTGGATAAGGAGATGCGAGCTTGGGTTATTATCCAGGCAGTACATGAGGACTGTAGTGAGGGAAGTTGCTTTGCTTGCCAACCAAAGCCGAATGTTGGATTCTGTCATGTATCTTACATTATTATATATAACTGTATCCCAACATGCTATACATGACTGTAATAAGATATGACATGTAACCACCAGCATACCTTACCACCAGGGGTGCACTTGCAAGAGACAGATATATAAGGACAGGTCTCAGGCAAGTGCAGCATTCCAGAGCTGTGAAATAAAAGGTGCAGGTCCAGAGTGACCTTGACTTCACTACATGCCTCGTGTGAATCTGTACTGAAGGGACAGGACTTTACAGTGGCGATGGGTTACGGGATTACAGAATCCACAGAATGGTGAACAATGGATCAGATAAAAAGTACAATGCGGGAGACAATTGGGAGGACTTTATAGAAAGGCTCCAGCAAAGCTTTGTAACCAAAGACTGGTTAGGCGACGATACGGCAGACAAGAGAAGAGCCCATCTCTTGACCAGCTGTGGCTCAAAAACATACGCTTTAATGAAGGATCTGTTGGCACCCGAGAAACCAGCAAGCAAGTCGTTTGAAGAATTGAGCACACTGGTAAGACACCACCTACATAAGAACATAAGAATTAGGAACAGGAATAGGCCATCTAGCCCCTCGAGCCTGCTCCGCCATTCAAAAAGATCATGGCTGATCTGGCCATGGACTCAGCTCCACTTACCCGCCCGCTCCCCATAACCCTTAATTCCCTTATTGGTTAAAAATCTATCTATCTGTGACTTGAATACATTCAATGAGCTAGCCTCAACTGCTTCCTTGGGCAGAGAATTCCACAGATTCACAACTCTCTGGGAGAAGAAATTCCTTCTCAACTCGGTAGAAATTCCTTCTCAACTCGGTCAGCGAGCAGCCTACACATGGCCAGACACAGGTTCTACAACTACAGACGCTGTGTGGGCCAGAGCGGAACTTCGGAGGTTGGTGGCGGAACTTCAGAGGTTGGCTAGTTTATGTGAGTTCTCCGATGAACAGAGGAGAGAAATGCTGAGAGACTTTTCATTGAAGGAATAGGCCACGCAGGCATATACCGAAAGCTCATAGAGACCAAGAACCTGACCTTAGAGGCAGCAGCACTGGTTGCACAGACATTCTTGGTAGGGGAAGAAGAAACGAGGTTGATTTACAATGCAGGTACGACAACTAACGAAATAATGGAACAAGGAGTTCACAGCATTAGAAAAGTTGCTTCCCCCACACATAGACAAAACCGGCAGAACAGCCTTTCGACAGCAAGCAGTGGCAACAGAAGCCATCAAGGGCCACAGGAACGCCGGTTCATATCTCATCAACCCACAATGCGAGCAATCAACTACAAAGTGAGAGAAGCTCAAGAGAGATCAGCCAGACGCAGCGCATTCTTTGCAAGCAGTCTGTGCTGGAGGTGTAGGGGTGAGCACTCATCAAGGAAATGTCGATTTCAGCAGGCTGTTTGCAGGAACTGTGAATATACAGGGCATTTGGCCCGATGTGCAAAAAAACGGCAGCTCGGCTGGTATACGAATCGGATGGGTCGGAAAGCGGACCAGAAGACGGTGGGGACAGTACCCGGGACATCGATGTACAGCGGGTCATCACGATCAATGGCCGCTGCTCCTACAACAGGAAGCCTCCTATAATGATGAGGGTCCTACTCAACGGGATATCTGTCAACATGGAGCTGGATACAGGAGCGAGTCAATCTCTCATGGGCGCTCAACAATTTGAACAACTGTGGCCGCATAAAAGAGACAGACCAAAACTCACAAGGGTCGACACCAAACTAAGGACCGAAACCAAAGAAATCGTACCAGTCCTCGGCAGCGCCATGCTCTCCGTCACACACAAAGGGACAGTGAACCGACTTCCCCTGTGGATTGTCCCCGGAGACCCCCCAGCACTGCTGGGGAGAAGCTGGCTGGCAAAACTAAACTGGAAATGGGATGATGTCCATGCCATGTCATTAGAGGAACGGACCTCCTGCTCAACAGTTATAAAACGATTTGAACATCTCTTTCAGCCAGGTGTGGGCACTTTCAAAGGGGCCAACGTCAAAATCTACATCACACAGGATGCTAGACCGGTCCAGTACAAGGCCAGAGCTGTACCCTATGTGATGAGGGAAAAGATTGAACACGAACTAGACAGGCTTCTGCGGGAAGGCATTATATCACCTGTGGAATTTAGCGACTGGGCAAGTCCCATCGTCCCAGTCATGAAGCCTGATGGATCCGTACGAATCTGTGGGGAATACAAATCTACCATGAACAGAGTCTCCCTACAGGACCAGTACCCACTGCCCAAGCGGAGGACTTATTTGCCACATTGGCTGGAAATAAACTTTTCTCAAAATTAGATCTCACATCTGCATATATGACGCAAGAATTGACCGAGAAATGCAAGCCACTCACCACCATCAACACACATCGAGGCCTTTTCATGTACAATCGATGCCCATTCGGCATCAGGTCAGCAGCTGCCATATTCCAGCGCAACATGGAGACTCTGCTCAAGTCCATCCCGGGGACGGTTGTATTTCAAGACGACATACTTATCACGGGCAGGGACACCGACTCCCATCTCCGTAATTTGGAGGAAGTACTAAAGCGGTTGGATCGGGTAGGCCTACGAGTCAAGAAATCCAAGTGCCTGTTTCTCGCACCCGAGGTTGAATTTTTGGGCAGAAGGATTGCCGCTGATGGAATCCGCCCAACAGAGTCCAAAACAGAAGCAATTCGCCTGGCACCCAGGCCCCGGAATGTCTCAGAACTGCGCGCCTTTCTCGGGCTAGTCAATTACTTTGGGAACTTTATGCAGAACTTAAGCATGCTGCTGGAGCCTTGCCACGTGCTACTCAGGAAGGGGTGCGATTGGTTTTGGGGGGACGCCCAGGAACGTGCCTTCAATAAGGCACGCAACCTTCTGTGTTCCAACAGTGTTTTGACTTTCTTTGACCCAGGTAAAAAGCTAGTTCTCACATGCGATGCGTCAGCGTATGGGGTCGGGTGCGTTTTGCAACATGTCAATAGTGCGGGCAAATTACAACCCATAGCTTATGCCTCCAGGTCACTTTCGCGGGCGCTCGCGTGCGTGTACGGTGTCAAAAAGATGCACCAATACCTTTTCCGGGCCAAGTTCGCGTTAGAAACCGACCACAAGCCCCTCATGTTCCTTCTATCCGAGAGCAAGGCAATAAACGCCAACGCCTCGGCGCGAATTCAACGGTGGGCACTCATGCTGGCGTCCTACGACTATACCATAAGGCACAGACCAGGCACAGACAACTGTGCCGATGCGCTCAGCAGGCTACCCCTGGCGATCACGGAAGGGTCTGATGAACAGGACTGTGAGATAGTCATGGCAATAAATGCCTTTGAGTCCACAGGTTCGCCCATGACGGCTCGCCAAATCAGAGCCTGGACGGCTAGCGACCCCACGTTATCCTTAGTAAAAAGATGTGTCCTAACCGGTGACTGGGCAGAGGCTCGCGATGCCTGCTCCGAGGAATTAAAACCCTTTCACAGGCGCATGCATGAGCTATCACTACAAGCAGACTGCCTGATGTGGGGCAGCCGAGTAGTCATGCCTCTGCGAGGCAGAGAGGCATTTGTCCGGGAGCTCCACCGCGAGCACCCGGGATCGTTCTCATGAAGGCCATAGCCAGATCCCACATCTGGTGGCCTGGTATTGACGCGGACTTGGAGCTCTGCGTCCGAAGGTGCACCATTTGTGCCCAACTCAGCAATGCCCCTAGGGAGGCTCCACTGAGCCCCTGGCCCTGGTCTACCAAACCGTGGTCGTGGGTGCATGTAGACTATGCGGGCCCATTCATGGGCAAAATGTTCCTTGTAGTTGTAGATGCATTTTCAAAGTGGATCGAATACACCATTTTAAACTCGAGCACAACCTCCACCACTGTGGAGAGCCTCGCAACCATGTTTGCAACGCACGGAATCCCTGACATATTAGTCAGTGACAATGGTCCGTGCTTCACCAGCGCAGAATTCCAAGACTTTATAATTGACCACGGCATAAATCACGTCAGGACGGCACCGTTCAAGCCGGTCTCCAATGGCCAGGCAGAGAGAGCAGTGCAAATCATTAAACAAGGCATGCTTAAAATCCAAGGTCCCACGCTGCAGGGTCGCCTGTCGCGACTGCTGTTGGCATACAGATCTCGTCCGCACTCACTGACTGGGATTCCCCCCTGCGCAACTATTGATGAAAAGGACTTTAAAAACAAGGCTCTCATTAATCCTCCCAGACATGCACGAAATCGTTGAGGCAAAGCGCCGTAAGCTGACTGAGTACTATGACAGAAATTCGAGGGGGAGATGGAATGAGATAGGGGACAAAGTGTTTCTACTAAACTATGGCAGGGGTCCCAAATGGCTTGCAGGGACAGCAATGGGCAAGGAAGGAAACAGGCTACTGGTAGTACAAATGGACAATGGCAAAACCTGCCGGAGGCATGTAGACCAAGTCAAAAGCAGATTTACCAATAACACTGCGGAACCAGAGGCAGACTACAATGTGGAACTCGCACCACACCTGGTGGACAGACAGAGGGAACAACCTGAGGAAAGGGCAATCCCAACAGACAGCCCAGGTGAGTTAACAACAATCACACCAATCAAAACAGACAGCCTAGGCGAGAAACCAGCAACCACACCCAAAGAAAAACAGACACCAAGGCAAACAACTGAAACACAACTCAGACGCTCCACGCGAGAGCGTAGACCACCTGAGAGACTGAACTTATAAAGACAATAAGACCTTGGGGGTGGGTGATGTCATGTATCTTACATTATTATATATAACTGTATCCCAACATGCTATACACATGACTGTAATAAGATATGACCTGTAACCACCAGCATACCTTACCACCGGGGATCCACTTGCAAGAGACAGGTATATAAGGACAGGTCTCAGGCAAGTGCAGCATTCCAGAGCTGTGAAATAAAGGTGCAGGTCCAGAGTGACCTTGACTTCACTACATGCCTCGTGTGAATCTGTACTGAGGGGACAGGACTTTATAGATTCGAAGTGACGGTCAGTGGCCGAGAGGAGGTGAAAAGACTTTTACTGAACCTGAAGGTTGGTGAGAAGTACTTGGATGCATCTTTGCTGTATTCGGAAGAGGTGGTAGTTTAATTCTTAAACCTGTCGGTTTATGTTGAGGACAATATGCTGATAAAAAAGTTGGAGTCGTGGGACATTAAACTTTGCTCAGTAATAAAGAGGAGATACTATCCTGGAACGCGGGTAGCCGATGGAACCAGTTAGGTAAAGCTGTGGTTCCGAGGGGGTGAAGTCATTAACCTACAGCATGAAATTCGAGACAATGGAAGGAGTGCAGTACTTATGGGATCTGCACAATAACCAGGTGAAGGTTTGTTATTACTGTCTTGGAAACGACCAATTAGTAAGAAGCTATCCAGATCTGTACTTAGAAACACAGAAAATAGGTGCAGGAATAGGCCATTTGGCCCTTCGAGCCTGCACCACATTCAATATGATCATGGCTGATCATGCATTTCAGTACTCCATTCCTGCTTTCTCTCCATACCCCTTGATCCCTTTAGCCATGAGGGCCACATCTAGCTCCCTTTTGAATATATCCAATGAATTTGCCCCAATAACTTTCTGTGGTAGAGAATTCCACATGCCCACAACACTGAGTGAAGAAGTTTCTCCTCATCTCGGTCCTAAATGGCTTACCCCTTATCCTTAGACTGTGACCCCTGGTTTCATCAGCATATTGTCCACCACCGATATCAGGCTAACCGGTCTATAATTCCCTGTTTTCTCTCTCCCTCCTTTTTTAAAAAGTGGGGTTACATTCGCTATCCTCCAGTTCATAGGAACTGATCCAGAGTCTATTGAATGTTGGAAAATGACCACCAATGCATCCACTATTTCTAGAGCCACTTCCTTAAGTACTCTTGGATGCAGACTATCAGGCCCTGGGGATTTATTGGCCTTCAATCCCATCAATTTCCCTAACACAATTTGCTGACTAATAAGGATTTCCTTTAGTTCCTCCTTCTCGCTAGACCCTCGTTCCCCTCGTATTTTCTGGAAGGTTATTTGTGTCTTCCCTAGTGAAGACAAAACCAAAGTATTTGTTCAATTGGTCTACCATTTCTTTGTTCCCCATTATGACTTCACCTGATTCTGTCTGTAAGGGACCTACATTTGTCTTCACTAATCTTTTTCTCTTCACGTATCTATAGAAGCTTTTGCAGTCAGCTTTTATGTTCCCTGCACACTTACTCTCATATTCTATTTACCCCCTCCTAATTAAACCCTTTGTCCTCCTCTGCTGAATTCTAAATTTCTCCCAGTCCTCAGATTTGCTGCTTATTTTGACCAATTTATATGCCTCTTCCTTGGATTTAACACTATCCCTAATTTGCATTGTAAGCCACGGTTGAGCCACCTTCCCCATTTTATTTTTACATCAGACAGGGATGTACAATTGTTGAATCCATGTGATCTTTAAATGTCTGCCATATAACTGTTGTAACTGTGGCAAGTCTGGACATATCGCTCGGAACTGCAAGGCAGAGAGCTGTGCGGTTTGTCACAAAGGCCCCACCCGCTGTGAGTGTGAGGCAGAAGGAAGCTCCTTGAGCGACAAGGAGATGGGAGAAGGAGCGGGAGGTGTGAGTGGAATGGCCAGAAAAGCGGACCAGGCAGAGGACACAGCCGCCGAACGGAATGAGGAAAGAGTGCAAGAGGCAGAATATTGCAGAGCAGAAAACAGGATTGGGATGGTGGAAAAGGACAAATTCAGTGAAGGACATCGTGGGTCAGGGACAGAGTCAAGCCATAATATGGCTCGCCTTCAGGTGTCCATGGGGGGAACAGAGGCAGGTGCAGGGTGCAAGGTAAGTGTAAATGTTCCAAAGAGAGTTGTACATCTTGGGGAGCAGGAGGGGGCAAGACCAAGAGAGATTGCAAGAGGCAGGAACCTTAAAGGGGCAGCAGGACGGGAGTGGGGAGCCAAAGATGCCAAAAGGGACCAAGATGGGCGGAGATGCGCCATTGTCCCCGAGAGAGAAGAAATGGAGAGCAAGGGTCAGCGGTGGAGGTGAGGCCGAAGTGAGTGGCACTGTTGGAGAAACCATGGTATCTGGAGGACTATCTAAGGGAAATTCTGTATCTGACGGGAACAAGGACGGGAGATTACAGAAAAGCTCGAGAGTGAGGAGTCAGCGGAGGATGGAGACATGGAATTGGGAGATGGGGACATCATGTGGAAATGGAAAAGTTAGTGAGCGGCAGAAAGAGGGAGAGGGGGGCAGTTCCGCGGCCTAAATTTAATGTAGGAAGAGGCTAAACTGCAGGGAAGATTCAAACAGGAGGTGAAAAAGAGCCGGAGGCTGCAGGAGAAAGCAACAGCTGTCCAAAAGGTTGGGAAGGTGCATGAGAGGAGGGAAGGGCCAGAGATTAAATGATGATGATGGGGGATTATCACGCACGCTTCTTTTATCAGGAGCAATGATTACATTGGTCTCGATTAATGTGAACGGAGAAGAATTTGCAGCAGTTGTTGCAGTGTTTTAAAGGCACTGACCTGTTGTGTCTGCTAGAAACCTTTTGGGATGAGGATATCCTAGAAAGGGTTTGGAAGGGAGAAGTGTTTGCAAGTTGCGCAAATAATAACTGTAGCGGAGTGGCTGTTTTAGTGAGTTCGTCCATAAAAGAGAATTTTGCATTGGTGGACAAGGACACTGAGGGGAGATTTTTACAGCTAAAGGTACAAATGGATGAATTGAATTGTGATCTCTTTAATATCTATGCGCCGAATGAACATTGCAAGCGTCGTGAGTTTTTTAGGTGGTTATTGACAGAAGTAGCAGAGGCGGAAAGCCCTTGTATTGTGGGGGATTTTATTGTATTTTTATCTTGGATAGACATTTCAGCCCAAATGACCTTTAAGGATGATAACTCCAGAGAGATGATTGTAAAAATGATGGCAAATTTAAATTTGAGAGACTTATGGAAGGATTGGAACCTCATAAAAAGGGGGTTCTCCAGAAGAGGTTGTGTGAGTAATGTTTTAAACCAGAGCCGAATAGATTTTGTGTTAATGCGGGAAGGGTTAAGTTCTCAGGTGATGGAGATTTATTATAAAAAAGTATTTTTTAGTGAACACTTGGCTATGGTTTTTAAAATTAGAAACAGCAGAGTTAAGATCGGTTCAGGGGTGTGGATTTTAAACAATCAGTACCTGAAAGAAATTGCTTTTAAAGAAGGGATTTTAAATATAATATAGATTACTTAGAAGGAGCCTTCATTCTGGAAAGATAAAAGAGTTTGGTGGGACAATTTCTAACATGTGGTAAATGTTTTTTCGGTAAGTTATGGGAAAGAAAGAGCAACAGCTAACCGGCGTCAAGAAGAGATTATAAACAGAAGGTTTACAGACTGTAAAGCAGTTAATGGAGGGGATAAGGGAGCAGAGATTAAGGGGAAGGTTTTAAAGGAAGAGTGGGAATTATTGCAAGCTGAAAAATGCAAGGGGGCCATTCTCCACGCAAAGGCTAAAGATGCATTGGAGGGAGAAAGATGCATTAGATATTTTCTAGAGCAAGAGAAGTTGCGACAAAGGTTATCATTAATTGGAGATTTGAAGGTTGGGGAAAAGATCATTAATGAAAGTGGGGAGATTATGGAGGTGGCTAGTAGCTTTTATCAAGAGTTATATACAAAAGAAGACATTTCCAAATTGGCGATGGAGAAGGTTAGTGCTTTTATTGAAGAGGGTTTAAAGGAGGATGAGGGAAGCATGTGTGACAAAGAAGTAGGATTAGCGGAAATAAAAGTAGCAATAAGTGGAATGAAGGAGGTAAAAGCCCTCGGTCCGGTGGACTAAGTGCAGAATTTTATAAAGAATTTTTAGAGGTTTTAAGTCCATTTAGAGGTTTTTAAGGCGATTAAAATGAGGGAAGCTTGGTCCCACCTGTGAGGAGAGGTATCATAAGCTTAGTTTATAAAAATAAAGGGGATAGAAGGGATTTGAAGAATTGGAGGCCCATCACATTATTAAATGTGGATTATAAGATCTTGGCGAGGGTTATGGCAAATCGTATGAAGGAGGTGATGCCGCAGATTGTTTCGCCCTCTCAGTCCTATGGAGTCATAGGCCGGGACATCGCTGATTCTGTGGTCTCAATCCGAGATGCGATAGAACTCATGAAAGAGAATGGGAGGGAAGCTTATGTGCTAAAGATGGATTAAGAGAAAGCCTTTGATAGAGTCTCTCATGAGTTTTTATTGATGGTTTTGGAAGCATTTGGTTTGGGAAAAATTTCATTGAGTGAATAAGGAATTTTTATTCAAACGCATTTAACTGTGTTAAATGTAATGGTTTTTTATCCAAGTATTTTCCAATACAGAGATTAGTGAGACAGGTTTGTCCACTGTCCCCATTGTTGTACACATTGGTAGCAGAACCATTAGGTTACATGATGCAAAAGAAACAAGGTGTAGTCGGGATTGCAGTTCCCAGTTCCGGGCAGGTGTTGGTGATACACCAATATGCAGATGACACGACCTTAACATTGAGAGATGGGAAGTCAGTGAGGAAAGCTATGGGAGTAGTGGATGAGTATTGTAGAGTTTCAGGAGCCAGAGTAAATTATAGTAAGTCCCAATGCCTGATTGTGAGAAGGAGGAAAGCCCTGTTAACTTGGTAGAGGTTTTAGAAGTTCTGGGGGTGCATATGGGGTGCAAGAAGGATAGGGATGAAGTCGATCGCTTAAATTGGGACCGAAGGTTAGGAAAATTAAAAAGATTTTGGGAAGATGGGAAAGAAGGTGGTTGAAAGTGCAAGGAAGAGCGACAGTGCTATGGTACTTATTGACAGTGGAGGATATTCCAGAGTGGGTAGAAAAGTCTATCCGAGAGGCTTGTGTAAAGTTTTGATGGAAGCCAAACCAGCCTTGGTTGTTTACAATACCATCATTGGACAGTGAAATCTGGGAGGACTCAATTTCCCAGATATTGATTTGAAGAAAAAATCCTTTGATTTGAAGAAAAAAATCCTTTAGAATGAAATGAGTAAAGAGATTTCTTCAGAAGGAAAATACAAGTTTTTGGAAGAGTTGTTTCCAGCATTTTTTAAAATTAAGTGGGATAGGAGGACAGGGAATATTTTATATGGAATACAACAATATGTTTTTGAAATCGATTAAACCTCTCCCTAGGTTTTATAAGGGGGTTTGGCCCAATTTTTTTTGAAGTGTGCAATTTATGCCCAAAGGTGCTGAGGAATTTTTAGAACAGCCCTTATTTTTGAACAGGTGGATCAACATTGAAGGAGAGGTATTAATTAATCAAGCTTTTTATAAAAGCTGGTATTATATATGTGAAAGATGTATAATGAGGTAATTCCAGATTGGTTGCTGGAAGTGGTAGTGAAGGACATGGTTTGGGAGGAGGATCAGGAGGTAGAGGAAAAAGCAATTAAGAACCATGTATGAGAAGATTGGGAGGGCAATGCCACAGGATTGGGTGGAAGAAATAAATACACAAATCTCCAATGGAGGTATAATGCGTCCCGCTTTTCAAAAGCTTTCTGCTGGAGAAAGGGGAGGAGTTGGTCCAAGTTGACAACTGTAATACTCGAGATTTCTATGAGGTATTTAGAGAATGGAGATTTAAGACACCTGCTGGTCAGGAGTTTTGGCAGAATATATACTCCCAGCTGGACTTCAACAGGATTTGGAAGTGAATGTGGGCGAATTTTAAATGCCCAGAGTGGATTGAACTGGATTTCAAATTGGCTCATAACTGGATTTTTATCATGTTAGTCTTATGCAAGATTGGGCGAGTAGAGATGGCAACTTGCCCAGTGTGTGGGACACGGGATGCAACTCTGTCCCATTTGCTGGTGTTATGTCCGTAATTAAAGGATTTTAAGTACTATGTTTGACAGTTGTGTGAGATTTTCTTGCTGGGTGAGGACCAAAGAGCATGAATGGGAATCCTGGGGGACTCAATTTTGAGATGGGAATTGCAGGAGAGTCTGTCTGAGTCTAACTGAACGGCAATTAATTTAATGTTCAGTTTGGCTAGAATTGTGATTTTGCAAAGAATGAATGCTCTGTTTTTAAGAGGAGGAGAATAAACCTCAAAGAGTATTTTAAATATAAACTAAAAGATCATTATAAGGATCTGTGGATGTTTTATTCAGAAAATAATTTAAAGATAGTATTTTATGATCAATTTGTAAAGTACAATAGATTATTATATGTTACAGGAGACAAATTAAACTTCAGGTTTTGATAATATGTGTTGGAGGCATGGCTGTGCAGAAGGGCGAAATGGATTTGTATGATACAATGGAATGATCACGATGTTGTTAATGTTCAATAAATATTAATATAAAAAAAATAGGTAGCACACTCACCTCTGAGTTGGAAGATTGTGGGTTCAAGTCCCACTCTAGGAATTTGAGCACATAGATCTAGGCTGACACTCCCAGTACGGTACTGAGGGAGTGCTGCACTGTCGGAGGTAGTGTCTTTCGGATGAGACGTTAAAGCGAGGTCCCGTCTGCCCTCTCAGGTGGACATAAAAGATCCCTTGGCAATATTTCGAAGAAAAGTAAGGGAGTTCTCCCCAATGTCTTGGCCAATGTTTATCCCTCAAATCAACATAACAAAAACAGATTATCACGTTGCTGTTTGTGGCAGTTTGCTGTGTGCACGTTGGCTGCCTCGTTTCCTACATTACAACAGTGACTACATTTCATTGACTCTAAAGTGCTTTGTGACATCTAGTAGTCGTGAAAGGCGCTATATGAATGCAAGTCTTTCTTTTATCACGTTGCTGTTTGTGGAACCTTGTTGTGCGCAAAATGGCCGCTGCGTTTCCTACATTACAACAGTAACTACACTTCAAAAGTATTTCATCGGCTGTAAAACGCTTAGGGATGTCCTTAGGTCTTGAAAGGCGCTATAGAAATGAAAGCCCCTTTTCCTCCTCTTCCCCACCCCTACACATCCCGGGAAATGTGACTGACTCCTTGGCTCCTCTCACACTGCAGAAGAAGCCAAAAAGAAGTCGTTTCCAGGAGCAGGAAGTCTACATGCCACTTTGAGGATGCTGGCCCTGAATATTACAATGCCCATGATTGCCCAGCTCCCCCCTCCCCTGGTCTTCTTCGTTCGCAGTGCGTGATGCCAACCATGCTGGGAGCATGCGCAAGCCAGTGGCGGGGGGTGGGGGGGGCAAATGGACCTGCAATGTCACTGCATACCGCTGCGGAAATTCAATCCCTTGCGCTGGAGCAGAGTGAAGAGGAACTCAACGACTATGTGTAACTGTAAGCCAGCAATACTTAACACTGGTTTAAGTATTCGATTCTGAGCCATCGGCATCCCTCACCTTAATGAACACAAAAGTTTGCCAACCCCTACAGAAAATCAAAATGAAAACCAATGAGAAATAGATAGTAACCTTTCATTTCTATTTGAAACCGTTTCAGAACAACAACAACAGTGCTGAAGTACAGGCAGCTGGCTACATTGGGATTACTCCAGAACAGCGATTTGCTTTCTTTGAGCTCTGCAGATGTCGTACAATTTGTAATTTCAGATTTTGACAGAAAACCTTTCCACTGGAGGGTGTGACAGAAAGAAACAAAGCAAGATTTTATAGAGCCCCTTTCATGACCTCAGGATGTCCTAAAGCGCTTTACAGCCAATTGTAATGTTGTAATGTTGGAAATGCGGCAGCCAATTTGTACACAGCATGGTCCCACAAATATCAGTACGATAATGACCTGATTTTTTTTTAATAGTGATTTTGGTTGAGGGATAAATATTGGCCCGGTTAATTCCACAGGTCTTCTTTCAATAGTGGCGTGGTTTTTTTTTTACACCACCTGAGGGAAGATGGGGCCTCAGCTTAATGTCTCATCTGAAAGACATCATCTCTGACGTCAGCATTCCCTCAGTACTGAACTGCAGTGTCAACTTGGATTATCTGCTCAAGTCTCTGGAGTGGGACTTCAAACCACAATCTTCTGACGCAGTTGCGATAGTGCTACCACTGAGCCACAGTGACACCCATTGGCTTATGGGAAGAAAGGTGTTATGTCCTTGAATACTCTGATAATGACTCCACGAGGCAATGTGTTGTTCTTGAACTGTAGTGACCTTAGTCCTTTATTGATAACTCCAGAGTGAGGAGCACACCTGGTGGGCTGCCTTTTATATTAGGCCAGGCACACCTGTACAGGTAACCTGCAAGTCTCCCACTGTGGTGCCCTCTGGTGGCACACCTTTTAATAGTACAAGCAGTAACCATGTAGGATACATGACATCACTCTCCCCCAAGCCTTTAGTGCAAATCGCCTCTGCATTGACTGTGCTCTGGGCTTAGCTCTATCTGGTTGACCCTTGGCGGGTTGTTTCTATCTTGGGTGAGTGGTTAGTGTTTCATTGGCAGTAGAATGCTGGTAGTTTCTGTTTGTGTGTCCATGATCACTCTATTCTCTCCCCACCCCGCCCACCCCCAACATATAGATTATGCCGGAGGCTCATTACATTCATATAAAGTCTAGCAAAAAAATGTTTGCATTAACATCATTACATTTGTGGTTCAGTTGTGAGACAAATACATTCGACTGGTGAGATACATTCTTGATACATGCTTGGAATCGATACAGGTGGCAGCACCGGTGTGTGAGGCCAAGCTAGTTCCAGAACTGCTGGGTGGTGTCCAGGTAGTCTGGTGGTGGCGCGGTGCCCAGTGCTGGCAGTGGGAACCCGATTGGCTCAAGTTGCCTGCTCTCGGGGCTTTTGCCGTTGCTCCTAGCGCCGGACAGGTTCACAGTTGCCTGTGACCTCCCTGTCCTTTCCTTGTGCCCCGGGTCGCTGCTGCTCCCTGAGGAGCAGTTGTCTAGCAGTGCACAGGGAACTGGTTTGGGATCCTGGCTGGTCCTGGTCCCTTTTGGGGGAACTGTTGCGGGTGATTTTTCATTCCTGGGTATGGACTTGGTGGCGATAGGGTCTGGGGGCTGCGCCTTAGCAAGGTTTGCTCTTTCAGGCTTGTGGCGGTTGATGCCATCGGGTGCCTGAGAGGTGGAGCCGATCAGGGGCAGGGTATTGATACCGGTGCCGTTGCCCTCCTGAGATCACTTGCTCTGCAGATCGTAGGTATTGGCTGCTTGTGGCTACACTTCATGGTGCATAACTCTGATCCCAGGGATGCAGGCTACTACATTGGGTAGCTCGCTAGACCTGTGTACTCCCGATGGGTGTCTGCCCGCTGCATTGACTGAATGCAGTTGAAATCTTACATCGCACAACGTTTCATTACTCTTTGTAAATAGCCTGTAGCTCCGATCGTGATTGCTCGCCTTTTCTTGCTTATTGTATGTACACAACGCTGATCATCAATTACACATCTTACATCTAACTCACAGTTACTATTACATTGAAACTTTTCTTTGCTTATTGCATGCACACAATTCTGATCATCAATTGCACATTTTATATCTAACTCACAGTTGCTCTTATATTGATCGAAAATGTGTAACTGTCCCTTTAAGTGTGGTGGGTTGCAGGCCTTCTTTAAGAGAGCCTTGCTATCTTTACCCCAATTCTCTTCTCCGTTTGGTACCACGTGTTGCTCCATCAGCGCTGCACCTCGTGGTCCGGCCGCCGCCATCTTTTTCTTCAGTGCATCACCTCGTGGTTTGAGCGCCATCTTTCCTCCATCCACGATGTTGACTGTGGTGATCCTCTTCTTCCCGGGTTCTTCCACCGAAGCTGGGAAGTCGCCTTTGGATCTGATTTTCTTCCTCCGGAGTCCTGCCACTGGAGCCTGGAAGGTGCGATAGGATGGTCTCAGCTGGATCATCTCCACGCAGTCATGCTGAGCGGTCTGTGCCTCGGGTGCTGTGCTGGTCTGCTCTCCGGTGCCGGGTCCACCCTCAGGTGAGGGCTTGCTTTGCCTCTGAGGACGGAGGATGTCGATCACTGGAGGGATGAAGTCTTCCCAACTCCAATGCATATTCTTCATCCACCTTCTTCTGACTAGCGTTGATCCATCACCTGCAACAATCCACAGAGGTAACCTGTGCACCGCGCCATTATGGAGTACCTTTACATCCGCACTAACAATGACTGGGTTAAATTCATTGGTGTAGGTGCGCAGCTTTTCCTGAACCGGGACCAACTTGGGTCGTTCAGCTTGATTATCCCATAGCCTCTCAAAGGCTTCTTGATTCATTACTGACTGCCTCGCCCCCGTGTCCACTTCCATGAAGACTGGAACACCATTTATCTCAACTTCCATTCTCAACGAGGAACACTCGGTGGTGCAGGTAAACATGCTATATACCTCATCGTGGGGTTGAGCTGCCTCTCTGACTATTGTTTCATAATCCGCGCTGGATTCATGGCCATCTGCAAACTCTTCATCCACACAGTGAGTCATATTTCTTTCACACATTCACTGGAGGTGGCCCTTTGTGCTGCAGCCCTTACACTCATAGTCTTAAAAGTGGCACTGGTGGGCCCTGTGATCCCCTCTGCAACGCCAGCATGGAGCTACTCTATTACCCCACCTCGGCGGACTCTGAGTTAAGGGACTCAGGGGGACCTGTTCTCTCTCCCCTGAGAAGGTTCACATTCTACAGTCCAGCCTATAAAAAGCACCACTCGGTGCACAGTATCTGCCGGGTTTGAGTCCTGAGGGTGAGTCATCTGCCTAGAGCCGCAGGTCGAGGTCATGAATGCCTGGCTCACGGAGATGGCCTTCTTCAGTGTGACTGTGGTATCCGCAGACAGTAGCTTATGAAGAAGGCCCTTATGGCCGATTCCAATGACAAAGATGTCCCGCAGCACTTCGGTGAGGTGGTCGCCGAAATCACACGGTGCCGCCAGCCTCCTGAGATCTGCAGCATATTTCGCAATTTCCTGGCCTTCGGGCTGTCGGTGGGTGTAAAACCGGTGTCTGGCTGTGAGAATGCTCTCTTTGGGCTTGAGTTGTTCTTGGATCAGCGTTACAAGCTCCTCGTACGTCTTGGACGTTTTCTTCGCTGGTGACAAAAAGTCCCTGACGAGGCCATAGCCATAAATTGATTAGCAGGATAGCTCGGCGCTTATCAGCCAGTGCGGCTGGATTGTCTCCTGCCAGGTCATTTGCTGTGAAGAAATCGTCGAGCCTCTCCACAAAGGCTTCCCAATCATCAACAACGGCGAACTGCTGCAACGTGCCAAGTGTAGCCATTTTGCGTGAAGGTCCGTAATCTCGTCGCCAATTGTTACGTCTTTAGATGCTCTGATAATGACTCTACGAGGCAATGTATTGTACTTGAACTGTAGTGATCTTAGTCCTTTATTGATAACTTTTATACTAGGCCAGGCACACCTGTACAGATAACCAGAAGTCTCCCACTGTGGTGCCCTCTGGTGGCACACCTTGTAATAGTACTAGCAGTAACTGTTACACTCATAATAAATGGTTAGACTGAATACTGTGTGTAATGAGCAAGTGTAACCTTAGCTCCTTTATTACAATTCCAGAGTGTAGGTACCTGCTTATATACTGTGCTCCCAAGGGATGCTGGGATCCCTTGGGACTCTAACAGGTGGGCCCTCTGATGGTCAGGTGTGATGCAGGTTACAAAGAGTTACATAAATAACATCACTCCCCCGTGAAGTCAACAGTACACTTATTTACAAGATGAGACGATCTGGGGCTTAGTGCTCCTTTGTCGATTGTCTCGGTACAAATGCTGGTGAGGGTGGGTTGGTCAGTTCTTCACTGGGCTGTGGGGCAGCCGGCCTTGCCAGGCTGCTGGGGATGGTGAGTTCGGTTTCGTGGTCAACCATGATGTCAGTTGCCACTTGTGTGTGTGTTGGAGGGTCAAAGTTGGTGGGGTCCTCTTCGGGTTGTTCTTAACTGTTGGTGAACCGCAATTAGATTTGGTCCAAATGTTTTCTGTGCGTTTGTCCATTGGTTAGTTTGACCTGAAACACCCTATTCCTCTCTTTAGCTGTGACCGTGCCAGCGAGCCATTTGGGACCATGTCCATAATTGAGCACAAACACAGGATCATTGATCTCAATATCGCGTGACAAATTTGCACGGTCATAGTACACACTTTGTTGATGCCACTTGCCCTCCACGTGATTATGGAGATTAGGGTGGACAAGAGAGAGCCTTGTTTTAAGTGCCCTTTTTAATGAGCAGCTCGGCTGGGGTAATCCCGGTGAGTGAGTGAGGTCTGGTGCGGTAGCTGAGCAGCACTCGGGACAACCGGGTCTGCAGGGAGCCTTCCGACACATGTTTCAAGCTTTGCTTGATGGTCTGAACTGCCCATTCTGCCTGGCCGTTGGATGCGGGCTTGAACGGGGCAGATGATACATGTTTGATCCCATTGCGGGTCATGAATTCCTTGAATTCAGCACTGGTGAAGCACGGCCTATTGTCATTGACTAGGACATCAGGCAAGCCGTGCGTGGCAAACATGCGTAGGCTTTCAATGGTGGCCGTGGATGTGCTTATAGACATTATTGCACATTCAATCCATTTTGAGTAAGCGTCCATGACAACCAAAAACATTTTGCCTGGGAATGGGCCCGCATAGTCTACATGGATCCTCGACCACGGTTTGGATGGCCATGACCACAAACTTAGCGGTGCCTCTCTGGGTGCATTGCTCAGCTGAGAGCAAGTGTTGCACTGGCGCACGCATGACTCTAAATCTGAGTCGATGCCAGGCCACCACATGTGAGATCTTGCTATGGTTTTCATCATTACAATGCCTGGGTGGGTGTTGTGCAGTTCACAAATAAATGTGTCTCTGCCTTTCTTGGGCATGACCAGCGATTTCCCCACAAAAAACAGTCCGCCTGCAGGGACAACTCATCTTTGCGCCTGTGGAACGGCTTAATCGCTTCCTGCATCTCCACTGGGACACTGGACCAGCTCCCATGTAGGACACAGTTTTTTACCAAGGACAGTAACGAATCCTGACAGGTCCAGGTCCTGATCTGACGGGCAGTAATGGGGGACTTCTCGTTCTCAAATGCCTCCATGACCATGAGCAAGTCTGCTGGCTGTGCCATTTCCACCCTGGTGGTGGGCAGTGGTAGCTGACTGAGAGCATCTGCGCAGTTCTCTGTGCCCGGTCTGTAGCGGATTGCGTAGTTGTATGCCGACAGCGTGAGCGCCCATCTTTGGATGCGGTCAGAGGCATTGGTATTGATCCCTATGCTCTCTGAGAATAGCGATATGAGCAGCTTATGGTCAGTTCAAGCTCGAACTTGAGGCCAAATAAGTACTGGTACATTTTTTTTTACCCCGTAAACGCATGCCAGAGCCTCTTTTTCAACCATGCTGTAGGCCCTTTTGGCCTTGGACAAACTCCTGGATGCATATGCAACCGGTTGCAAAATCCCCGATTCATTAGCCTGTTGTAACACACACCCGACCCCGTAAGATGACGCATTGCAAGATAACACTAGTCGTTTATATGGGTTATACAGGACAAGCAGTTTGTTAGAACACAATAAGTTTCTGGCTTTCTTAAAGGCAGCCTCTTGTGAATTCCCCCATATCCAGTCGTCTCCCTTGTGCAGTGGCGCATGTAGGGGTTCTAGCAGGGTGCTCAATCCAGATAGGAAATTACTGAAATAATTAAGGAGTCCCAGGAACAACCGCAGCTCCATCATGTTCTGTGGTCGCTGCGGGTTCTTGATGGCCTCCGTCTTGGCGTCGGTGGGTCTGATGCTGCCTGCAATGATTCTCATTCCTAAGAATTCGATGTCCTGTGCCAGGAAAACGCACTTCGAGCATTTCAATCTGAACCCCACGTGATCCAACCGACTAAGAACCTCCTCCAGATTCTTCAAGTGCTCCATGGTGTCCCGACCTGTAACCAATATGTCGTCCTGGAAGACCACTGTGCAAGGAACCGACTTTAGCAGGCTCTTCATGTTCTGCTGGAAGATCGCTGCGGCCGACCGAATCCCAAATGGGCACCGGTTGTAGATTAACAGACATTTTGTGCGTGTTGATGCAGGTGAGGCCTTTTGAAGACTCCTCCAGCTCCTGCGTCATGTAGGCCGAGGTCAGGTTCAGCTTGGTGAACGTCTTCCCTCCAGCCAGGGTCGCAAATAGGTCGTCTGCCTTTGGTAGCGGATACTGGTCCTGCAGCGAAAAAACGGTTAATCGTTACTTTATAGTCCCCACAAATTCTAACCGTACCGTCCTCCTTGAGTACCAGGGCAATTGGACTGGCCCAGTCATTGAACTCCACCGGCGCGATGATGTCTTCGCCTTGCAGCCTGTCCAACTCGATTTCCACTTTTTCACGCATCATGTACGGTACCGCTCGAGCCTTGTGGTGGATGGGTCGCGTACCAGGAACCAAATGGATCTGCACTTTCACCCCGGAGAAGCTTCCAATGCCTGGCTCGAATAACGATGTGAACTTGCTTGGAACCTGGGTGCACGAAGCGTCGTCAACGGACGAAAGCGCTCGGATGTTGTCCCAGTTCCAGCAGATTTTCTCCAGCCAGCTTCAGCCAAACAACGTGGGGCCATCCTGTGGCACAATCCACAGCAGGAGTTCGTGTACTGCTCCATCATAGGAGACTTTGACTTCAGCACTGCCAATTACTGGGATTAGTTCCTTGGTGTAAGTCCTTAGTTTGGTGTGAATGGGGCTGAGCTTGGGTCTGTGTGCCTTCTTTCCCCACAGCCTGTTGAAGGCCTTTTTACTCATTATGGACTGACTTGTCCCCGTATTCAGCTCCATAGATACTGGAATGCCGTTCAGTTCAACTTTCATCATAATAGGTGGGCATTTTGTCATGAACGTGTGTACCACGTACACTTCTGCCTCCTCAGTACGAGTTTCCAATTCTGTCTGATCCACTGTGGATCGATCTTCCTCTGTAACGTGGTGGTTTGCAGGATTTGCAGCTCGCCTGCACCTTCGTTGGAGGTGTCCCATTGTTCTGCAACCATTGCACGCATAGTGCTTAAAGCAGCATTGATGGGGCTGATGATCACCTCTGCAGCGCCAACAGGGTGTTAACTGCTTCGCATTAACAGATGATGGCGGACTCTGGGTCAATTGAGGTCAGGCCACAGCAGCCGGTGTGTACGTTCTGCCATGTACATTTCTGCTCAAAACCGACGTTACTTTATGCACAGTACTAGCCGAAACGTCTTTGTTCTGTGAAATCTGCTTGGTGTTGTCGCTGGTGGACATAAATGCCTGGGCTATCTTTATGGCTTTACTCAGATTCGGAGTTTCTACAGTCAACAGTTTGCAAAAGATTGTCTCATGTCCGATGTCCAGTACAAAAAATTCTCTGAGCATTTGTTCTAGGAATCCCTCAAACTCACAATGTCCTGCGAGGCGCCTTAGTTCGGCGACATAGTTCGCCACTTCCTGGCCCTCCGATCGTTAACACATGTAGAACCGATATCTCGCCATCAAAACGCTTTCCTTAGGATTTAGGTGCTCCCAGACCAGCATACACAATTCTTCTTAGGATTTCTCTGTTGGCTTTGCGGGGCCAGGAGATTCTTTATGAGGCCATAGGTTGTTGCCCCACAGACCGTTAGGAGGACCGTCCTTCGTTTGGTGGCGTTCTCGGGCCCTTCTAGCTCGTTGGCCCCAAAGTATTGGTTGAGTCTCTCCATGAAGGCCTCCCTATCGTCCCCTTCTGAGAACTTCTCCAGGATGCCGACTGTTCTTTGCATTTTTGTACGGTTGTTTGTTACCTCGTCACCAATTGTTACACTCATAATAAATGGTTAGACTGAGTACTGTGTGTAATGAGCAAGTGTGACCTTAGCTCCTTTATTACAATTCCAGAGTGCAGGTACCTCGTGGGTGGCCTGCTTATATACTGTGCTCCAAAGGGATGCTGTGATCCCTTGGGACTCCAACAGGTGGGCCCTCTGGTGGTCAGGTGTCATACAGGTTACAAGGGGTTAAATACATAACAGTAACCATGTCGGATACATGACAAAAGACACTGAGAAGCTGATGACACAGCAAGCACCAACAACAACTTGCATTTGTATAACGCCTATAATATAGTAAAACGTCCCAAGGTGCTTCACAGGAGTGATATCAGGCAAAATTTGAGCCCACCACTGAAACCCCTACAACCCAGCCCATGCTCCTTCAATCTTCCAACTCTGATCATCTGTGCACCTCCTTCTCAGCCCAACTTTATGAAACTCCGTCCATAGAATCCTCTGTCTTGGTACTTAACTACTCACCTGCAAAAGCCTCCTCAAAACCTATCTTTTCTTGACCATGCTTTTGGGCATCTCTCTTAACTAGCTTGGCTATTGCTCATCATCTATTTATTCCTCTGTCCAATGCCTTGGGGCACTGATTATGTTAAGGTTGTAATATATTTGCTTTGTGGGTTCTTTGCTTAAGCATTCATAGCAACATATTGCTATTAAGAACTGGTTGGTTTATTAACAAAGGTTTAACAATCACACTACACATTACCAGTTCATCCACTCGGTTCACAACCGCATGCCTCATCGTGGATCCCCTAAACCAAACTGACTGGGGTTTTATTGAGTTTTGTGAACATCACGTGAATTGCTAAGCCATTCACAATTCAATAGCTCTACAACTATTTTAGTTGCTCCTGTAAATCAAATTTCAATCAAGTGACCCCTGATTAAAGGGGTGGGGGAGGGCACCAAAACCAACATATTAAACAAATTAACTCTTAACAATAAACGGTCAACTTAAAATTTGGTTGCTGGGGATGATGATGCACTCCAGTTCCTCCGGTGCCCACCTCTCCCAGTGTACACCACGTGCTCCATCTCCAGAGACACACTCGCTCAAATGGAACCCCCGGAAGAGAGGCTGGCAGTCAGGCTGAATGGCCCCCTCGACCGCCCGCTACCTGGATCGGTTGAATGCCACCTTGGCCATGCCTACGAACAGTCCTACAGGGAGGCCTTCCGACCTGCCCGCTCCCCTACGCACAGGGTGCCCAAAGATCAGGAGTGTTGGACTGAAGTGCAACCAGAATTTGAGGAGCAGCCCCTTCAAATATTGTAACCTTACACATTCAACATAAATATGGAATACGGACTCCTTTAGACCGCAGAAATTGCAGGCAGCCTGGGAGCCCATGAACCGACTTAAAAACTTATTGCACAGGACTGCTCCGTGCAACACCCTCCAGGCCACGTCTCCAATAAATAGAGGGAGGGCTCCCGCGTAGAGAGCACTGCATTGGGGATCCCCGCCTCCTCCGGACGACAAGATGGTGCGCCACGGCGTGTCCGGATGGCAGACGAGGATGGCAAAGTGGAGATTGTGCAACAGCAACCCGTACAGAACTGAAAGGCATGGAGGGGATTTCCCAGAGGAGACTCAAGTTATGAGGTGCTGGCTCCCAAGGGAGGTTTCGGGGCTTGGCGCGATGAGGAATTCCGTCCAAACGGAGGTCAGTTCGGACGGGATTGCCCTACGTGCTTGAGCCTCCTCGACACACCTAACGGAGTCAGGGCCCAGTGCTGTTTTTAGTGACTCGATGGCATTGGCCCGCGCTGGACGTCGGCCCAGGATAGGCGCCATGCCAGCTCGTCTGGCGCCATCCAGCCCACTCCTCTGCTGTTGAGCAGATCCCTGACCCTGGTCACCTTGCCAGACCCAGCCCTCTCATCCGCCTGCCACCTAAAATCGTGGTCGTGGAGGTACAGATTCCTGAGCAGCGGCTCTCGAAGGACAGCCGCCACTCCAGACGGGGGAGAATTGCGCTTGGTGACGACTCTGTTCCAGACCCTGATGAGTTCCTGGTAAAAGACAGGCAGCCCCGCATGGTGGTCCTGATGCCCACCCACAGTTTCACAAACAGGAGCGAACAGCTCTACAACTATGTTGTTGTCACTGTAAAACAATAAAACGTCAATCCAAGTGCCCCCTGGCTAAAAGGGACGGGGGGGGGGGGCACTAAAACTGACAAACTTCAACAAATTAAACTTTCGATAGTACATGGTTCAAATTAAAATTGGTTGCCGGGGGTGATGATGCACTCCAGTCCCTCCGGCGCCCACCTCTCGCGGAAGACCACGAGCGTACCGGTGGACACCACATCCTCCATCTCCAGGGACACCCTGGCTCGGATGTAACCATGGAAGAGAGGCAGGCAGTCGGGCTGAATGACCCTCTTGACTGCCCACTGCCTGAACCGGTTGATGGCCACCTTGGCCATGCCTAGGAGCAGTCCTACAAGGAGGCCTTCTGACCTGCCTGCTCCCCTCTGCATAGGGGGCCCAAAGATCAGGAGTGTGGGACTGAAGTGCAACCAGAATTTGAGGAGCAGCCCCGTCAAATATTGGAAGAGATGCTGCAACCTCACACATTCCACATATACATGGAACACGGACTCCTCTAGACCGCAGAAATTACAGGTGGCCTGGGAGCCCGTGAACCAACTTAAAAACTTACTGCACGGGACTGCTCCGTGCACCACCCTCCAGGCCACGTCCCCAATAAATAGAGGGAAAACTCCCACGTAGAGTGCACTCCATTGGGGACCTCCGCCACCTCCGGACGGCAAGATGGTGCACCATGGCACGTGCGGACAGCAGACGAGGATGGCAACGTGGAGTGTGTGCAAGAGCAGCTCATACAGGAATCCCCTCCACGCAGAAATGAAAGGCACAGAGGGGATTTCCAGGAGGAGGCTCAAGTTGTAAGGCGCCGGCTCCCGAGGGAGGTTTCACAGCTTGGCGCCGATGAGGAATTCCATCCGGATAGGGGTCAGTTCGGACGGGATCTCCCCACATGCTTGAGCCTCCTTGACACACCTAACGGAGTCAGGGTCCAGTGCTGTTTTTAGCGATTCGATGGCATTGGCTGCGTGCCGGATGTCGGCCCAGGATAGGCGCTGTGCCAGCTCGTCTGGCGCCATCCAGCCCGCTCCTCTGCCATCGAGCAGGTCCCTGACCCTGGTCACCTCGCCAGACAGCCGCCACTCCAGACGGGAGAGGACTGCGCTTGGTGGCGATTCTGTTCCAGACCCTGATAAGTTCCTGGTAAAAGACAGGTAACCCCGCATGGCGGTCCTGACGCCCCCCAGTTTCACAAACAGGAGCCAACAGCTCTACAAACCTGTGAGCATACTCACAGTTGCATACTTTACAAAAGGGGCTTTCTCAATGCAAGTTGTTGATGTCAGGTCAGTGCCAAATTTGTGCCGGGTAGGGGCAGTTTTATGCCATGAGCAGTGCCTACTAGGAAGCGGGTTGAGCCTATCCAAACTTAAGCTGCAGTAAAGAAAGAAGGACCTTGTATTTCTATAGCGCAATTCACGACCTCAGGACATTCCAAAGCGCTTTACAGGCAATTAAGTGTTTTTTTAAATGTAGTCACTATTTTAATGTAGGGAAATGCGGCAGCCAATTCGCACACAGCAAGCTCCCAAAACATCAATGTGATAATGACCAGATCATCTGTTTTAATAATGTTGATTGAGAGATAAATATTGTCCAGGACATTGGGGTAAATTCCCCTGCTCTTCTTTGAAATACTGCCATGGGATCTTTTACATTCACCTGAGAGGGCAGACGGGGCCTCACTTTAATGTCTCATCCGAAAGACGCTACCTCTGACAGTGCAGCCCTCCCTCAGTACCGTAATGGGAGTGTCAGCCTAGATTTTGTGCTCAAATCTCTGGAGTGGGACAACAATGGAAAATTTATTTTCCCATCAGACTCAACTGGATGGGATCCATATCTCAGAGATTGAAAGTTACCTTTGCCACACCAGGAGGTGTTATTGATTTTAGCTAAACTAAAGGCGCATCTTGAAAAGTTTCACCAATACACTGAAAGGGTTAAGATACAATGCTCAAAGATAATCTGTATTCAGCTGTGCGTAGCAGGGATGATCTTTTGGGAAAATTAGTCATCTAAAAGTAATGATAGATATTGAAATTCTTTACTTGCCCACAGGTTAGATCCAGCACATTCGATTTGAATTGCTCTCTCAATTATTATATAACAAGTGGATTTTGTTAATAGGAAGCTAACAGCATGCAGGTGAACTGATTCATATGACATTTCAATTTAGTGTTTGACAAATGGCTCATTTATCTACTAAACCTTTCTAATGTCTTTCTTTCTCTGGGATTTACGTTACACCCAAAACAGTTAAAGTGAAAGGCCACCTTTTTTTTTTCAATTGCGCGTTTCAACAGCTCATATACAAATTAAGGACTCTGTCAAGTGCCCAGAACCTTGTACTGAGGAATCTGAGTTTGGATTGCTGTGTTTCCTTTTCACCACCATTTACTCCATAATTTATCTACTCTGTTAAATAATTGTTGAGATTTTTTTGCTCTTTGGCAACCTGATTCCATATAATTGGTCTGTGGGAATTGCATAATCTCCATTCCAGCAATTTCATTGGTCCGTGGGGGTCACGTGACCCATCATTATTCTCCTAGCAAGCTGATCGATCGTAGTAAAGTGACTCACAAAGACGTAGATTTGTGGCATTTATTGTTTGCCAGTAATGGCGGACACTAACCATTGCCGCTTCATGTTTCCACATCTACTATGACCTCACCAGTCTGGGGTCACAGGTGTTCTCCCACCTGACTCCATGAAGAGCTTCGGCTGCTTGTCTCATTCTCCCTGGCTTCTCCAGCTTCCTCACTTTGAGTCTGAAATCTGGCCTCCCACTCTTCCAGATTCAGGGTCTCCAAAATGTTCCCAGGCATTGATACACCCTATTGAAGTGTTGCGAGCATACAGAAAAATAATTTTGTCAGGGATTATACAGTAAACCGATTGCTGAAATGCCTCACTAGCTTCTACACTCTCAAGTATAGAAGACGAAGATGAGCAGGGACTTCCCCGGACTTCCAAGATAGGGTTTGGCTGGCAGGAGCTGTTTGAGCCATTTGTGTGAAAAATTGAAAAAACGAGAGAACTTGCACCTTTCATGACCTGAGGATCTTGCAAAGCGTTTCACAGCTAATGAAGTAATTTTGAAGTATAGTCACTGTTACAATGTAGGAAATGTGGCAGCCAATTTGCACACAGCAAGGTTCCACAAATAGCAATGAGATAATGACCAGATAATCTGTTTTAGGTGTTGGTTGAGGGAAAAATATTGGCCAGGACAAGCAGGGAGAATTCCCCTGCTCTTCTTCAAATAGTGCCATGGGAACTTTTATGACCACACGATTTAATGTCTCATCTGTGCTCAAGTCTTTGGAATGGGATTTGAACCCACAACCTTCTGACTCAGAGATGAGAGTGCTTCCCACTGAACCAAGGAATTTAAAATAACATGGCTGGATCAACTGGTGGAATGACCAAACAACACAGAGAGATCTTTGTGCATTCAATAGTTTCGTCGAACAGTACTCTCATCCCGGCTGCTCCCAAGTCTTCACACATAACCAACACAACGGGAGGTTAACTATAATTTGTCATGTTTTAGAGCCCAAATTATCTAAAAATTTGGGGAATGCAACCACACCTGCATGTCAGCTGACTATAATTATGTAATTATTTCCCAGAATGCACCACAGGATGGAGAATTAAAGACTTCCTCTGTTTGCAGTTTGACAAAAGCTTTGGGTGCAGTAAATTAAACCCAGGGACCTTCCCATGAGTTAACTGTTGAACATTTTTTTTCAAACATAAGGTGGTGTTCCCTTTTAATAAAAGAGAGATAAATGCTTGGCTCAAAGATTGGTGTGGGAGAAATGGGTTTCAATTCATGGGGCACTGGCACAACAGACATGATTTTTGCAGCGCGACAGCTGCAGGAAAACTGCAGGGAACAGCGCCAGCATTATACATGGCCTGCTTCGACCTTACAAAGGCCTTTGACACTGTCAACCGTGATGGTCTGCAGAGCTTTCTCCTCTGTTTTGGATGCCCCCAAAAGTTTGTCAACATCCTCCGCCTGCTCCACGACAGCATGCAGGCCGTGATCCTTATCAACGGATCTATTACAGACCCAATCCACGTCCGGACCAGGTCAAACAGGGTTGCGTCATCGCCCCAACCCTCTTCTCAATCTTCCTCGTTGCCATGCTCCACCTCACAGTCGACAAGCTCCCCGCTGGAGTAGAACTAAACAACAGAGCCAGTGGGAAGCTGTTTAACCTTCGCCGTCTCCAGGCCAGATCCAAGGCCACCCAAACCTCTGTCGTTGAGCTACAGTACACAGGTGACGCCTGCATCTCCGCACATACAAAGGCTGAACTCCAGGACATAGTCGACATATTTACTGAGGCACACGAAAGCATAGGCCTTAAGCTAAACATCCATAAGACAAAGGTCCTCCACCAGTTTGTCCTCGCCTCACAGCACTGCCCCCCAGTCATCAAGATCCACGGCGCGGCCCTGGACAATGTGGACCATTTACCATACCTCAGGAGCCTCTTATCAACAAGAGCAGACATTGATGAGGAGATTCAACACTGCCTCCAGTGCGCCAATGCAGCCTTCGGCCACCTGAGGAAAAGAGTGTTCGAAGACCAGGCCCTCAAATATACCACCAACCTCATGGTCTACAGGGCTGTAGTAATACCCGCCCTCCTGTATGGCTCAGAGACATGGACCATGTACAGTAGACACCTCAAGTCGCTGGAGAAATACCACCAACGATGTCTCCGCAAGATCCTACAAATTCCCTGGGAGGACAGATGCACCAACATGAGCGTCCTCGACCAGGCCAACAACCCCAGCATTGAAGCACTGACCACACTTGATCAGCTCCGTTGGGCAGGCCACATTGTCCGCATGCCAGACACGAGACTCCCAAAGCAAGCGCTCTACTCGGAACTCCTTCCCAGCAAACGAGCCAAAGGTGGGCAGAGGAAACAAGGACACCCTCAAAGCCTCCCTGATAAAGTGCAACATGCCCACCGACACCTGGGAGTCCCTGGCCAAAGACCACCCTAAGTGGAGGAAGTGCATCCAGGAGGGTGCTGACCACCTCGAGTTTCATCGCCGAGAACATGCAGAAACCAAGCGCAGGCAGAGGAAAGAGCGTGCGGCAAATCTGTCCCACCCTCCCTTACCCTCAACGACTATCTGTCCCACCTGTGACAGAGACTGTGGTTTTCGTATTGGACTGTTCAGCCACCTAAGGACTCATTCTTAGAGTGGAAGCAAATCTTCTTCCATTCCGAGGGACTGCCTATGATGATGACTGGCACCAGTACTGGGATAAGAGAGAGCTGTTCCGTTGGGACGGGCTTCACTTGAGCCAGGTTAGGAGGAGTGTCCTGGCGAATCAAATAACTAGGGCTGTAGATAAGGTTTTAAACTAAATAGTGAGGGGGAGGGATCAGGTGAGTGGAAATTTAAAAAGTCAAAGAGAAAGGAGAAGGCAATACTGTAGGATAGCAATAATGATAACCAGAGTGTGACTGAAAGTGGGGTCAGAGTAGGGAACAATGGTAAAAAGACAAAATTAAAAGCTCTTTATCTGAATACATGAAGCATTCATAACAAGATAGATGAGTTGAAGTTGCAAATACAAGTAAATAGGTATGATCTGATAGCCATTACAGAGATGTGGTTGCAAGGTGACCAAGGCTAGGAGCTGAATATTCAAGGGTTTTTGCCATTTTGGAAGGATAGTCAGATAGGAAAAGGAGGTGTTAATAAAAGATGAGATCAGTGCAGTAGTGAGAAATGATATTGGCTCAGAAGATCAAGATGTAGAATCAGTTTGGGTGGAGATAAGAAATAATTAGAGAAAGAAGTCACTGGTGGGAGTAGTCTATAGGCCCCCTAACAGTAGCTACACTATAGGACAGAATATAAATCAAGAAATAATGGAGGCTTGTAAGAAAGGTACAGCAATATTCATGCGTGATTTTAATCTTCATATTGATTGGACAAATAAAATTGGCCAAGGTGGCCTTGAGCAAGAGTTCATAGAGTGTATGTGGGATGGTTTCTTAGAACAATATGTTGTGGAACCAACCAGGGAGCAGACTATTTTAGATCTGGTAATGTGTAATGAGACTGGATTAATTAATGATCTCATAGTAAAGGATCCTCTTGGGAAGAGTGATCATAGCATGGTAAAATTTTAAATTCAGTTTGAGGGTGAGAAAGCTAGGTCTCAAACTAGTGTCCTGAATGCAAATAAAGGTAATTATAAAGGTATGAAGACAGAGTTGGCTAAAATGGACTGGGAAAATAGATTAATGGGTAAGACGGTAGATAAGCAGTGGCAAATATTTAAGGAGATATTTCATAATTCTCAGCAAAGATATATTCCAGTGAGAAAGAAAGACTCAGAGAAGGATGAACCATCCATGGCTAACTAAGGAAGTAAAGGATGATATAAAATTGAAAACAAAGGCATATAGTGTTGCGTAACATAGTGGAAGGCCAGAGGATTGGGAAAATTTTAGAAACCAGCAAAGGTCGACTAAAAAAATGATAAAAAGAGAGAAGATAGTTTATGAAAATAAATTAGCAAGAAATATAAAAACAGACAGTAAGAGCTTCTACAGGTATATAAAAAGGAAGGGAATAGCTAAAGTAAACGTTGGTCCCTTAGAGGATGAGACTGGGGAATTAATAATGGGAAACAGGGAAATGGCAGAGATTGAACATATATTTTGTATCGGTCTTCATGGTAGAAGACACTAAAAGCATCCCAATAATTGATAATCAAGAGACTATTGGGAGGGGGAACTTAAAACAATCACTAGCACTGGAGAAAAAGTACTAGGCAAACTAATGGGACTAAAGGTGGACAAGTCTCCTGGACCTGATGGCCTAGATCTTAAAAGAAGTGGCGGCAGAGATAGTGGATGCATTGGTTTAACTCTACAGAAATTTAAGAAAGAAGGGAGACAGAAAGCAGGAAACTAAGACCAGTTAGCCTAATATCTGTCATTGGGAAAATGCTGGAGTCCATTATTAAGGAAGTAGCAGCAGCACATTTAGAAAATCATAATACAGTCAAATAGAGTCAGCATGGTTTTATGAAAGGAAATCTTGTTTGACAAATTTGCTAGAGTTCATTGAGGATGTAATGAGCAGGGTGGATAAAGGTAAATCAGTAGATGTCGTGATTTTGAATTTCGAGATGGCATTCGATAAGGTGCCACATAAAAGCTTACTACACAAGATAAGAGTTCATGGGGTTGGGGGTATTGTATTAGCATGGCTAGAGCATTGGCTAACTAACAGAAAACAGAGAGTTGGGATAAATGGGTAATTTTCAAGCTGGCAAACTGTAACTAATGGGGTGCCACAGGGATCAGTGCTGGGTCCTCAACTATTTACAATCTACATTAATGACTTGGATGAAGGGACCGAGTGTAAAGTAGCCAAATTTGCTGATGATATAAAGATAGGTAGAAAAGCAAGTTGTGATGAGGACGCAAAGGATCTGCAAAGGGATATAAAAAGGCTAAGTGACTGGGCAAAGATTTGGCAAATGGAGTATAATGTGGGAAAATGTGAGGTTATCCACTTTGGTAGGAAAGATAAAAAAGCAAATTATTATTTAAATGGGGAGAGATTACAAAATGCTGTGGTACAGAGGGATCTGAGAGTCCTTGTACATGAAACAGAAAAAGTTAGCATGCAGGTACAGCAAGTAATTAGAAAGGCAAATGGAATGTTAGCCTTTATTGCAAGGGGGATGGAGTATAAAAGTAGGGAAGTCCTGCTACAACTGTATAGGGTATTGGTGAGACCACACCTGGAGTACTGCGTACATTTTTTGGTCTCCTTATTTAAGGAGGGATATATTTGTATTGGAGGCAGTTCAGAGAAGGTTCACGAGGTTGATTCCTGAGATGAAGGAGTTGTCTTTTGAAAAAAGGTTGAGCAGGTTGGGTCTCATTGGATTTTAGAAGAATGAGAGGTGATCTTATTGAAACATATAAGATTCTGAGGGGGATTGACAGGGTAGATGCAGAGAGGATGTTTCCCCTCCATGGGGGAATCGAGAACCAGGGGGCACAGTTTCAGAAATGAGCAGGAATTTCTTCTTTCAGAGCGTCATAAATCTTTGGAATTCTCTACCCCAGAGAGCTGTGGAGGCTGGATAATTGAATATATTTAAGGTGGGGATAAGCAGATTTTTGAATGATAAAGGAGACAAGGAGAATGGGCAGGGAAGTGGAGTTGAGGCCCAGATCAGATCAGCCATGATCTTATTGAATGGTAGGGCAGGCTCAAGGGGCCAAATGGCCTACTCCTGCTCCTATTTCTTATGTTCTTATACAAGATGATGTGGAAATGTCAAACTTTCCATTTTCCACAGAAGGTGATGCAGTCAAATTCAAGGATGGATATCAGGGAACCTCTTTGAGTCCCCTTCTCATTTTATTGACTCTGTCAGTAATTGATTCTGCCCTTACTGTTATACAGGTAGCTAGTATAGAGTAACTTATAGCAAGCCTGTGAGTCAGAGTGAGACTGAAAGTTTGGTGCTAAATCAGAAGCAGATAGGAAAATAGGAACAGGAGGAGGCATTTAGTCCCTCAAGCCTGTTTTGCTATTCAATTAGATCATGGTTGATCTGCATCTTAACTCAATTTATCTGCCTTGGTTCTTTAACCCTTAATACCCTTGCCTAACATAAAACTATCAGTCTCAATTTTGACATTTTTAATTGACCCACAAGCCTCAACAGCATTTTGAAGGAGAGAGTTCCAGATTTCCACTACCCTTTGTGTGAAAAAGTGCTTCCTAATATCACTCCTGAATGGTCTAGCTCTAATTTTGAGGTTATGCCCCCTTGTTCTGGACTCCCCCACCGGAGGAACTAGTTTCTCTCTATCTACCCTATCAAATCCTTTAATTGTCTTAAACACCTCAATTAGATCACATCTTAATCTTCTATTCTCAAACCTGGTCTAAGCAACCTGTCCTCATAATTTAACCATGTAAGCCCCAGTATCATTCTGGTGAATCTGCATTGCATCCCCTCCAAGGCCGATATATCAATCCTGAGGTGTGGTGCCCAGAACTGAAGGTAGTATTCCAGATGGACTCTAACCAGAACTTTATATAACTGCTATCCATTTGTATTCCAACCTGCTTGAGTTAAAGGCCAACATTCCATTAGCCTTTTTGATTATTTTTTGTTCCCGTCCACTAACATTTAGTGGTTTCGACCCCTAGATCTCTCTGCTCCTCCACAGTTCCTAGCTTCTCACCATTTAGAAAATAATTTGATTTATCTTTCTTAGGTCCAAAGTGGATGAATCCACACTTTCCCACACTGAACTCCATCAACTAGTTTTGTCCACTCACTTAAACTATCAATGTCCCAGTGCAACTTTCTGCTCCCACATCTATACTACTTACTGTGTCACCACAGGTGTAATTCTGACAGAGCTTATAGCCCCCCACACCAGTTATAGAAAACGGTAGATTTTAATTCCATTGAAATTATTTGCAAGATTACCATCCATGTGGTAAAGATGAAAATCTGTCCCTATACGCCTGAAGCAGGAGAGAGAAATTTTGAGATGGTCCCTATTCCCTTAAACAAACAAGTAAATATGAATTAATTAAGAGAACAATTGTTAGAAATTGCTCATTTCTCCCTTCTAATTACAATAAGCTTTTATCTTGTCAATTTAGATTTAATTTCCTTAAAGGTCTTTGTCACTCGCTGCCATTATTATGCTGATTTTCTGGATCTTATTCATACTTACAAAATACATTTCATCTCTCAGCTTGATCACTTGCAGTCACATTCTTTATTTTTCCACCTTCTATCTTCTTTCTCCGCCCTCAGGCCCATCATTGGCCTCTCCGTGCCATCCTAGAACTTTCCGTTACATTTCTTTTGCTGTCTGCCTACAGCAGTAACAATTGCCCCTTTGGTGAAGTTTCTGCCCCTCTGAATCAGAAGGTTATGGGTTCAAGTCGCCACTCCAGAGACTTGAGCACATAATCTAGGCTGACACTCCCAGTGCAGTACTGAGGGGGCGCTGCACTGTCGTGAGATGTCTTCTTTTGGATGAAACATTAAATCGCGGCCCTGTCTACCCTCTCAGGTGGATGTAAAAGATCCCATGGCACTATTTTGAAGAAGAGTAGGGGAGTTCTCCCTGTGTCCTGGCCAATATTTATCCCTCAAGCAACATCACTAAAAATAAATTATCTGGTCATTATCTCATTGGTGTTTTTGGGACCTTGCTGTGCACAAATTGACTGCAGCGTTTCCTACATCACAGGAATGCCTACACGTCAAAAGTACTTCTCCAGTGCTTTGAAGTGCCTAACTGTACTTAGTCCAAGTCTCTGAAGGAGGGTGGGTATCACTATTGCTCTGTAGACCGAGCTTGGTGCTGGGTTTGAGATCCTGGTCTTCAAACACCCTCACACTCTGCCACAGGGAAAGTCATCGCAAGAATCCTCCTCAATCACCTTCTCCCTGTGGCTGAAGAACTCCTCCCAGAGTCGCAATACTGATTCCGCCCACTAAGGGGCGCAATAGACATAATCTCCACTATGCGTTAACTTCAAGAAAAATGCAGTGAGCAACACCAACCTCTGCACGTGGCCTTCTTTGACCTCACAAATGCCTTCAACACTGTCAACCAGGAGGGATTATGGAGCGTCCTCCTCAAGTTCGGCTTCCCTCAAAAGTTTGTCACCATTCTCCGCCTGCTTCACGATGACATGCAAGCTGTGATCCTGACCAATGGATCCACCACAGACCCAATTCGCATATGGACCAGGGTCGAGCAATGTTGCGTCATCACACCAACGCTCTTCTCGATCTTTCTTGCTGCATTGCTCCAGCTCACCCTCAGCAAGCTCCGCGCTGGAGTGGAGCTAATCGACAGAACAAATGGGAAACTGTTCAACATCCGTCGCCTCCAGTCCAGATCCAAGGTTGTCCCATCCTCTGACATTGAATTACAGTACGCAGATGACACTTGCGTCTGCGCACACTCGGAGGCCGAATTCCAAAACATCGTCAACACCAAAGTGTACGAGAGCATGGGCCTTATACTAAACATCCGTAAGACACAGGTCCTCTACCAACCTGCCCCCGCCACACAGTATTGCCCCCCGATTATCAAAATCCACAACAAAGCCTTGGACAACAAGGACCATTTTCCATACCTCGGGAACCTGCTGTCAACAAGGACAGACGTCGATGACGAAGTCCAACACCGCCTTCAGTGTGCCAGTGCAGCATTCAGTCACCTGAGACTTAAATAGTTAAGTGATGAGGAGCACAAACATATGCAAATAATGGCAAAAATAATCTGTAAACAAACATTAAGAAGCCAAATATGGATATATTCAGTTAGTTATCGTGAATACTGACGCTCTAAAAGGGGATTGTTTGAACCGCAGCCCAGTGAGTGGATGAAAACAGTGCCATTTTATTTAAGTGTTAATAAAAATAAACTGGAAGTCTTGCCCTCAAGCCATTGGTAAGATCAAAAATGGTTACAGCCCGAGCATTGAGTGTTCTTCAAAATGCAAATGCTATTTTCTTTTTCCAGAAGTGGAGGGCAGGCTAGTTTAAAGTTGGAGAGGGGTCATATCCCCCTGGCTTAAGAAGGCATGAATTCTGGAAGAGCCAGATATGACCTTTCAGTATGTTAGCCCGGTGCGATGGGAATACTGTACCTGCCCCAACATGGGCTGTTGCAGTATTCTATTGTACCTGTAAAAATAAACATCAAATGCAACGAGAGACTTGCTTTCCGAGATTGTAGCACTCCCTCAATACTGCACTAGGAATGTCAGCCTAGATTTTTTGCTCAAGTCTTTGTGTGGGACTTGAACCAATGACCTTCTGAGTCTGATACAAGAGTGAGATAGACAACAGACAGACAGACCGACCCCAATTTTCATTGTTCCACCATTGGTGGCCATATCTTCAGCTGCCTAGGCCCTAAGTTCTGGAATTCCCTCCCTAAACCTCTCTGCCTCTCCAACTCACTCTCCTCCTTTAACACACTCCTTAAAATCTATGGGCTAGACTTTCCACTTCATATCGCCCATTTATGGCCCAAAACGGACCTCTGTCACCCATTTTGAGCAAAAAGTGGAAACTAGGCCCAAAATATCGCCCGAAAAACTGGTGCCTAAGTTTCCATTTTGATTGCCGAGAAGATCACCAAAATTGTAGCGCACACAAGGCCCATCACAAGTTTCAGCATCTAGCATGCACTTCGCTGGGCTGATATAAGGCCCAAAAGATTGCTGAGAAATAGTTGCTTTTTCCGGGCCTAAGAAAAGGAAAATGGGCATCATGGATGCCATTTTGACTTCAATGGAAGAGTGGAGGATTAGTTGTGATTTAATTAGAGAGTTAGTTGTACTCAAATATTGGAACAGAGAATATAAATAAGTATTATTACGTTATTTTTAGTAAATAGGTTTTATATAATAGAATTTAAAGGTTTTATATATTGAATTTATTAAATAGCTTTTACATAGTGAAGTTATTTACTGATATGGTTAGGGCCTATCAAACTGACTGGTATACAGCGTAGAGAGTGCAGAGTACAGTGATTTAGGTATAAGCTTCACAATGACCAGGGAGGCACAGACTGAGAGTACTTTCGGTTTCTATAGAATAGCAGACTTCCTCAAGATGCAGGGAGCAAGACTGTATGCACATTGCCCTCAAAGCACCCTTAAAGAACGCGGAGGTCTTTCATAACAGAAAGGGGTCCCACTTGCTAAATGTAGACATTCAGATGTTGATTTACAGTTAGGGTTAATCAAAAGTTTCAATTGCGTGGGGTGTCCTTGTTGTCTTGCCTGCACTGGCCTATCATCAGAATTTATACTTATTTTATAAAGTTTAGTGTTTCCAAAGTACTTGTATATTAAAAGAATAAACAAATATGGATTAACATCTGTATAGTTGATAACTAATGTAACTAAGAGAGAAGACACACACAATTTATTGAATTAAATAATTTTTTTTTATTAACAAATAAGAAAAAAAAAATTGATAAACTATCCCTCCGCCCGCCCCCCGACCCAGCACCAACCCACCCTTCCCTCAAATACACAAAATCTTAACAATTAACAAATAACAACTAACAAAACAAGAACAAGAACAAGAACAATTGAACAAGTGAACAAACTTTGTGAAAAAACTCCCCCCTCCCTACCTGCGGCCATGTTTCCCTCCAGGTCCCACCCCGTGTTCGTACCCCACCCGCCCGTTTTGGTCTACGCAGACCGACACCAAGACGTCGTGCAGAGTGGGACGGCATGACTTCCTGCCATGGTGGAGGTGATGGAGAGGAAGCGGAAGCGTGAAGCTCCACTTCCGTGTCAGGAGGAACTGTGTCCTCCGTACTCGCTTGCGTGCTCGGGATCTCGCTGCGAGCAGACATGGCACTTTGGGGTGCAGCACCATGTCCAGCCAGCAACGCATGCTGTAGGGCATTGGTTGTGGCTGTCTGCTGCCGAATGGCCTCCAACATCTCCCTTGCAGACTGTGATTGCTCGGAAGACCAATTGGAGAAGCTCGTGCAGAACTGACTCTAGGATGCTGGAAATTGGCTCCAGTTCGTGGAGAACTGGCTCTAGTTCGCAGAGAATCCTGCGAAACCCTGGATAAGGTCACTGCATAAGGATATCAAGCTCTCTGTCTGGCCCTCCATGGTAGGTGATTGCTCACCACGCTGACTGGACCTCCGTGGGGTCTTCCTTTACAAAATGACGCACCTTGGCATCGCCACCTGCACACCGCTTGGTCCCGGTGCCTCTTCCATCTCAATCGAGATGGCTGCAGGTTGTTACTCCCCCACAAAAAAAATCTCATCCTCCTCCTCCTGCTTCTCCTCCTCCTCTTGCTCCGCCTCAAGTAAACTGACGGACTGCATTGTCAAGTCCTCCTCCTCCTCTGTCTCTTCCTCCTGCGAACAGTTGGAGGGGTTTGCGGATGTATCGGTTATCTCGCATTGCTCAATGGATACTTGACCTTAGAAAGATGAATGAAATTTCGAAACAACTCATAACAATACATATCAATATATATCAATATTTCAATATCTGTCAATATTTCAATATTTCAATAACCCAAAACATTGCAATACTTATCAAAACCACATATGTACAAGGGTTCATCAGGGTTAACATGGCCTCATTCGTAGATCAAGACTACATCAAAATTATTGAATTATAATTGCATAACATTACATGCGTAACTGCGATATTTTTCGTATGTATTTCGTAACGTTTGTCACATTGTACATTTCCCATTACTCACAAGACTCAAGGGTGGGCTTGGCCATGCCATGGGTCGTGACCAAACAGCTTTCAGGCCCCACCAAGGCCACCGCAAACTCCTCTTATGGATTAAGAATGTGCATCGTCGCGGATCCGCCACCCGTCCTCTTTTGCTCCACGCGGTTGATACTTATCTTTTTCTGTAAATGAAAATTTAACATTGCACAGCATAAGCTAATGTACTTGACAATAAATATTGAAGATTGACAGATTTAAATGTTCAATTATTACATAACATTGTAGTGCATATGAATAATTTTTAATATTCTAATTACAATTTATAAACAGTAAGTAAATAATATGTATGATTTTAAATATGACTTTTAAATATGATTTAAATATTAAAATGTAACTTACTCTGGTAGCTGCATATGAATAATTTTTAATACTATAACATGCAACTTAGGGTGAATAAATGTAATTTTTAATTTAGTGTAATTTTAATTTAATGTAATTTTTAAATTAATGTAATTACTTTACATTATAAATAAATTACATTGACGATTTTATTTGCAATTTATAAACATCAAGTAAATAATACATAATAATTTATAAACATGAAGTAAATAATACATATGTGTGATTTTAAATATGACTTTTAAATATATCTATATGTTTTAAATATAGAATATATAATCCAACTTACTCTGGCAACTGCCAGCAGGCTGTTCCATCTCTTGTGGCACTGGTCAGCCGTCCGCACCTCATTTGATGCCGATGTAACGACATCGGCAATCTCCAGCCAAATTCGCCTATAGGCACGGGGTGGAGGTTTCCCATGCCCACCCCGTGTCAAGTCCTCCCACCTTGTTGAGGCCACATTTACAAGGGCCTCGTTGGCCTCCTCACTAAATGTTTTTGCCCTTTGCCTCTCCATCTCCCTTCGCTTTTGCGGCTGCATTGATGATTTTTAAAAGATAACAGATAGCTAACCAAAAATAGATAACAGTTACTATACTTGCTATTAATAGCTATCAATACAATCAAATTTACTAAAGATATTTAATAGATTTGTCAAATTTCAAAGATTTCTTCCTCACTGCTTCTCTCCTTCTCTTTCTCCCGCTCTCTCTGACCCTCCCTGTGCTTCTGAGCATGTGCAATGACCCATGAACTATCCAAACGCAGCAAAAAAAATCAACCCCCAAAAAAATCCCACACATGCGCACAATAGCGTTGCTAGGGAAGCTTTTTTTTTAACTTCCGTTTGACTTTTGTTTCTTTTGGGCGATCGTGAGATCGCCAAAAAATCAGATCGCCCATTTGACATCGCCGGGATAAGGCCGAGTGGAAAATCACAAAAATAAAATGGGCCTTGTGCTGCCGATCAGCACAGGCGATACATCCCACATCGCTGGAACAAGGCCCATTTTGGGGAGCCTTAGCCACATAGTGGAAAGTCTAGCTCTATCTCTTTGACCAAACTTTTGGTCACCGACCTAATATCTTTATGTGGCTCAGTGTAATATTTTATCTGATAACATGCCGGTGAAACACCTCGAGATGTTCTAGTAGATTAAAGGCGCTATGTAAATGCAAGTTGTTGTTGGGGCCTAAAAGCTGCATCCTCCTTTGCCAGATTATAGGCAGATACTGTGAATTCAGTGCTCTGAACAAGCACCTGCCTCAACCATTGCTTTGGGTCACCGAAGGAATCAGAGCCCAGGGTCTTTCTTGCTGGATGAATTAAGATGGGCTAAATGGAAGTCCTGATCCTTAATTATCAGATGATAATGGGCATAAAGAATCCAAATTCCAATTCAACTCTCTCAAATTGACGAAGTTAAGACAGTGTTAACAGCCAAACATGCTTATCCACTTGGGTGTTTTGACGTTATTACATGGACCCTAGCCTCAGTTGCCTATCTTTTTGCAGTGTCTTTCTAATCTTTGCCCAGAGAGTGGTTAGAATGTGGAACTCACAACCACATGGAGTAGTTGAGGCGAACAGCATAGATGCATTTAAGAGGAACATAAGAACATAAGAACAGGAGTAGGCCATACGGCCCCTCGAGCCTGCTCCGCCATTCAATAAGATCATGGCTGATCCGATCATGGACTCAGCTCCACTTCCCCGCCCGCTCCCCATAACCCCTTATTCCCTTATCGTTTAAGAAGCTGTCTATTTCTGTCTTAAATTTATTCAATGTCCCAGCTTCCACAGCTCTGAGGCAGCGAATTCCACAGATTTACAACCCACTGAGAGAAAAAATTTCTCCTCATCTCTGTTTTAAAAGGGCGGCCCCTTATTCTAAGATCGTGCCTTCTAGATCGAGTCTCCCCCATCAGTGGAAACGTCCTTTCTGCATCCACCGTGTCAAGCCCCCTCATAATCTTATACGTTTCGATAAGATCACCTCTCATTCTTCTGAATTCCAATGAGTTGAGGCCCAACCAACTCAACCTTTCCTCATAAGTCAACCCCCTCATCCCCTGAATCAGCCTAGTGAACCTTCTCTGAACTGCCTCCAAAGCAAGAATATCCTTACATAAATATGGAAACCAAAACTGCATGCAGTATTCCAGGTGTGGCTTCACCAATACCTTGTATAGCTGTAGTAAGACTTCCCTGCTTTTATACTCCATCACCTTTGCAATAAAGGCCAAGATACCATTGGCCTTCCTGATCACTTGCTGTACCCTGCATACTAACATTTTGTGTTTCATGCATAAGTACCCCAGGTCCCGCTGTACTGCGGCACTTTGCAAACTTTCTCCATTTAAATAATAACTTGCTCTTTGATTTTTTTTCGGCCAAAGTGCATGACCTCACACTTTCCAAAATTATACTCCATCTGTCAAATTTTTGCCCACTCACTTAGCCTGTTTATGTCCTTTTGCAGATTTTTTGTGTCCTCCTCACACATTGCTTTTCCTCCCATCTTTCTATCATCAGCAAACTTGGCTACGTTACACTCAGTCCCTTCTTCCAAGTCGTTAATATAGATTGTAAATAGTTGGGGTCCCAGCACTGATCCCTGCGGCACCCCACTAGTTACTGATTGCCAACCCGAGAATGAACCATTTATCCCGACTCTCTGTTCTCTGTTATTTAGCCAATCCTCTATCCATGCTAATATATATTACCCCCAACCCTGTGAACTTTTATCTTGTGCAGTAACCTTTTATGTGGAAGCTAGATAAACACATGAGGGAGGAAGAAATAGAAGAATATGCTGATAGGGTGCGATGAAGTGGCGTAACCCAATTTTGCGCCCCCCACCCCCACCCCGCCCCCAGAACTGTGCACAGTACTCTTTAAGCATGGTCCAACTAACGTTTGATATAAGTTTAACATAACCTCTCTGCTTTTCAATTCTTGCATTTATATAGCCTTTCACTACCTCAAGAGGTCCCAAAGCTCTTTACAGCCAATTAGGTACTTTTGAAATGTAGTCACTGTTGTAATGATGGAAGCTACCTCCTGAATGGAAATTATTGAACAAAGCTCAGCTCTCAGAGCAGGTGAGAACTCTTTGGTCCCATCTTGGCTGCAAGCAGTGTGTGCCATCGGTAACTATTAGCTTAGACATCTATGGTGCATCCGTATGTAAAGGAAACAACTGTGGTGCATTTAATCAGCAGAAGTGGCAAACATAGCCGGGGGATTTTAAATTTAGATGGGCAGGGAGGCTGAAATCAAAAAGATAGAGGAGAGTATCTCGGAGGTTTTTAGAAGCCAAGGGTGGAGGTATGGCCGGCCTCCCATCTTCCAAGCTCTGTAAACTTCCATTCTGCTCACCCATCACCCTGTGCTCGCTGACCTACAATGGCTCCCAGTCCAGCAACACCTCGATTTTAAAATTCAAATCCCTCCAAGGCCTCATCCCTCCCTAGCTCTGTAACCTCCTCCAGCCCTACAACCCTCCAAGATGTCTGCACTGCTTTAATTTTAGCCACTTGTTTATCCCTGATTATAATTGCTCAACCATTGGTAGCCATGCCTTCAGCTGCCTAGGCCCTAAGCTCTGGAACTCCCTCCCTAAACCTCTCCGCTGTTGTACCTCACTTTCCTCCTTTAAGACGCTCCTTAAAACCTACCTCTTTGGCCAAGCTTTTAGTCACCTGTCCTAATACCTGCTCAATGACAAATTTTGTCTGATAACACTCCTGTGAAGCGTCTTAGGGTGTTAAAGTTGCTATATAAATGCAAATTGTTGATGCTGCTGTTGAAGTGATTTTTGAAGGGATCACCAGCGGGCAGTGAAAGGATCTAAAATATCTTGTATATATTTTGTGCTTTTAATGTAGAAAACCATCCCGATAGACTCCACAGAAAAACACAAAAAAATTGACACTGAGCCAAAGAAGGAGATATTAGGACAGGTGACTAAAAGCTTGGTCTAAGAGGTGGTTTTCAAGGAGAGTCTAAAAGGAGAGGAGGTGGAGAGATGGAGGGAATTCCAGAGTTTAGCGCCGGGATAGCTGAAGGCACGACTGCCAATGGTTGGGGGTTGGGGGGGATGGGTGGAGTTTAAAAGAGGCCAGTGTCAGAGGAACAGCGAATCGGAGATGGGGGAGCGGTTTGTAGGGCAGGAGGCGATTTGAGAGGGGGTAATGAGTGAAAGTTTTAAATTGGCACGTTGTGGGGACATGAGGAAGTGGATAGGGGTGAGTGGGACTGTGCAAGCTAGGCTATGAGCGGCAGAGTTTTGAATGAGCTGAAGTTTACGGAAGGTGGAAGGTACAAGCCTGGCCAGGAGAACGTTGGAATAGTCGAGTGTGGAGGTAGCAAGAGGTGAATGAAGCGTCTGATGGCAGAGAGCAGGGAGCAAACTGACCCCAGATCTATTGCAATGTAAAAGTTGATGGGTATTTTTACCCGCTTGGTAGCACTTCCCTCAACCGCCATCAGTCACTTCACCAGTTCCCCTCTCCAGACATCAGCCTGATTTGCTCGAGCACTTATAGCAGCTGGAAAACCAACTTGAACACATCATTAATGCAACAGAAATACCCTGGAAGAAAAGAAAGTGTAACTATAACCCAGAGAGAGTACAGCATAGAAAGCAAACAAAAACGGGGAAGGTGGCTCAACCGTGGCTAACAAGGGAAATTAGGGATAGTGTCAAATCCAAGGAAGAGGCATATAAATTGGCCAGAAAAAGCAGCAAACCTGAGGACTGGGAGAAATTTAGAATTCAGCAGGGGAGGACAAAAGGTTTAATTAGGAGGGGGAAAATAGAGTATGAGAGAAAGCTTGCCGGGAACATAAAAACTGACTGCAAAAGCTTCTATAGATATGTGAAGAGAAAAAGTTTAGTGAAGATAAATGTAGGTCGTTGCAGTCAGAATTAGGTGAATTTATAATGGGGAATAAAGAAATGGCAGACCAATTGAACAAATGCTTTGGTTTTGTCTTCACAAAGGAAGACACAAATAACCTTCCGGAAATACTAGGGGACCGAGGGTTTAGTGAGAAGGAGGAACTGAAGGAAATCCTTATAGTCAGAAAATTGATGGGATTGAAGGCTGATAGATCCCAGGGCCTGATAGTCTGCATCCCAGTGTACTTAAGGAGGTGGCCCTAGAAATATTGGATGCATTGGTGATCATTTTCCAACAGTCTATTGATTCTGGATCAGTTCCTATGGACTGGAGGGTAGCTAATGTGACACTACTTTTTAAAAAAGGAGGGAGAGAGAACACGGGGAATTATAGACCGCTTAGCCTGAAATCGGTAGTGGGGAAAATGTTGGAATCAATTATTAAAGATGAAATAGCAGCGCATTTGGAAAGCATGACAGGATCGGTCCAAGTCAGCATGGATTTATGAAAGGGAAATCATGCTTGACGTAGAAAGATAGAAACATAGAAATTAGGTACAGGAGCAGACCTTTCGCCCATTCGAGTCTGCACTGCCATGCAATAAGATCATGGCTGATCATTCAACCTCAGTACCCCTTTCCTGCTTTCTCTCCATACACCTTGATCCCGTTGGCAGTAAGGGCCATATCTAACTCCCTTTTGAATATATCTAACGAACTGGCCTCAACAACTTTCTGCGGTAGAAGAATTCCACAGGTTAACAACTCTCTGAGTGAAGAAGTTTCTCCTCATCTCGGTCCTAAATGGCTTACCTCTTATTCTTAGACTGTGACCCCTGGTTCTGGAACTCACCAGCAACGGAAACATTCTTCCTGCCTCTAACCTGTCCAATCCTGTCAGAATTTTACATGTTTCTATGAGATCCCCTCTCATTCTTCTAAACTCCAGTGGATACAAACCCAGTTGATCCAGTCTCTCCTCATATGTCAGCCCTGCCAACCCGGGAATCCATCTGGTGAACCTTCGCTGTACTCCCTCAATAGCAAGAACGTCCTTCCTCAGATTAGGGGACCAAAAGCTTCTATAGATATGTGAAGAGAAAAAGATTAGTGAAGACAAACGTAGGTTCCTTGCAGTTGGATTCAGGTGAATTTATAATGGGGAACAAAGAAATGGCAGACCAATTGAACAAATACTTTGGTTCTGTCTTCACGAAGGAAGACACAAATAACCATCCAGAAGTACTAGGGGACTGAGGGTCTAGTGAGAAGGAGGAACAGAAGGATGTCCTTATAAGGTGGGAAATTGTATTTGGGAAATTGATGGGATTGAAGGCCGATAAATCCCCAGGACGTGATAGGCTGCATCCCAGAGTGCTTAAGGAAATGGCCCTAGAAATAGTGGATGCATTGGTAATCATTTTCCAACAGTCTATCAACTCGGGATCAGTTCCTATGGACTGGAGGGTAGCTAATGTAACACCGTTTTTTAAAAAGGGAGGGAGAGAGAAGTCTGACATCAGAGTTGGGGAAAATGTTGGAATCAATTATTAAGGAAGCGCATTTTGAAAGCAGTGACCGGATCGGTCCAAGTCAGCATGGATTTATGAAGGGGCAATCATGCTTGACAAATCTTCTGGAATTTTTTGAGGCTGTAACTGTTAGAATGGACAAGAGAGAAACAGTGGATGTGGTGTATTTGGACTTTCAAAAGGCTTTTGACAAGGTCCCACACAAGAGATTGGTGTGCAAAATCAAAGCACATGGTATTGAAGGTAATATACTGACGTGGATCGAGAACTGGTTGGCAGACAGGAAGCAGAGAGTCGGGATAAACGGGTCCTTTTCAGAATGGCAGGCAGTGACCAGTGGGGTGCCGCAGGGCTCAATGCTGGGACCCCAGCTCTTCACAATAGACATCAATGATTTGGATGAAGGAATTGAGTGTAATATATCCAAGTTTGCAGATAACACTAAACTGGGTGGCGGTGTGAGCTGTGAGTGGCACGCTAAGAGGCTGCAGGCTGACTTAGACAGGTTAGGTGAGTGGGCAAATGCATGGCGGATGCAGTATAATGTGGATAAATGTGAGGTTATCCACTTTGGGGGCAAAAACGCGGCGACAGAATATTATCTGAATGGTGGCAGATTAGGAAAAGGGGAGGTGCAATGAGACCTGGGTGTCATGGTTCATCAGTCATTGAAAGTTGGCATACACGTACAGCAGGCGGTAAAGAAGGCAAATGGTATGTTGGCCTTCATAGCTAGGGGATTTGAGTATAGGAGCAGGGAGGTCTTACTGCAGTTGCACAGGACCTTGGTGAGGCCTCACCTGGAATATTGTGTTCAGTTTTGGTCTCCTAATCTGAGGAAGGACGTTCTTGCTATTGAGGGAGTGCAGCGAAGATTCACCAGATTGATTCCCGGGCTGGCTGGACTGACATATGAGGAGAGACTGGATCAACTGGGCATTTATACATTGGAGTTTAGAAGGATGAGAGGGGATCTCATAAAAACATTCAAGATTCTGACGGGATGGGACAGCTTAGATGCGGGTAGATTGTTCCCGATGTTGGGGAAGTCCAGAACCAGGGGACACAGTCTTAGGATAAGGGGTAGACCATTTAGGACTGAGATGAGGAGAAACTTCTTCACTCAGAGAGTTGTTAACCTGTGGCATTCCCTGCCGCAGAGAGTTGTTGATGCCAGTCCATTGGATATATTCAAGAGAGAGTTAGATATGGCCCTTACAGTTAAGGGGATCGCGGGGTATGGAGAGAAAGCAGGAAAGGGGTACTAGGGAATGATCAGCCATGATCTTATCGGATGGTGGTGCAGGCTCGAAGGGCCGAATGGCTTACTCCTGCACCTATTTTCTATGTTTCTATTTTTCTAAAACTGAACACAATATTCCAGGTGTAACCTCACCAAGGCTCTGTACAACTGCAGTAAGACCTCCCTGCTCCTATACTCATATCCTCTAGCTATGAAGGCTAACATGCCATTTGCCTTCTTCACCGCCTGCTGTACCTGCATGCCAAACTTCAATGGCTGATGTATCATGACACCCAGGTCTCGTTGCACCTCCCCTTTTCCTAATCTGTCACCATTCAGATAATATTCTGCTTTCCTATTTTAGATACCAAAGTGGATAACCTCACATTTATCCACATTATATTGCATCTGCCATGCATTTGCCCACTCACCTAACATGTCCAAGTCACCCTGCAGTCTCTTAGCATCCTCCTCGCAGCTCACACCATCACCCAGCTTAGTGTCATCTGCAAACCTGGAGATATTATATTCAATTCCTTCATCTAAATCACAGAAACATAGAATAGAAAATAGGTGCAGGAGTAGGTCATTCGGCACCGACATTCAATAAGACCATGGCTGATCATTCCCTCAGTACCCCTTTCCTGCTTTCTCTCCATACCCCTTGATCTCTTTAGCCATAAGGGCCAAATCTAACTCCCTCTTGAATATATCCAATTAACTGGCATCAACAACTCTCTGCGGCCGGGAATTCCACAGGTTAACAACTCTCTGAGTGAAGAAGTTTCTCCTCATCTCAGTCCTAAATGGCCTAACCCTTATGCTAAGACTATGTCCCCTGGTTCTGGACTTCCCCAACATCGGGAACATTCTTCCCGCATCTAACCTGTCCAGTCCCGTTAGAATCTTATACGTTTCTATGAGATCCCTTCTCATCCTTCTCAACGCCAGTGAATAAAGGCCCAGTTGATCCAGTCTCTCCTCATATGTCAGTCCAGCCATCCCTGGAATCAGTCTGGTGAACCTTCGCTGCACTCCCTCAATAACAAGAACGTCCTTCTCAGATTAGGAGACCAAAACTGAACACAATATTCCAGGTGAGGCCTCACCAAGGTCCTGTACAACTGCAGTAAGACCTCCCTGCTCCTATACTCAAATCCACTAGCTGTGAAGGCCAAAGTACCATTTGCCTTCTTCACCGCCTGCTGTACCTGCATGCCAACTTTCAATGACTGATGAACCATGACACCCAGGTCTTGTTGCACCTCCGCCTTTCCTAATCTGCCACCATTCAGCAAATATTCTGCCTTCGTGTTTTTGCCCCCAAAGTGGATAACCTCACATTTATCCACATTATACTGCATCTGCCATGCATTTGCCCACTCACCTAACCACTCCAAGTCACCCTGTAGCCACTTAGCGTCCTCCTCACAGCTCACACTGCCAATCAGAAGATTTGTCAAGCATGATTTCCCTTTCATAAATCCATGCTGACTTGGACCGATCCTGTCACTGCTTTCCAATGCGCTGCTATTTCATCTTTAATAATTGGATTCAACATTTTCCCCACCACTGATGTCAGGCTAACCGATCTATAATTCCCCGTTTTTTCTCCCCGTCCTTTTTTAAAAAGTGGTGTTACATTAGCTACCCTGAAGTACATAGGAACTGATCCAGAGTAATTAGAATGTTGGAAAATGATCACCAATGCATTCACTATTTCTGGGGCCACTTCCTTAAGTACTCTGGGATGCAGCCTATCACGTCCTGGGGATTTATCGGCCTTCAATCCCATCAATTTCCCTAACACAATTTCCTGACTAATAAGGATTTCCTTCAGTTCCTCCTTTTCACTACACTCTCGAGCCCCTAGTATTTCCGGAAGGTTATTTGAGTCTTCCTTAGTGACAAATCTTCTCGAATTTTTTGAGGATGTAACTAGTTGTGTGGACAAGGGAGAACCAGTGGATGTGGTGTATTTGGACTTTCAAAAGGCATTTTACAAGGTTCCACACAAGAGATTGGTGTGCAAAGTTAAAGCACACGGTATTGGGGGTAATGTATTGATGTGGATAGTGAACTGGTCAGCAGACAGGAAGCAGAGAGTTGGGATAAGTGGGTCCTTTTCAGAATGGCAGGCAGTGACTAGTGGGGTGCCGCAGGGCTCAGTGCTGGGACCCCAGCTATTTACAATATACTTCAATGATTTAAATGAAGGAATTGAGTGTAATATCTCCAAGTTTGCAGATGACACTAAGCTGGGTGGCAGTGTGAGCTGTGAGGAGGATGCTAAGAGGCTGCAGGGTGACTTGGACAGGTTAGGTGAGTCGGCAAATACATGGCAGATGTGGTATAATGTGGATAATGTGGTCACTCTGTGACCAGTTACCTTTATTACCAAGACCTCAAGTGATGAAGGTCGGTGGAGCTTCCCCTTTTATACCTGAAAGTCCAGGTTAGGAGTGTCTCCCACAAGTTCACCCCTTGTGGTCAATGTTCTCAAGGTGTACAACTTAGAAACATAGAAACATAGAAAATAGGTGCAGGAGTAGGCCATTCGGCCCTTCTAGCCTGCACCGCCATTCAATGAGTTCATGGCTGAACATGCAACTTCAGTACCCCATTCCTGCTTTCTCACCATACCCCTTGATTCCCCTAGTAGTAAGGACTTCATCTAACTCCTTTTTGAATATATTTAGTGAATTGGCCTCAACAACTTTCTGTGGTAGAGAATTCCACAGGTTCACCACTCTCTGGGTGAAGAAATTCCTCCTCATCTCGGTCCTAAATGGCTTCCCCCTTATCCTTAGACTGTGTCTCCTGGTTCTGGACTTCCCCAACATTGGGAACATTCTTCCTGCATCTAACCTGTCTAACCCCGTCAGAATTTTAAACGTTTCTATGAGGTTCCCTCTCATTCTTCTGAACTCCAGTGAATACAAGCCCAGTTGATCCAGTCTTTCTTGATAGGTCAGTCCCGCCATCCCGGGAATCAGTCTGGTGAACCTTCGCTGCACTCCCTCAATAGCAAGAATGTCCTTCCTCAGGTTAGGAGACCAAAACTGTACACAATACTCCAGGTGTGGCCTCACCAAGGCCCTGTACAATTGTAGCAACACCTCCCTGCCCCTGTACTCAAATCCCCTCGCTATGAAGGCCAACATGCCATTTGCTTTCTTAACCGCCTGCTGCACCTGCATGCCAACCTTCAATGACTGATGTACCATGACACCCAGGTCTCTTTGCACCTCCCCTTTTCCTAATCTGTCACCATTCAGATAATAGTCTGTCTCTCTGTTTTTACCACCAAAGTGGATAACCTCACATTTATCCACATTATACTTCATCTGCCATGCATTTGCCCACTCACCTAACCTATCCAAGTCGCTCTGCAGCCTCATAGAATCCTCCTTGCAGCTCACACTGCCACCCAACTTAGTGTCATCCGCAAATTTGGAGATACTACATTTAATCCCCTCGTCTAAATCATTAATGTACAGTGTAAACAGCTGGGGCCCCAGCACAGAACCTTGCGGTACCCCACTAGTCACTGCCTGCCATTCTGAAAAGTCCCCATTTACTCCTACTCTTTGCTTCCTGTCTGACAACCAGTTCTCAATCCATGTCAGCACACTACCCCCAATCCCATGTGCTTTAACTTTGCACATTAATATCTTGTGTGGGACCTTGTCGAAAGCCTTCTGAAAGTCCAAATATACCACATCAACTGGTTCTCCCTTGTCCACTCTACTGGAAACATCCTCAAAAAATTCCAGAAGATTTGTCAAGCATGATTTCCCTTTCACAAATCCATGCTGACTTGGACCTATCATATTACCTCTTTCCAAATGCACTGCGATGACATCCTTAATAATTGATTCCATCATTTTACCCACTACCGATGTCAGGCTGACAGGTCTGTAATTCCCTGTTTTCTCTCTCCCTCCTTTTTTAAAAAGTGGGGTTACATTGGCTACCCTCCACTCCATAGGAACTGATCCAGAGTCAATGGAATGTTGGAAAATGACTGTCAATGCATCCACTATTTCCAAGGCCACCTCCTTAAGTACTCTGGGATGCAGTCCATCAGGCCCTGGGGATTTATCGGCCTTCAATCCCATCAATTTCCCCAACACAATTTCCCGACTAATAAGGATTTCCCTCAGTTCCTCCTCCTTACTAGACCCTCCGACCCCTTTTATATCCGGAAGGTTGTTTGTGTCCTCCTCAGTGAATACCGAACCAAAGTACTTGTTCAATTGGTCCGCCATTTCTTTGTTCCCCGTTATGACTTCCCCTGATTCTGACTGCAGGGGACCTACGTTTGTCTTTACTAACCTTTTTCTCTTTACATATCTATCGAAACTTTTGCAATCCGTCTTAATGTTCCCTGCAAGCTTCTTCTCGTACTCCATTTTCCCTGCCCTAATCAAACCCTTTGTCCTCCTCTGCTGAGTTCTAAATTTCTCCCAGTCCCCGGGTTCTCTGCTATTTCTGGCCAATTTGTATGCCACTTCCTTGGCTTTAATGCTATCCCTGATTTCTCTTGATAGCCACGGTTGAGCCACCTTCCCTTTTTTATTTTTACGACAGACAGGAATGTACAATTGTTGTAGTTCATCCATGCGGTCTCTAAATGTCTGCCATTGCCCATCCACAGTCAACCCCTTCAGTATCATTCGCCAATCTATCCTAGCCAATTCACGCCTCATACCTTCAAAGTTACCCTTCTTTAAGTTCTGGACCATGGTCTCTGAATTAACTGTTTCATTCTCCATCCTAATGCAGAATTCCACCATATTATGGTCACTCTTCCCCAAGGGGCCTTGCACAACGAGATTGCTAATTAATCCTCTCTCATTACACAACACCCAGTCTAAGATGGCCTCCCCCCTAGTTGGTTCCTCGACTTAGGTCAGCTTATACGTGGGTTACAATGATAGTTGAATACATGACATCAGCTCCCCCCCCAAATTATTGGAATCAGGTTAAGTCTCTCTGGTGGTTTATTCTCCCTTTTAGAGCGCTTGAGTTGGGGCTCCGGTTGTTGGGCGCTGGCCTGAGTGTCTGCTGCTTGCGGTGCCTCAGGCCTGTCCCGACTGCCCACAGTGACTGGACTCTCCTCCACTTGGTTCCGGTTTTCGGTCACCTGTGGTGGAGTAAACTCTACGTCGTGTTCTTCCTCTGCTTCTTCTATGGGGTTGCTGAACCTCCTTTTAGCTTGATCCACATGTTTGCGGCAGAATTGTCCATTGGTAAGTTTAACTACCAAAATCCGATTCCCTTCTTTGGCAATCACACTGCCTGCAAGCCATTTGGGCCCTGCAGCGTAATTAAGGACAAAAGCAGGGTCATTGACATCAATACATCACGCCCTCGCATTCCTGTTATGGTAGTCACATTGTGACTGACGCCTGCTCTCAACAATTTCTTTCATAGTAGGGTGTATAAGTGTTTTGAGCATCCTTTTCATTAGCAGCTCTGCGGGAGGAACCCCTGTGAGCGAGTGTGGTCGGGATCTATAGGCCAAAAGGAGGCGTGATAAGCGGCTTTGTAGGGAACCCCCTTGGATTCTGAGCATCCCCTGTTTGATTATCTGCACTGCTCGCTCCGCCTGGCCGTTTGAGACCGGCTTGAACGGTGCCGTTCTGACATAGTTGATTCCATTGCCTGCCATGAAGTCCTGGAATTCAGTGCTTGTGAAGCACGGGCTATTGTCGCTGACCAAGACATCCGGTAGACCATGGGCAGCAAACATTGCCCGTAGACTTTCTACCGTGGCAGAGGATGTGCTTGAATTTAAAATGGCACACTCAATCCATTTGGAGTAGGCGTCGACTACAAACAAAAATATTTTTCCCATGAAAAGACCTGCGTAGTCCACATGGATGTGTGACCATGGCTTGGCGGGCCAGGACCAGGGGCTAAGGGGAGCTTCCCTGGGTGCGTTGCCCAGCTGAGCACACGTGTGGCACCTGCAAACACAAAGTTCCAGGTCTGCATCTATCCCTGGCCACCAAATGTGTGACCTGGCAATTGCCTTCATCATGACAATGCCTGGGTGCTCATTGTGAAGTTCTCTGATAAACACCTCTCTGCCCCTCTGGGGCATGACTACTCAGTTTCCCCACAGTAGGACATCGGCCTGAATCGAGAGTTCATCCTTACGCCTATGAAACGGTTTAAATTCCTCAGGGCATGCCCCGTACATGACTGCCCAGTCCCCATTCAGGACAGATTTCTTAACTAAAGACAGTAGCTGGTCTTTATTTGTCCAGACTTTAATCTGACGGGCTCTCACAGGTGAGCCTTCGCTTTCGAAAGCTTCAACAGCCATGACCATCTCAGCATCATGCTCAGTTACCTCCTCAGTGGTGGCTAGTGGAGCCTGCTGAGTGCATTGGCTCAGTTTTCAGTGCCCGGTCTGTGCCGAATTATGTAGTCATAGGCGGCTAACGTAAGTGCCCATCTCTGTATGCGGGCCGATGCATTCGCATTTATGGCCCTGTTGTCGGCCAAAAGGGACGTTAGGGGTTTGTGATCTGTCTCCAGCTCAAATTTCCTGCCAAACAGGTACTGGCACATTTTTTTTACTGCATATACACATGCTAGCGCTTCCTTTTCTATCATCCCGTAGCCTCTTTCTGCCTGGGACAGACTTCTGGAGGCATAAGCTACCGGCTGTAACTGACCATTGGCATTCACTTGCTGCAACACCAACCCGACCGCATAGGATGACGCATCGCACGTTAGAACAAGTTTCTTACACAGGTCAAATAACATTAAGAGTTTGTTGGAGCATAACAAGTTGTGTGCTCTATCAAAAGCCCTTTCCTGGCTGTCCCCCCTGACCCAATCGCGACCTTTGCGTAGGAGCACATGTAGCGGCTCTAACAGCGTGCTCAATTTGGGAAGAAAGTTACCAAAATAGTTCAGGAGCCCCAGGAACGAACACAGCTCCGTCGTGTTACGGGGTCTGGGTGCTCTCTGGATCGCTTCTGTTTTGGACGCAGTGGGTCTGATCCCGTCTGCTGCTACCCTCCTTCCCAGGAATTCTATCTCTCGAGCAACGAAGATGCACTTCGCCTTTTTCAGTCGCAGCCGAACCGGTCCAGTCTGCGTAGCACCTCCTCCAGGTTGTGGAGGTGTTGTTCAGTATCGCGATCCGTAATGAGGATGTCGTCTTGAAAAACCACCGTTCTTGGAATCGACTTGAGGAGGCTTTCCATATTTTGCTGAAAGATCGCGGCAGCCGAACGAACCCAAACGGACATCTGTTATACTCAAACAACCCCTTGTGTGTCGTGATGGTGGTCAGCTTCTTCGACTCACTCGCCAGCTCCTGGGTCATGTCAGCTGAGGTCAGGTCCAATTTTGAAAAAATGTTTGCCACCGGATAGCATCGAAAAGAGGTCCTCCGCTCTCGATAGCGGGTACTGGTCTTGGAGGGACACCCGATTGATGGTGGCCTTGTAATCGCCACATATTCTGACCGACCCATCCGCCTTGAGCACCAGCACGATCGGGCTCGCCCAGTCACTGAATTCGACTGGCGAGATAATGCCTTCCCTCAGCAGGGGTCCAATCCGCATTCTATCTTTTCCCGTATCACATTCGGCACCGCTCTGGCATGGCCAGGCGTCCAGGTTTATGTGAATCACTACCTTGGCCCCCATTAAAGTGCCGATGCCGGGTTGAAATAAGGAGTCAAATTTGTCCAGGACCTGTGAGCATGATACTCGCTCCACAGAAGAAATTGCATTGACATCGCCCCATTTCCAGTTCATGACAGCAAGCCAACTCCTCCCCAGTAGTGCGGGACTGTCCCCCGGGACAATCCAGAGTGGCAACCTGTTCTCCGAATCTTTGTGGGTCACGACTACCATGGCGCTGCCTAGCACCGGAATGATCTCCTTTGTATATGTCCGTAGCTGTGCATCAATTGGCAATAATTTTGACCTCCTGGCCTTGGACACCTGCAACCTTTCAAACTGGTTGATACTCATCAGGGACTGGCTGGCCCCCGTGTCTAGCTCCATTAATACTGGGATGCCATTGAGGAGCACTTTCATCATTATCGGTGGCGTCCTGGTACATGAACTGTATATGTCCTCCACATGAACTCGCTGGACTTCAGCTTCCAGCGATTTCCACCAGTATTCATTTGACCTCGTAGGGCTTACATCAGGCCCGTCCTCCTTGTACATTAACCTGGCTGCAGGCTTCCTGCACATAAGCGGCAAGTGACCGCTGACGTCGCAGTTTCTGCAGGTATATTGCTGATACCTGCAAGCTCTGGCTGGGTGTTTGCCTCCACACCTCCAGCATGAGCTGGAGGCCCCGTTGTTGGAAACAAAAGATCCATTACCAGTCGATCGTCTCTTACTGTCTCTGTAAATGTCCTTAAGCGCACCATTAACAGGTGTTGATGGCCCCATTACTGGCTGCATTGTCCATTGCGATGGCATGAATCGCCTTTTAGCTAACCATTGTCTCTGTTGAATTCCTCCTTTGGGTTCGACTGCATGCTGGGGCATATCCGATTGCCCATGTCTGCCTAGAGAACTGTGTGCCGTGTTAACAATGTTGACTCCCTGGTCATTTGCCGCATTTGAGCCAAGATTTTTGTTATATATCATTCTGGTCTCTTCCTCCCCTGAGATAAATGTCTGGGCTATCAGAGCCACCGCTTCCAAGGTCAAGTCTTTGATCTCAATCAGTTTCCTGAAAACCCCAGCGTGCCCGATGCCCTCAATAAAAAAGTCTCGCAGCATCTCCGCTATGCATGCATCTGTGAACTTACATCGGCTCGCCAGTCGCTAGAGATCTGCGACGAAGTCAGGAATGCTTTGCCCTTCTCGCCGCCGGTGCGTGTAAAATCGGTGTCTCGCCATGTGCATGCTGCTCGCCGGTTTTAGGTGTTCCCCGATCAACTTACTGAGCTCTTCGAATGTCTTGTCCGCCGGCTTCTCTGGCGCTAGAAGGTCCTTCATCAGGGAGTACGTTCTGGATCCACAAACCGACAGGAGATGAGCCCTGCGTTTGTCGGCCGAATCATGTCCCAACCATTCCTTAGTGACAAAACTTTGCTGTAGTCTCTCAATAAAGTCGTCCCAATCATCACCAACACAGTACCTCTCTTCTGTGCTGCTAGTTGCCATGCTCGCGTGGTTTAAATCCCAGTTTCTAGTCGCCAATGATATGTCCTTACTATATAGTATAAATGCATATGAGGCCCACACTTGAGAGAAGGTCACTCTGTGACCAGTAACTTTTATTACCAAAACCTCAAGTGATGAATGTGTGTGGAGCTTCCCCTTTTATACCTGAAAGTCCAGGTTAGGAGTGCCTCCCACAAGTTCACCCCCTTGTGGTCAATGTTCTCAAGGCGTACAACTTAGGTCAACTTATCCATGGGTTACAATGATAGTTGAATACATGACACTCCCCCTCCCTCCTTCAACTCTCCCTTCCCTCTCTCCACCACCCTCCCTACGTCCCACTTCCCCATTCACGTCACTCTACCTTCCCACCCCCATTCTCCCCTCCCTCCCCCCACTCTCCCCTCTCTCCCTCACTCTCCCCTCCCTCAGTCACTCTCCCCTTCCCTCCCTCCATCTACACTCCTCCTCCCTCCACTCTGCTCATCTCTCCCAAACTCCACTCTGCCTCTCCCCCTCCCTCTACACACACCATGCCTTGCTTCACTCACCCCTTCCCTCCCTCCCTCCAGTGAACGCCTCCCTCCCTCCACTCTCCCCTTCCTCCCTTCACTCTTGCCCTTCCTCCCACCACTCTCCCCCTCCCTCCCTCACTCACTCTGCCCCTCCCTCCTTCCCCCCATACCTCCCTCACTCCACTCTCCCCCTACTTACCTCCACTCTCCCCCTCCCTCCACTCTCTTCTGCCCCCTCCCTCCACATCCCCTCCCTCTCTCCACTTCCCCATCCCTCATTTCACTTCCCCCACCCTATTCCACTCTTCTCCCGCCTCATTCCGTCCCTCCCTCCACTCTCCCCATCCCTCCCTCCATCACTGTCACCTTCAGTCATTCATCCCCTCCCGCTATTCCTCCACTCTCCCCTCTGTCCCAACACTCTGCCCCTCTCTCCCTCCGCACTCCCCCTCCCTCCCTCGCTTCACTCTCCCCTCCCTCCCCTACTCTGCCCCTCCCTTCCCACTCTCCCTCCACTTTCCCCCTCCCTCCCTCCCATCTTCCCCTCATTAACTCCACTTTCGGTTTCCTTTTCTCCACTCTCCCCCTCCCTCCCTCCAATCTCTTGCTCCCTCACTCCATTCACTCCACTCTCCCGTCCCTCACTCCATTCACTCCACTCTCCCCACCTCACTCCACTCTCCCCCTACCTACCTCCAGTCACCCCCTCCCTCACTCCAGTCTCCCGCTCCCTCCCTCATTCAAGTTTCCCTCTCCCTCTCTCCCTCCAATCTCCCCTGCCCCCTCCCTCCACTTCCCCATCCCTCCCTCCACTTCCCCACCCTCCATCCACACTGCTCGCCTCACTCGCTCCCTCCCTCACTCCACTCACTCCTTCTTCCCTCCACTTTCCCCTTCCCCACTCCCTCACTGTCCCCTCCCTCAGTCACTCACCCCCTCTCTCCCTCCACTCTGACCCTCCCTCTCTCCATCCACTCTCTGCCTCATTCCCTCCCTCCGCTCTCCCACTGCCTCGCTCGCTCCACTTTCCCCTCCCTCCACTCTGCCCCTCCCATCCAGCTCTCTCCACTCTCCCACACTCCGCCTCCATCCCTCCCTCCCTCCCTCCCTCCAATCTCCCCCTCATTCACTCCACTCTCTGTTTCCCTTGCTCCACTCTCCCCTTCCCTCCCTCCCTGCACACTCCGCCTCCCTCCCCCCACTCTCCTTCTACCTACCTCCATTATACCCTCTCTCCCTCCAGTCTCCTCCTCGCTCACTCCACCACCCCTCCCTCCGTTCACTCTGCTCTCCCCTCCTCTGACCACTTCCCCCTCCCTCCACTTACCGCATCCTCCCTCCACTCTCCCCATCCTCCCTACACTCTCCCTCTCCTCTACCCACTCTCCCCTCATTCTCCCCTCCCTCTCTCACACTCATCTCTCCCTCCTTCCCTCATCTCTCCCCCTCCATCCTTCCTCCACTCTCCCACTCCCTCCCTCCCTCCAATCTCTCCCCCTCCCTCCACTCTACTCTTCTCCTCCCTCTCTCATTCTCTCACTCCCTCCACTCAACCCCATGGTCCCTCCACTCTTCCCCCTCCCTCCATACTCCCCCTCCCTCGCTCCACTCTCCCCCTTCCTCCATCCACTCTCCTCTCCCCCTCCCTTCAGTTTCCCCATCCCTCCCACCACCTCCTACCCTCCGTCCACTCTCCTACTCCCTCACCCTCTCCCTGCCTCCCTCCACTCTTCCCATCCCACTCTCCCTTACACTCCCATCCCTCGGTCACTCTACCCCCTCCCTCCGTACCTGCACTGTCTCCCTCCCACCATCTACTCTCCTCCTCCCTCCATTCCCCCTGTCCGTCCCTCCATCCACTCTCCCCCTCCCTTCCTCCACTGTTCCCATCCCTCTCCCCACTTCCCCCACTCTCCGTCCACTTCCCCCTCCCTTGGTAGCACCTCCCTCAACCACCATCAGTCACCTCACCAGTTCCCCTCTCCAGACTTCAGCCTGATTTGCTGGAGTACTTATAGCAGCTGGAAGTACCAACTTGAACACATCATTAATGCAACAGAAATACCCTGGAAGATCAGAAAGTGCAACTATAACCCTGACAGAGTACAGCAAAAACTTGGTATTAATTTACAGGTAGTCTTGTATCTGTCTCTCCTGATCTGACTTTAGGGCTACAATGTACAGAGCTGGGAGGGGGTACAGAGGGAGGTTTGTGCAGCGATGTGAAGAGGTTGCGGCTGATTCACAGCGATTAGAGGCACCATTCATTCTCTCTCTCAAGAGCCTGACGTATGAGACAAAGTGAGACTCGGGGCTTCATAAAGGCAACAAAACAGGCAATGAGCATTCAGTTCCCGGAGCCGCACACACAGAGACAGAGATAGAGAGAGAGAGAGAGAGGATAACGCTTGCATCTGAACCAAGCTGAGACTCCAGAGCCCAGATTGCGCCCTGGCCATCCAGAAAACAGCGGCGGAGATCTCAAGGCAAGTTTTGCGCCCGGGATTTGAATTCAGGAAACCGATGCGGGTCGTCTCCAAAAGTTAGGAATGCGATTAGAATAAAATGGGGCGGGTGAGATAAACAAAGATAGAGAAATAGGAACTAAAATGAAGTATTCTGCACCATACAAGAATAAATTCACAATTGTTTCAACTATTGAGCGTATTTTAATTACGCACTTAAACGAGTGTATTGGATTTACACCAGTGTATTTCGTTTGCGGTAAGACTTGCTTTTTTCGGGGGTAACGTTCCGATTCTGCACAGGTTTCCTTTCTCTTTCCCTCCCTCCACTCTGCTTCCCCCTCCCCTTCCCTCCCTCCGTACCGTTCTCCACTCTCCCCCACCTCCCTCCACTCTCTCTCCCTCCTTACTCCCTACCTCCCTCTACCCTCCCGCACCCTCCACACTCCTACCTCCCTCCACTCTCTTCCTCCCTCCACTATCCCCTTCCTCATTTTCTCCCTTCTTCCCTTCCACCCTCCCCTCCCCTCACTACCTCCACTCTCCCCTCGCTCACAACCCTCTCCCTCGCTCAATTTTCCCTCACTCACTCACTCTCCCATTCCCTCCTTCAACTCTCCCTTCCCTCTCTCCATCACCCTCCCTACCTCTACTGTCCCGCTTCCCCATTCACGCCACTCTACCTTCCCACCCCCACTCTCCCCGTCCCTCCCTCCACTCTCCCCTTCCTCCCCCCACTCTCCCCTTCCCTCGGTCACTCTCCCCTTCCCTCCCTCCACTTTGCTCATCTCTCCCAAACTCCACTCTGCCTCTCCCCCTCGCTCTACTCTCGCCTTCCCTCCCTCCCTCCAGTGAACGCCTCCCTCCCTCCACTCTCCCCTCCCTCCCTTCACTCTTGCCCTTCCACCCACCACTCTCCCCCGCCTTCCCTCACTCACTCTGCCCCTCCCTGCTTCCCTCCATAACCCCCTCACTCCACTCTCTCCCTCCTTACCTCCACTCTTCCCCTCCCTCCAATCTCCCCTGCCCCCTCCCTCCACAACCCCTCCCTCTCTCCACTTCCCCATCCCTCTATTCACTTCTCCCACCCTCTTCCACTCTTCTCCCGCCTCACTCCCTCCGTCCCTCCACTCTCCCCATCCTCCCCTCCATCACTGTCATCTTCAGTCACTCACCCCCTCTCTCACTCCAGTCTCCCGCTCCCTCCCTTACTCCAGTCTCCCCCTCCCTCCCTCCCTCCACTTCCCCCCCTCCCTCCACTTCCCCATCCCTCGCTCCACTTCCCCCACCCTCCCTCCACTCTTCTCACCTCACTCGCTCCCTCCCTTACTCCACTCGCCCCTTCTTCCATCCACTCTTCCCATCCCTCCCTCGCTCACTCTCCCCTCCCTCAGTCATTCACCCACTCTCTCCCTCCACTTTGACCCTCCCTCTCTCCATCCACTCTCCCGTTCACTCCCTCCCTCCGCTCTCCCACTGCCTCATTCGCTCCACTCTCCCCTCCCTCCACTCTGCCCCTCCCATCCAGCTCTCTCCACTCTCCCACTCTCCGCCTCCATCCCACCATCCCTCCCTCCAATCTCCCCCTCATTCACTCCACTCTTTGTTTCCCTTGCTCCACTCTCCCCTTCCCTCTCTCCCTGCTCACTCCCCCTCCCTCCCCCTACTCTCCCTCTCCCTACTTCCATTATAACCTCCCTCCCTCCAGTCTCCTCCTCGCTCACTCCACTCACCCGTCCCTCCATTCACTCTGCTCTCCCCTCCCACTCTCCACTTGCCCCTCCCTCTGACTACTTCCCCCTCCCACCACTTACCCCAACCTCCCTCCACTCTCCCCCTCCTCCATCCACTCCCTCCCTCACTCATCTCTCCCTCCTTCCCTCATATCTCCCCCTCGCTCCTTCCTCCACTCTCCCCCTCCCTCCCTCTCTCCAATCTCTGCCTCCTTCTCTCCCTCCACCCTGGCTCTCCCTCCCTCCACTCTCCGACTCCCACCCTCGATCCACTTTCCCCTTCCCTCCCCCATTCTCCTGCTCCCTTGCTCCACTCTCCCCATACCTCACTCCCTCCACTCTCCCCCTCCCTCCACTCTATTATCCTCCCTCCCTCAATCGCTCCCTCCCTCCACTCACCCCCGTGGTCCCTCCTCTCTTCCCCCTCCCTCCATACTCCCCCTCCCTCGCTCCACTCTCCCCCTTCCTCCATCCACTCTCCTCTCCCCCTCCCTTCAGTTTCCCCATCCCTCCCACCACCTCCTACCCTCCGTCCACTCTCCTACTCCCTCATTCTCTCCCTGCCTCCCTCCACTCTTCCCATCCCACTCTCCCTTACACTCCCATCCCTCGGTCACTCTCCCCCCTCCCTCCGTACCGTACTATCTCGCTCCCTCCATCTACTTTCCTCCTCCCTCCATCCACTCTCCTCCTCCCTTCGTCCACTGTCCCCATCCCTTTCCCCACTTCCCCCACTCTCCGTCCACTTCCCCCTCCCTTGGTAGCACCTCCCTCAACCACCATCAGTCACCTCACCAGTTCCCCTCTCCAGACTTCAGCCTGATTTGCTGGAGTACTTATAGCAGCTGGAAGTACCAACTTGAACACATCATTAATGCAACAGAAATACCCTGGAAGGTCAGAAAGTGCAACTATAACCCTGACAGAGTACAGCAAAAACTTGGTATTATTTTACAGGTAGTCTTATATCTGTCTCTCCTGATCTGACTTTAGGGCTACAATGTACAGAGCTGGGAGGGGGGACAGAGGGAGGTTTGTGCAGCGATGTGAAGAGGTTGCGGCTGATTCACAGCGATTCATTCTCTCTCTCAAGAGCCTGACGTATGAGGCAAAGTGAGACTCGGGGCTTCATAAAGGCAACAAAACAGGCAATGAGCATTCAGTCCCCGGAGCCGCACACACAGAGACAGAGAGAGAGAGAGAGGACAGCGCTTGCATCTGAACCAAGCTGAGACTCCAGAGCCCAGATTGCGCCCTGGCCATTCGGAACACAGCGGCGGAGATCTCAAGGCAAGTTTTGCGCCCAGGATTTGAATTCAGGAAACCGATACGAGTCGTCTCCAAATGTTAGGAATGCTATTAGAATAAAATGGGGCGGGTGAGATAAACAAAAATAGAGAAATAGGAACTAAAATGAAGTATTCTGCACCATACAAGAATAAATTCACAATTGTTTCAACTATTGAGCGTATTTTAATTACGCACTTAAACGAGTGTATTGGATTTACACCAATGTATTTTGTTTGCGGTTATACTTACTTTTTTCGGGGGTACGTTCCGATTCTGCACAGGTTTCCTTTCTCTTCCCCTCCCTCCACTCTGCTTCCCCCTCCCTTCCTTCGTACCGTTCTCCACTCTCCCCCACCTCCCTCCACTCTCCCTCCCTCCCTTCCCCCTTACTCCCTACTTCCCTCCACTCTCCCCCTCCCTCCACCTTCCACACTCCTCCCCCCCTCCACTCTCTTCCTCCCTCCACTCTTCACCTCCCTTCCACTCTCCCCTTCCTCACTTTCTCCCTTCCTCTGTTCCACCCTCCCCTCCCCTCTCTATTTCCACTCTCCCCTTGATCACTCTCCTCTCCCTCCCTCAATTTTCCCTCACTCACTCACTCTCCCTCTCCCTCCTTCAACACTCCCTTCCCTCTCTCCACCACTCTCCCTCCCTCCACTTTCCCCCTCCCTTTCTCCACTTCCCCCTCCCTCCACTTCGCCTACACTCCCCCACTCTCCCATCCATCCCTCACTCTCCCCTTCCTCACTCTGCCCCTCCCTCTCTCCATTCTGCTCCTCCCTCCCTCCTTTGCACCACTCTCCCCTCCATCTCTCCCTGCACTTTCTCCCATCCTCCCTCCCTCCTCTCTCTCCCTCCCTCCCGCTGCCCCTCCCTTCTCTCCCTTCAATTTTTCCATCCCTCCTTCCCTCCATTCTCCCCCTCCCTCCCTTCCTCCACTATCTCCCTCCCTTAATCTACCCTCCCTACCTCCCTCCCTCCTCTCTCCCCCCCTTCCTCCACTCTGCCCCTCCTTCTCTCCCTCCTCTCTCCCCCCTCTTCCTCCACTCTGCCCCTCCCTTCTCTCCCTCCAATTTCCCCATCCCGCCTTCCCTCCACTTACCCCCTACCTCCCACCTTCCACTCTTACCCTCCTTCCTGCATTCCACTCACCCCCTCCCTCACTTTACTCTCCCCTTCCCTCCCTCCATGCTCCCCCTCCCTATCTACCTCACTCCTTTCCCCCGCCCCTTCCACTCTCCACTCTCTCCTTCTACTCTCCACCTTCCTCACTCCATTCTCTCCCACCTTCCCTTCCTCCATACTCCTCTCCCTCCCTCCACTCATCCCCTCCACTCACCCATCCAGTCCATCCAATCTCCCCCTCCCTCCATGCTCCCCCTCCCTCTTTCACCTCTCTCCCTTCCTAACTCCACTCTCCCTTTCCCCCCTCTCTCCACTTCCACTTCGCACCCTCCACTTTCCCCCTCACTCCATCCACTCACCCCCTCCCTTCCTCCAGTATCTCCCTCCCTTGCTCCAACCTCCCTTTCCCTCCCTCCCTGCATTAGCCCCTCCCTCCCTCCTCTATCCCCCTCCCTCCACTCTGCCCCTCCCTCCCCATTCCTCCTTTCCTCCACTTTTCCCCTCCCTCCCGCCATTCTCCTCCCTTCCTCCCTTCTTCCATCCATTCTCCCCCCTGTCTGCATCTCCTCCCTTCATACTCCCCCTCCCTCCCTCCACTCTCTCCCTCCATCCACTCTCCCCCTCCGTCCATCCACTCTCCTCCTCCCTCCCTCCTTCCAATATCCCCCTCCCTCCCTCCATCTACTTTTCTCTCTCAGCTTTCTCCCTCCCTCCACTCTGCTTCTCCCTCCATCCACTCTCCCCCTCCCACCCGCCGTCCACTTTCCCCCTCCATCCTTCTGCTCTTCTCCTCCTTCCACTTTGCCCTCCCTTTCCGCTCTCCCTCCAATCTGCCCCTCCTCCCCTCCACTCTCCTCCTCCATTGCTCCACTTTCCCCTTCCCTCCCTCCCTCCCTCCACCTCCCCTCCCTCCACTCTACCTCTCCCTCCCTCCATTCTCTCCCCCAACCTGACTCCACTTCCCCCTCCCCCCTCCACTCCCCCATTGCCTCCCTCCACTCTGCCCCTCCCTCCCCACCCTCCTTCAAATTTCCCTCTCCCTCTCACCACTCTCCCCTCCCTCCCTCCCTCCACTCTGCCTCTCCCTCCACTCTACCCCTCCTTTCACTCTCCCCTCCATCCCTCCACTATCCCCCTCCCTTCCTCCATCCACTCCTATCCTCCCTCCCTCCATTTTCTCCCTCCCTCCCTCCCTTCATGTTTCCCCTCCCTGCCTCCCACCACACTCCCTTTCCTCCATTCTCTCGCTCCCTCCCTGCCCTCCCCGTCCCTCTTTCTACTTTTCTCCCCTCCCTCTTTCCCACTCCCTCCCTCTTCCCCCCTCTCTTCCTCTTTCCTTCCTCCCTCCCTCTTTCCCTCCCCCTCCCTCCCTCTTTCCCCCCCTCTCTTCCTCTATCCCCCCTCTCTCCTTCTTTTCCCCTTCCTTCTCCTCGTCCATCTTCTCCCTGCCTCTCCATCCCCTACCTTGCTCTCTCCCCCTCCCTCGCGCTTTCTCTCTGTCTTTATGGAGCTGCATCTTCTCCAATTTAGGTCAGAATTTCCTTTTTGTAAATGTTTGATCCACAGACCAGTTTTAGAGTTGTTTCGTTTACGGTTTATTTGATCCATAATGTTTAGGGAACATCCCTGATTCGCACCAATTGCACCAGAGTAGAGCTTAGACAGAGCTGGGGCAGTTCTTGCTGTCATCTACTTTGTTGAATTGTCATTTTTACCGGAGAAAACAACACAAGATATTAAAAGGAAGGCAATTATAAATGGTCTGTATTGTGCAACAACAGGCTAGAAACATAACTCAAATTAGCTTTGATGTGGATATTCTGAGCGAGGGATTGTACTTGCTTGTTATCGAGCATCCAATAGTCACGTCTTTAAATTATATGCTGTTACTTAAAGTGGAAACTTCGATTGATAATTCGATTTTTATTAAAAATTCTGTTATCTATTAGATATAGATGGAATTGAGTTGGGAGTGTTGGGAATGGGAGGGATGGTTCAAGTGAAACGCTCTTCGATGAGCTGTTCTCTGAGAGCTCTTGCATCTAGGAGCACTGGTAGTTGATGCCGCTCCTGATCTTCTTCCCCTTCACGCTCTCTTCTGCCTCCCTCTGCATTTCTTACATAAGAACATAAGAATTAGGAGCAGGTGTAGGCCATTCGACCCTTCGAGCCTGCTTCGCTATTCCATAAGACCATAGCTGATCTACCACAAGTCCATCTTCCCACACGATCCCCATATCCTTTGGTTCCCTTAATATCCAAAAATCTATTGATCGCTGTCTTGAATATACTCAATGACTGAGCATCGATAGCCCTCTGGGGTAATGTATTCCAAAGATACACAACACTTTGAGTGAAGAAATTTCACCTCATCTCAGTCCCAAATGGCCCAACTTTATTCTGAGAGTGTGACCCCTCTATTTCTAGACTGCCCAGCCATCTTCCCTGCATCTACTCTGTCAAGCCCTCGAAGAATTTTATATGTTTCAATGAGATCACCGCTAATTCTGCTAGATTCCAGGGAACATAGGCTTAGGGGAAGAAATTGGGTGCATTTGTGCCTCCCATTATCGCCCCAAGTGCCTTTGCGACCGGGCGTGGCGCTGACATTGACTCCTGCCCTATTGGTCGAGTTTGGACGCCCTATTGGCGGCGCCACGGCATTGTGCCCTGATCTGCTGCACCCGGAGAAGGTGATGTCATCGGTATACGCATCATCCCAGTAACGCTGGACACACTGGTCTGGCGTAGAATGAATGAATCATGGCTGCTGCCTCCCTTGCCCGCTGCCTGTCTGCACGGTGCTGACGGCGACACCTTCTCCTGTGTGCCACCCTGCTTCTGAGCAGGTGTACCAGGCGTTGCCCTCCCAACACTCCTCCTATCCTCAGGGTGAACACTGCCAAGCAGGTCTCTGCAGCCCACAGGACTCCACTAAAGAGTCAGACCTGAAAGTTGTACAAAAGTATGTGCAAACCTCTGAGCAGCAACTCAGCAGATTGAATGGAGCCAAAACAATTAATAAAACTATTAAAATATAAATACAGTGGATGCTGTAATCTTAAATAAAAACACTAATAATTAATAAAACTATTAAAAGATAAATACAGTGAATACTGTAATCTTAAATAAAAACACTAATAATTAATAAAACTATTAAAAGATAAATACAGTGGATACTGTAATCTTAAATAAAAATACTGAAATTAATAAAACTATTTCCCTACCAAAGGGCCCCAATATCGACAACACTTCAGCGGTGTCCTGTTCGAGCACTGACTCGGAATACCTCGCTGAAAATCCCGGTCCTGGTGGCTTTCCAGTGGCTCGGGGAGGGAAAATCATCCGACCGCGGCGGCCGATCGATTTTTTTCAGTGGCCCTCCCAAACTCCGCAGTAGCCGTCCCTTCAGGGACGGTGAATTTTGGCCCCTTCATCTCATAGATGGCAATTCTGAGAGGCTTAGTGCGAAAGTAGATAGTGTGTTTGGAACACGCAGTCACTCTCCATAATCTTGCCATGTACTCAGGATGAGAAAAGACCATCAGGCTAATATGTGCACGCTCACTTCTGACTGGACTCAGCTGTGGTTCTACGGGTAGCGCACTTGCCTCTGGGTCAGAAGGTTGTGGGTTTGATTCCCACTCCGGGAATTGGAGCACATAAGTCTGGGCTGACATATCAGTGCAGTGCTACACTGGCAGAGGTGTTGTCTTTCGGATGGGACGTTGGGCTGGTGCCCCATCTGCCCTCTCGGGTGGACAGGGGAGACCCCATGGCATTGTTTCGAAGAGGAGCAGAGGATGTGTCCTGGGTGTCCTGGCCAGTGTTTGTCCCTCAATCAACATAACAAGAACAGATTATCTGGTTATTATCACAGTGCTGTTTGTGGGAGCTTGCTGTGCGTGGATTGGTTGCCGTGTTTCCCGCATTGTGACGGTGGCTGCACTCTAGGGATACTTCATTGGCTGTAAGGATGTCCGGTGGTGGTGAAAGGCGATATAGAAATGCAAGTCTTTCTTTAGACTAGGCTTGTTGTCAGACCCCTTTCTGATATAGGACTACTCCAGTGCCTGACTTGCCGCATAATACACTCACCCAGCAACTTATGGAGTTAACAGGCAGGAAGGCTCTGTCAGGCCCATGTGGTGGCTGGGGTGCAACAGCCACCACACATTAAAAAAATCCATGCACAGGCATCTTCCACCCTTCAAGATGTAGTTCAGGATCCAGAATATTAGGTCCTTCATTGAAATATCTGTGAACTCATCCCTTTTTGGCGTGGAAGCAAGTCATCCTCGTTTCAAGGGACTGCTTATGATGATGATAAAAAATAATGATAGATTATCTGATCTTCTTCTCTGGTTAAAAGTGTGAGGAGATTGAAAACAGCTGCTCCCTGTTTAATGCCAATTATACTGAGAGAATATTAATATTGCAAAATAAAAACAGAATTATTAATATTGAGTTCTACTACAGCAATGGACAAATGTTTTCTCTGGTCCCAGTGTTAGAGACACTTTTGAATGAGACAAAGCAACCAATTTCTCTCAGGCGGACTATTTCAAAGAAGAGCAGAGGAGTTCTCCCCAGAGTCCTGGCCAATATTTATCCCCAATCAACATCACTAAAACACATTATCTGGTCATTATCACATTGCTGTTTGTGGGAGCTTGCTGTGTGCAAATTGACTGATGTATTTACTACATTAAACAGTGCGTACACTTCAAAAAGTACTTCATTGGCTGCAAAGCACTTTGGGATGTCCGGTGGCCATGAAGGGCACTATGTAAATGATTCATAGAAGTATTACAGCATGGAAGAAGGCCATTCGACCGGTTCTCTGGCAAGAGCACTTCAGCTATTCCCACTCACCTGCCCTTTCCTCGTAGCCCTGAAAAAAAAATTCTTTCAGATACTTATCCAACTCCCTTTTGAAAGCAGTGCATTCCAGATCCTAACCGCTCACTGTGTAACCAAGATTTTTCTTACGTTGTTTTTGGTTCTTTTGCCAATCACTTTAAATCTGTGTCCTCTGGTTCTCGAACCTTCTACCAATGGGAACAGTTTCTCTCTATCGACTCTGTCCAGACTCCTCATGGTTTTGAATATCTCTATCAAATCTTCTCTCAATCTTCTCTGCTCTAAGGAGAACAACCCCAGCTTCTCCAGTATATTCACGTAACTGAAGTCTCTCATTCCTGGAATCATTCTTGCAAATCTTTTCTACACCCTTTTTAAGGCCGTCACATCCTCCCTAAAGTGCTGTGCCCAGAATTGAACACAATACTTCAGTTAAGGCCGAACCAGTGTTTTATACAGGTTCACCATAATTTCCACGCTTTTGTTACTCTACACCTCTATTCATGAAGCCCAGGATCCCGTAAGCTTTTTTAACCATCTTTTCAACCTGCCCTGACACCTTCAATGTTTTGTGCACATATACCCTAGGTCTGTTCATGCACCCGCTTTAGGATTGTACCCTTCAACTTATATTTCTCTCCTCATTCTACCAAATTATATTACTTTACACTTTTCTGCATTAAATTTCATCTGCCACATGTCCGCCCATTCTACCAGCCTGTCTATCTCTTCTTGAAGTCTGTCACTATCCTCCTCACTGTTCACTATACTTGCAAGTTTTGTGTCATCTGCAAATTATGAAATTATGCCCTGTACACCCACATCCACGTTAGTAGTATATATCAAAAAAAGCAGTGGTCCTAGTATCAACCCTTGGAGAACACCACTGTATACCTCCCCCCAGTCCAAAAAACAACCATTCACCACTACTCTCTGTTTCCTGTCACTTAGCCAATTTCGTATCCAGGCTGCCACTGACCCTTTTATTCCATGGGCTTCAACTTTGCTGGCAAGTCTATTATGTGACACTTTGTCGAACGCCTTTTGGAAATCCATGTACACCATGTCAAATGCATTGCCCTCATCAATCCTCTCTGTAACCTCAATCAAGTTGATTAAACACGATTTGCCTTTAATAAATCTGTGCTGGCTTTCCTTAATTAATCCACACTTGTCCAAGTGACTGTTAATTTTGTCCCTGATTATTGTTTTTAAAAGATTTCCCACTACTGAGGTTAAACTGGCCAGCCTATAGCTGCTTGGTTTACCTTTGCATTCTTTTTTTGAACAAGGGTGTAACATTTGCAATTCTCCAGTGCTCTGGCACCACCCCCGTTTCTAAGGAGGACTGGAAGATTACACCAATACCGTCGCGATTTCTTCCTTCACTTCCCTCAGAGTCCTTTGATGCATCCCATCCGGCCCTGGTGACATCTACTTTAAGTACAGCCTGCCTTTCTAGTACTTCGTCTTTATCAATTCTTATCCCATCCAGTATCTCCGCTGCCTCCTCCTTTACTACATCTATGGCAGCATCTTCTTCCTTGGAGACAGATGCAAAGTACTCATTTAGTACCTCAGCCATACTCTCTGGCTCCATGTGTAGGGCTCCTTTTTGGTCACTGATCAGCCCCACCTCTCCTCTTACTGCCCGTTTACTATTTATGTGCCTATAGAAGACTTTTGGATTACCTTTTAAGTTAGCTGCCATTCTGCTCTCATATCCTCTCTTTGCCCCTCTTCTTTTCTTTTTTACTTCTCCTCTGAACTTTCTATATTCAGCCTGATTCTCAGATGTCTTCTCAACCTGACATCTGTCATATGCGCTCTTTTCCTGATTCATCTTGCTCTCTATTTCTTTCGTAATCCAGAGAGCTCTGACTTTAGTTGCCCTACCATTCCCCCTCGTGGGAACATACCTCAACCGTACCCGAACTATTTCCTCTTTAAAAGCAGCCCATTGTTCCATTACAGTTTTGCTTGCCAATCTTAGATTCCAATTTATCCGCGTCAAATCCATTCTCATCGCACTGAAATTGCCCTTCCTCCAATTAAATATTTTTACTCTAGGTTGCTCCCTGTCCTTTTCTATTGCTAATCTAAACCTTATGATACTATGATCACTGTTTCCCAAATGTTCCCCTACTGACACTTGCTCCACTTGACCTACCTCATTCCCCAGAACCAGATCTAGCAATACCTCCTTCCGCGTTGGGCTGGAAACGTACTGATCAAGAAAGTTCTCCTGAACACACTTTGGAAATTCTTCCCCTTTTCTGCCCTTTACACTATTACTATCCCAGTCTATATTAGGATTGTTGGAGCCCCCCCATTATTACTACTCTATAGTTCTTGCATCTCTCGGCAAACATTTTCCTTAACCAATACTGCCACACCACCTCCTATCTTTCCTGAACACCCTATATCCAGACATATTTAATACTCAATCCTGCCCTTTTTTGAGCCAGGTCTCCATTATTGACATAACATCATATTTCAATGTGGCTATTTGCACCTGCAGCTCACCAACTTTGTTCACTATGTTTCGTGCATTCACATACATACACTGTAAATCTATCTTAGACCATCCTGTGTTCTCTCTTAGTCTGACCCCATCTAATACCTTACTGTTTCTTGCTTTAGTACTATCCGTCTCTCTCAATCCTTTATGCCCTTTGTTTCTCCTTTCTAATGCTACATCCTGGTGCCCAGCCCCCTGCCAACTTAATTTAAAACCTCCCCAACAGCACTAGCAACCCCCCCACCCCCCCGTGAGGATATTGGTCCCGGCTCTGTTGAGGTGCAACCTGCTCGCCGAAAAAACTGCTGTGAAAAAGTTGAACTGATCTGAACTAATCACAGCAGTGTGGACGCCATTTTGTAAATCGCAGGTCGCTTCATTGAAAAGGCTCCTTCAAATTCGGGGGAGTTTGGATTTACTCTGGCGTTCTTTTCAGGTGATGTGACTGTCATGTATGTATGCTTGGGTTTACTAGCCACCAGGTGGTGCCACTGTCGGAGGCATTGGGCTGTGTGCACGTGTGCGCGGCCCAGGTATAAAAGGCCAGCCATCTTGTAATGTAATCACTTTGGGCCCTAATAAAGTAGAGCCAGGTTTGTACCTGTTCGGAGTTTACAGTATTCAGTCTATTGAGTTACTGCATACACAACATTTGGCGACAAGGTAACAAGAACCTTTGCATGCAAAAATGAACACAATTGGAATTCTGCAGCGATTCGTGGAGGGAGAAGATTGGGCAGACTTTGTAGCTCGCCTGGACCAGTACTTCGTGGCCAACAAAATGGAGAAAGAGGCAGACGCAGTTCGGCACCAGGCGGTCTCCTCACGGTCTGCGGTCCGAAAATCTATGGACTCAAAGAATCTCCTCTCGCTCTTAAGTCCAACGGACAAGGACTATGAAACATTGCATGCTCTGGTACGTGACCATCTCAAACCAGATGAAGGCATCATCATCTCAAGATATCGATTCGATACGCACGTTCATTCTGAGTACCAGGTGTATCGGAATTTGTTGCCGACCTGTGATGTCTAGCTGGACTGTGTGAGCTCGAAACTGCATTGGCAGACATGCTGCGGGACTTCTTTGTAATCGGCATCAACCACGAGGTGATCCTGAGTAAGCTAATGGCGTCGGAGACGCTGGATTTGAGCAAGGCCATCACGATTGCCCAATCATGCATGACGACGGACAAAAGCTTAAAGCAGATATCATTGAAAAATTGGAACTCGGCAAGTACTGTAAACAAGATAGTATCGTCGTTTGGCAGAGCTGCACATGACAGGGCCTACCCGATTGCGTACGCGAAACCTGTGGCTGCTCAAAGTCCGCCAATGGGAATGAATCCGATATCACTGTGTTGGCATTGTGGGGGAAATCATCGGCATCATCAGTGTCAGTTTAAACAGTATATTTGTATAGGCTGTTCGAGACAGGGGCATCTCCAGCGCATGTGCCCACAACTGAGCAAGCGAGCTGTGACACACCACATGGAGGATGATGACCAGTATAGCGCGGATCCGGATATGCAATTCGCGATACCAGAGGAGGAAGTGTATTGACTGTATTTGTTCCTGACAAAGAGCCAACCGATAATGATTAATGTGAAACTTAACTGCGTGCCGATACCAATGGAATTGGACACGGGTGCAAGTCAATCAATAATGAGCCAGAGAACATTCGACAGGCTGTGGGATACTAAGGCTGTGAGGCCTAAGCTGAGTCCAGTCGGTGCCAAGTTGCGTATGTACACTAAAGAACTCATAATGGTGATTGGCAGTGCAGTATTCAAGGTGTGGTATGATGGTGCGGTTCATGATTTACCGCTATGAATTGCTCTAGGCAATGGTCCAACGCTGTTCGGCAGGAATTGGTTAGAAAAAATCAAATGGAATTGGAATGATATCAAAGTGTTGTCATCGGAGGATGATACTCCATGTGCTCAAGTGCTGAGCAAGTTCCCCTCTCTGAACCAGGCATTGGCAAGTTCACGGGAGCCAACGTGCAGATCCACGTGGACTCGGATGCAAGACCCGTCCATCATAAAGCTCGGGCGGTTCTGTACATGATGAGGGAGAAGGTCGAAATCGAACTGGACAGACTCCGGTGTGAAGGAGTCATATCACCAGTCAAATTTAACAAATGGGCCAGCCCCATTGTTCCTGTGTTGAAGAATGATGGCCCTGTCAGGATTTGTGGAGACGACAAGGCTACGATCAACCGAGTTTTGAAACAGGATCAACACCCATTACCGAAGGCTGATGACCTGTTTGCAACGCTAGCCAGGGGTAGTCGTTCACTAAACTGGATCTGACGTCAGCCTATATGATACAGGAGCTCGTCGACACATCGAAGAAACTTACGTGCATCAACATTCATAAAAGACTGTTTATTGACAACAGGTGTCCTTTTGGATTTCACTCGGCTGCAACCATATTTCAAAGGAACATGGAGAGTCTACTGAAGTCTGTCCCTAGATCCGTCGTGTTCCAAGATGACATCCTGGTCACAGGTTGTGTCACCGCCGAACATCTGAATAACCTGGAAGAGGTTCTACATCGTCTGGACAAAGTGGGACTCAGACTGAAATGCTCGAAGTGAGTCTTCATGGCACTTAAAGTCGAATTCCTGGGGAGGAAAATTGCTGCTGATGGTATGAGGCCTGCGGACTCGAAAACTAAGGCCATTAAAAATGCACCCAAGCCTCAGAATGTGACGGAGCTGCGTTCATTCCTTAGGCTACTCAACTACTTAGATCATTTCTTACCTAGATTGAGGACCTTATTAGTGCCACTGCAGATGCTGCTAAGAAAAGGCGACAACTGGGTTTTGGGTGTGTCTCACGTCAGAGCTTTTGAGAAAGCTACTAATCTGCTTTGCTCTAACAAGCTGCTGGTACATTACGATCTATGTAAGCGTCTAATATTGGCCTGTGATGCTTCGTCATATGGAGTTGGTTGCGTGCTCCAACAAGCTAATGAGTTGGGCAATTTACAATCTGTTGCATATGCTTCAAAAAGTTTGTCAAAGGCGGAAAGAGCCTACAGCATGGTAAAGAAAGAAGCACTAGCTTGTATATATGGGGTTAAAAAGATGCATCAGTACCTGTTTGGTCTTCGGTTTGACCTAGAAACAGATCACAAGCCACTCATTTCATAGTTTCGGAAAACAAAGGTATCAATGCCATGCATCGTCCTGTATCCAGAGGTGATGCTGACATTATCTGCCTGATGTCATGTATCCTACATGGCTACTGTTGTTACGATCACAAGGTGTGCCACCAGAGGGCACAGCAGTGGGAGACCTGTAGGTTACCTGTACACCTGGCCTAGTATAAAAGGCAGGCCACCAGGTGTGATCCTCACTCTGGAGTTAACAAATAAAGGCCTAAGGTTACTACAGTTCAAGTACAACACATTGCCTCATAGAGTCATTATTAGAGCATCTAAGGACACAACAATTGGCGACGAGATTATGAACTTTCACGTGAAAATTGCTACCCTCGGTACGTTGCAGCAGTTCGCTGATGGTGATGATTGGGACGCCTTTGTGGAGAGGCTCGACCATTTCTTAACACAAACGACCTGGCAGGAGACGACCCGGCCACACTGGCTGATAAGCGCAGAGCTATCTTGCTAACCAGTTGTGGGCCCACCGTCTATGGCCTCGTCAGGGACTTGCTGGCACCAGTGAAGACAACAACCAAGACATACAAGGAGCTTGTAACCCTGATCCATGAGCAATTCAAGCCCAAGGAGAGCATCCTCACAGCCAGACATCGGTTCTACACCCACCGATGGCCCGGAGGCCAGGAAATAGCAAAATACGCCGCAGACCTCAAGAGGCTGGCGGCAATGTGCGAGGTCAGCAATCACCTCAACGAAGCGCTGCAGGACATTTTTGTCATTGGAATTGCCCATGAGGGCCTTCTTCATAAGGTACTGTCGGCGGATACCATAGTCACACTGCAGAAGGCCATCTCCGTGAGCCAGACATTCATGACCTCGACCTGCGGCTCCAGGCAGATGACTCACCCTCTGGACTCAAATGCGGCAGGTACTGTGAACAGAGTGGTGCCGTTTAAAGGCTGGACTGTAGAGCGCAAACCCTCTCAGGGAAGAGAGAACTCAGAGTCTGCTGAGGGGGGGGGGGGCGCTAATCGAGTAGCTCCATGCGGAGGGAATCACAGGGCTCACCAGTGCCGCTTTAAAGACTATGTATGCAAAGGCTGAAGTACAAAGGGCCACCTCCAGCGAATGTGTAACAGAAATATGACTCACTGTAGAAACATAGAAACATAGAAAATAGGTGCAGGAGTAGGCCATTCAGCCCTTCGAGCCTGCACCACCATTCAATAAGATCATGGCTGATCATTCCCTCAGTACCCCTTTCCTGCTTTCTCTCCATACCCCTTGATCCCCTTAGCCTAATGGCCATATCTAACTCACTCTTGAATATATCCAATGAACTGGCATCAACAACTCTCTGCGGCAGGGAATTCCACAGGTTAACAACTCTCCTCACCTCAGTCCTAAATGGCCTACCCCTTATCCTAAGACTGTCCCCGGGTTCTGGACTTCCCCAACATCAGGAACAATCTATCCGCATCGAACCTGTCCCGTCCCATCAGAATCTTGTATGTTTCTATGAGATCCCCTCTCATCCTTCTAAACTCCAAGTAAATGTACAAAGGCCCAGTTGATCCAGTCTCTCCTCATATGTCAGTTCAGCCATCCCGGTAATCAGTCTGGTGAACCTTCGCTGCACTCCCTCAACAGCAAGAACGTCCTTCCTCAGATTAGGAGACCAAGACTGAACACAATATTCCAGGTAAGGCCTCACCAAGGCCCTGTACAGCTGCAGTAAGACCTCCCTGCTCCTATACTCAAATCCCCTAGCTATGAAGGCCAACATACCATTTGCCTTCTTCACCGCCTGCTGTACCTGTATGCCAACTTTCAATGACTGATGAACCATGACACCCAGGTCTTGTTGCACCTCCTCTTTTCCAAATCTGCTGGCATTCAGATAATATTCTGCCTTCGTGTTTTTGCCACCAAAGTGGATAACCTCACATTTATCCACATTATACTGCATCTGCCATGCATTTGCCCACTCACCTTACCTGTCCAAGTTACCCTGCATCCTCTGAATGTCCCCTTCACAGCTCACACCGCCACCCAGTTTAATGTCATCTGCAAACTTGGAGATGTTACACTCAATTCCTTCATCCAAATCATTGATGTATATTAAAGAGCTGGGTCCCAGCACTGAGCCCTGCAGCACTCCACTAGTCACTGCCTGCCATTCTGAAAAGGACCCATTTATTCGGACTCTCTGCTTCCTGTCTACCAACCAGTTCTCTATCTACATCAATACATTTGCCCCAATACCATGTGCTTTGATTTTGCACATCAATCTCTTGTGTGGGAACTTGTCAAAAGCCTTTTGAAAGTCCAAATTCAACACATCCACTGGTTCTCCCTTGTCCACTCTACTAGTTACATCCTCAAAAAATTCTAGATTTGTCAAGCATGATTTCCCCTTCATAAATCCATGCTGACTTGGACCGATCCTGTTACTGCTTTCCAAATGCGTTGCTATTTCATCCTTAATAATTGATTCCAACATTTTCTCCACCACTGATGTCAGGCTAACCGATCTATAATTACCCGCTTTCTCTCTCCCTCCCTTTTTAAAAAGTGGTGTTACATTAGCTACCCTCCAGTCCATAGGAACTAATCCAGAGTCGATAGACTGTTGGAATATGATCACCATGCATCCCTATTTCTAGGGCCACTTCCTTAAGTACTCTGGGATGCAGACTATCAGGCCCCGGGGATTTATCAGCCTTCAATCCCATCAATTTCTCTAACACAATTTCCTGCCTAATAAGGATATCCTTCAGTTCCTCCTTCTCACTAGACCCTCGGTCCCCTAATACTTCCGGAAGGTTATTTGTGTCTTCCTTCGTGAAGACAGAACCAAAGTATTTGTTCAATTGGTCTACCATTTCTTTGTTCCCCATTATAAATTCACCTGAATCTGACTGCAAGGGACCTACGTTTGTCTTCACTAACCTTTTTCTCTTCACATATCTATAGATGTTTTTGCAGTCAGTTTTTATGTTTCCGGCAAGCTTCTTCTCGTACTCTATTTTGCCTCTCTTAATTAAACCCTTTGTCCTCCTCTGCTGAATTCTAAATTTCTCCCAGTCCTCAGGTTTGCTGCTTTTTCTGGCCAATTTATATGCCTCTTCCTTGGATTTAACACTATCCATAATTTCCCTTGTTAGCCATGGTTGAGCCACCTTTCCCGTTTTATTTTTACTCCAGACAGGGATGTACAATTGCTGAACTTCATACATGTGATCTTTAAATGTTTGCCATTGCCTATCCACTGTCAACCCTTTAAGAATCATTTGCCAGTCTATCCTAGCCAATTCACGCCTCAAACCATGGAAGATACCTTTCCTTAAGTTCAAGACCCTAGTTTCTGAATTAACTGTGCCGCTCTCCATCCTAATAAACAATTCTACCATGTTATGGTCACTCTTTCCCAAGGGGTCTCGCACAACAAGATTGCTAATTAGTCCTTTCTCATTACACATCACCCAGTCTAGGGTGGCCAGCTCCCTGGTTGGTTCCTCGACATATTGGTCCAGAAAACCATTCCTAATACACTCCAGAAAATCTTCCTCCACCGCATTGCTACCAGTTTGGTTAGCCCATTCAATATGTAGTTTTAAGTCACCCATGATAACTGCTGCACCTTTATTGCATACATCCCTAATTTTTTGTTTGATTCTGTCCCCAATCTTACTAGTACTGTTTGGTGGTCTGTACACAAATCCCACTAGCGTTTTCTGCCCCTTGGTATTCCGTATCTCCACCCATACCGATTCCACATCATCCAAGCTACTGTCCTTTCTTACTATTGCATTAATTTCCTCTTTAACCAGCAATGCCATGCCACCCCGCCTCCTTTTCCTTTCTGTCGATCCTTCCTAAATGTTGAATACCCCTGGATGTTGAGTTCCCAGCCTTGGTAACCCTGGAGCCATGTCTCCGTGATGCCAATTACATCATGCCCGTTAACTGCTATCTGCGCAGTTATTTCGTCCACCTTATTCCGAATACTCCTCGCATTGAGTCACGGAGCCTTCAGGCTTGTCTTTCTAACACACTTTGCCCATTTAGAATTTTGCTGTAATGTGGCCCTTTTTGCTTTTTGCCTTAGGTTTCTCAGCCCTCCACTTTTATTTTTCTTCTTTCTATCTTTTGCTTCTGCCCCCATTCTATTTCCCTCTGTCTCCCTGCATAGCTTCCCATCCCCCTGCCATATTAATTTAACTCCTCCCCAACAGTACTAGCAAACACTCCCCCTAGGATATTGGTTCCAGTCCTGCCCAGGTGCAGACCGTCCGGTTTGTACTGGTCCCACCTCCCCCAGAATCTGTTCCAATGTCCCAGGAATTTGAATCCCTCGCTTCTGCACCATTCCTCAAGCTATGTATTCATCTGAGCTATCCTGCGATTCCTACTCTGACTAGCACGTGGCACTGGTAGCAATCCTGAGATTACTACTTTTGAGGTCCTCCTTTTTAATTTAGCTCCAAGCTCCCTAAATTCATCTTGTAGGACCTCATCCTGTTTTTTACCTAAGTCGTTGGTACCTTTATGCACCATGACAACTGGCTGTTCACCATCCCTTTTCAGAATGTCCTGCACCCGCTCCAAGACATCCTTGACCCTTGCACCAGGGTGGCAACATAGTTGCGGCCGCAGAAACGCCTATCTATTACCCTTACAATCGAATCCCCCATCACTATTGCTCTCCCACTCTTTTTCCTGCCCCCCTCTGCAGCAGAGCCACCCATGGTGCCATGAACTTGGCTGCTGCTGCCCTGCACTGATGAGTCATCTCCCTCAACAGTAGCCAAAGCGGTGTAGTTGTTTTGCAGGGGGCTGACTGCAGGGGACCCCTGCACTACCTTCCTTGCACTGCTCTTCCTGTTGGTCACCCATTCCCTCTCTGGATGTGTACCCGTTACCTGCGGTAAGACCAACTTACTAAATGTGCTGTTCACGTCATTCTCAGCATCGTGTATGCTCCAGAGTGAATCGACCTGCAGGAGCTGCAGCCATACACACATTCCGCACACGTAGTCGTCAGGGACACCGGAAGCATCCCTGACTTTCCATATAGTACAGGAGGAGCATAACACGTGTCCGAGCTCTTCTGTCATGACTTAACCCCTACATAAATTTAATTTGGCAACAGCAATGCTAAAGGTTACTTACTGATGAAGAAAAGAAAAAGAAAAAGAAAAACTACTTACCAATCACCAGCCAATCGCTTACCCCTTTGGCTGTGACGTCACCTTCCGATTTCTTTCCACTTCTTTTTTGTCTTGCTGCTGCAGCTGCACCGGCTGGCCTCCTCGACATCCTGCCCCGCCTCCTGACTCCCCGCTGGCCTCTCGAACTGCCGATGCTCCTGTTGGGCCTTTTGTAGGCCTCCTCGACATCCTGCCCCGCCTCCTGACTCCCCACTGACCTCTCGAACTGCCGACGCTCCTGCATCGATGAAGAGTCTGCAGATGGCCATGAATCCAGCATGGATTATGAAACGATAGGCAGAGAGGCAGCTCAGCCCCACGATGAGGTATATATGTTTACCTGCACCACCGAGTGTTCCCCGCCGAAGATGAAAGTCGAGATAGATGGTGTTCCAGTCTTCATGGAAGTGGACACGGGGGCGAGCCAGTCAGTAATGAATCAAGAAGTCTTTGAGAGGCTATGGAACAATCAAGCTGAACGATCCAAGTTGGTCCCGGTTCAGGCAAAGCTGCGCACCTACACCGATGAAATTATCCCAGTCGTTGGTAGTGTGAATGTGGCGATGTACAGGTTACCTATGTGGATTGTTGCAGGTGATGGACCAATGCTGCTCGGCAGAAGGTGGATGGAGAAGATCCATTGGAAGTGTGAAGACTTCAACCCTCCAGCGATCGACATCCTCTGCGTTCGGAGGCACAGCAAGCCCTCACTTGAGGGTGGACCCGGCACCAGAGAGCAGACCAGCACAGCATCCAAGGCACAGACCACTCAGCATGAATGCGTGGAGATGATCCAGCTGAGACGACCTGAACGCACCTTCAAGGCTCCAGTGACAAGACTCCGAAGGAAGACAATCGGATCCAGAGGCGAATTCCCAGCTTCGGTGGCAGTACCTGGGGAGAAGAGGATCACCACAGTCGACATCGTGGATGGAGGAAAGATGGTGCCCAAACCACGAAGTTAGGCGCTGAAGAAAAAGATGGCCGCGGCTAGACCACGAGATGCAGCGCTGATGGAGTAACACGTGGCACCAAACTGCAAAGAGGATTGGGGTAAAGCAAGCAAGGCTCTCTTAAAGGATACCTGCAACCCACTACAATTAAAGGGACAGTTCCACACACTCAAGCAATGTAATAGCCACTGTAAGTTAGAGATAAAATGTGTAACTGATGATCAGAGTTGTATACATGCAACAAGCAAGAAATGTCGCACGATCATGTAAAATGTGCAATTGATGATCAGAGTTGTGTACATGCAACCAGCGAGGAAAAGTCACGCGATCGCGATCGGAGCTACAGAATATCCATCATAAGTAATGAAAAGTTGTGCGGTGCAGCGGGCAGACACCCATCGGGAGCACACCGGTTAAGCGAGCTATCCAATGCTGTAGCCTGCATCCCAGGGAGCACCATGGTGGTGGCCACAAACAGCCAACACGCACGAGCTGCAGAGCAAGCGACCTCAGCAGGGCAACGGCACCGGTATCTATACCCTGCCCCTGATCGGCTCCACCTCTCAGGCACCCGATGGCACCAACTGCCACGAGCCTGAAAGAGCAGACTGTGCTAAGGCGCAGTCCCCAGGGAGCCACCAAGACCATACCCGTAAACGAAGGGTCACCCGCTACAGTCCCACCAAAAGGGACCTGGACTAGCCAGGATCCCAAACCAAACAACGGCCAGGCCAGCGAGTCAACAGTTCCCTGTGCACTGCTAAATGACAGCTCCTCAGGGAGCAGCAGCGACCCAGGGCACAAAAAAAGGACAGGGAGGTCATAGGCATCTGCGAACCTGCCCGACGCTAGGAACCATGGCAACAGCCCCAAGAGCAGGCAACTTGAGCCAACCGGGTTTCCACTGCCAGCACTGGGTACCGCGCCACCACCAGACTGCAGGGACACCATCCAACAGCTCTGGAACTAGTTTGTCCTTACGCACCTCATCGCATCGATAATGTATCTCACCAGTCTAAAGTACCTGTCTCACAACAGAACCACAAATGTAATAGAAACATAGAAACATAGCCGTAAGGGCAACATCTAACTCCCTCTTGAATATATCCAATGAACTGGCATCAACGACTCTCTGCGGCAGGGAATTCCACAGGTTAACAACTCTCTGAGTGAAGAAGTTTCTCCTCATCTCAGTCCTAAATGGCCTACCCCTTATCCTAACACTCTGTCCCCTGGTTCTGGACTTCCCCAATATCGGGAACATTCTTCCCGCATCAAACCTGTCCCGTCCCGTACCGTCAGAATCTTATACGTTTCTATGAGATCCCCTCTCATCCTTCTAAACTCCAGTGTATAAAGGCCCAGTTGATCCAGTCTCTCCTCATATGTCAGTCCAGCCATCCCTGGAATCAGTCTGGTGAACCTTCGCTGCACTCCCTCAATAGCAAGAGCGTCCTTCCTCAGATTAGGAGACCAAAACTGAACACAATATTCCAGATGAGGCCTTACCAAGGCCCTGTACAATTGCAGTAAGGCCTCCCTGCTCCTATACTCAAATCCTCTAGCTATGAAGGCCAACATGCCATTTGCCTTCTTCACCGCCTGCTGTACCTGCATGCCAACTTTCAATGACTGATGAACCATGGCACCCAGGTCTCGTTGCACCTCCCCTTTTCCTAATCTGCTGCCATTCAGATAATATTCTGCCTTGGTGTTTTTGCCACCAAAGTGGATAACCTCACATTTATCCACATTATACTGCATCTGCCATGCATTTGTCCACTCTCCTAACCTGTCAAAATCACCCTGCAGCCTCTTAGCATCCTCCTCACAGCTCACACTGCCATGCAATTTAGTGTCATCTGCAAACTTGGAGATATTACCCTCAATTTTTTCATCCAAATCATTAATGTATATTGTGAGAGCTGGGTTCCCAGCACTGAGCACTGCGGTACTCCACTAATTAGTGCCTCCCATTCCGAAAAGGACCCGTTTATCCCGACTCTTTGCTTCCTGCCTGCCAACCAATTCTCTATCCACGCCAGTACATTACCCCCAATACCATGTGCCTTGATCTTGTACTTCAATCTCTTATGTGGTACCTTGTCAAAGGCCTTTTGAAAGTCCAAATACACCACATCCACTGGTTCTCCCTTGTCCACTCTACTAGTTACATCCTCAAAGAATTCCAGAAGATTGGTCAAGCATGATTTCCCTTTCATAAATCCATGATGACTTGGACCGATCCTGTCACCGCTTTCCAAATGCGCTGCTATTTCATCCTTAATAATGGATTCCAACATTTTCCCCACTACTGATGTCAGGCGAACCGGTCTATAATTACCCGTTTTCTCTCCCTCCCTTTTTAAAAAGTGGTGTTTCATTAGCTACCCTCCAGTCCATAGGAACTGATCCAGAGTTGATAGACTGTTGGAAAATGATTACTAATGCATCCACTATTTCTAGGGCCACCTCCTTAAGTACTCTGGGATGCAGACAATCAGGCCCTGGGGATTTATCAGCCTTCAATCCCATCAATTTCCCCACCACAATTTCCTGCCTAATAAGGATATCCTTCAGTTCCTCCTTCTCACTAGACCCTCGGTCCCCTAATATATCCGGAAGGTCATTTGTGTCTTCCTTCGTGAAGACAGAACCAAAGTATTTGTTCAATTGGTCTGCCATTTCTTTGTTCCCCATTATTAATTCACCTGAGTCCGACTGCAAGGGACCTACATTTGTTTTCACCAATCTTTTTCTCTTCACATATCTATAGAAGCTTTTACAGTCAGTTTTTATGTTCCCGGCAAGCTTCCTCTCATACTCTATTTTCCCCCTCCTAATTAAACCCTTTGTCCTCCTCTGCTGAATTCTAAATTTCTCCCAGTCCTCAGGTTTGCTACTTTTTCTGGCCAATTTATATGCCTCTTCCTTGGATCTAACACTATCCTTAATTTCCTTTGTTAGCCACGGTTGAGCCACCTTCCCTGTTTTATTTTTACTCCAGACAGAGATGTACAACTGTTGAAGTTCATTCATGTGATCTATAAATGTTTGCCATTGCCTATTCACCGTCAACTCTTTAAGTATAATTTGCCAGTCTATTCTAGCCAGATCACGCCTCATGCCATTGCAGTTAGCTTTCCTTAAGTTTAGGACCTTAGTTTCTGAATTAACTGTGTCACTCACCATCTTAATGAAGAATTCTACCATATTATGGTCACTCTTCCCCAAGGGGCCTCGCACAACAAGATTGATAATTAGTCCCTTCTCATTACACATCACCCAGTCTAGGATGGCCAGCTCTCTCGTCGGTTCCTGCACATATTGGTCAAGAAAACCATCCCTAATACACTCCAGGAAATCCTCTTCTACCGCAGTGCTACCAATTTGGTTAACCCAATCTATATGTAAATTAAAATCGCCCATGATAACTGCTGTACCTTTATTGCACACATCCCTTAATTTCTTGTTTTATGCTTTCCCCAACCTCACTACTACTGTTTGGTGGCCTGTACACAACTCCCACCAGCGTTTTCTGCCCTTTGGTATTCCGCAGCTCCACCCATACTGATTCCACATCATCCAAGCCAATGTCCTTCCTTACTATTGCGTTAATTTCCTCTTTAACCAGCAACCTACCCCACCTCTTTTTCCTTTCTGTCTATCCTTCCTAAATGTTGAATAACCCTGGATGTTGAGTTCCCAGCCTTGATCACTCTGTGATGCCAATGACATCGTATCCATTAACTGCTATCTGCGCAGTTAATTCATCCACCTTATTCCGAATACTCCTCGCATTGAGGCACAGAGCCTTCAGGCTTGTCTTTTTAACACACCTTGCCCCTTTAGAATTTTGCTGTAATGTGGCCCTTTTTGTTTTTTGCCTTGGGATTCTCTGCCCTCCACTTTTACTATTCTCCTTTCTATCTTTTGCCTCTGTCTCCCTTTTTTTTCCCTCTGCCTCCCTGCATAGGTTCCCATCCCCCTGCCATATTAGTTTAACTCCTCCCCAACAATACTAGCAAACACTCCCCCTAGGACATTGGTTCCGGTCCTGCCCAGGTGTTGACCGTCTGGTTTGTACTGGTCCCACCTCCCCCAGAACCGGTTCCAATGTGCCAGGAATTTGAATCGCTCCCTTCTGCACCACTGCTCAAGCCACATATTCATCTGAGTTATCCTGTGATTCCTACTCTGACTAGCTCGTGGCACTGGTAGCAAGATTACTAATTTTGAGGTCCTACTTTTAATTTAGCTCCTAGCTCCCTAAATTCATCTCGTAGGATCTCATCCTGTTTTTTACCTATATCGTTGGTACCTATGTGTACCACGACAACTGGCTGTTCACCCTCCCTTTTCAGAATGTCCTGCACCCGCTCCGAGACATCCTTGACCCTTGCACCAGGGAGGCAACATACCATCCTTGAGTCTCAGTTGCAGCCGCAGAAACGCCTATCTATTCCCCTTACAATCGAATCCCGTATCACTATCACTCTCCCACTCTTTTTCCTGCCCTCCTGTGCAGCAGAGCCACCCATGGTGCCATGAACTTGGCTGCTGCTGCCCTCCCCTGATGAGGAGAATGCAAACTTGTTTTTCTGAACTTGAATTATATGAATGCAATGAGCCTCCGACATAATCTATATGTGGCGGCGGGGCGGGGGGGGTGGGGAGGGGGGTCGGAGAATGGAGTGGTCAGGGATACACACAAATAGCAACCACCAGAACTGTACTGCACCAACCACTCACCCAAGATTGAAATGACCTGCGAAGAGTCAATCAGATAGAGCCTAGATAGAGCTAAGCTCAGAGCACAATCAATGCAGAGGCGATTTGCACTAAAGGCTTAGGGGAGAGTGATGTCATGTATCCTACATGACTACTGTTGGTACTATCACAAGGTGTGCCACCAGAGGCCACAGCAATGAAAGACTTGTACGTTACCTGTACAGGTGTGCCTGGCCTAGTATAAAAGGCAGGCCACCAGGTGTGATCCTCACTCTGGAGTTAGCAAATAAAGGACTAAGGTAACTACAGTTCAAGTACAACACATTGCCTCGTGGAGTCATTATTAGAGCACCTATGGTTATGTCATTCGCCATAGACCTGGTACTGAGAATTGTGCCGATGCATTGAGCCATCTGCCGTTGCCCACTCCGGAGGTGGAAATGCCATAACCAGCAGACCTACTGTTAGTCATGGATGCTTTTGAAAGTGAAGGAACCTCTGCCATGGCCCAACAAGTTTAGACCTGGATCAGCCAGGACCCGATATTATCGGTTGTGAAACGTTGTATCCTTAGTGGTGATTGGTCTGCCAAACCTAAGCAAATGTGTGAGGAGACCAAACCTTACATCCATCATGAAGACGAACTATTCATTCAATCAAATTGTATACTGTGGGGTAATCGTGTTGCTTTGCCCAAGAAAGGCAGAGAGAAATGTGTGCATGATCTACATAGCACGCATCCCGGTATTGTTATGATGAAAGCTATTGCCAGGTCTCATGTATGGTGGCCTGGAATTGACTCTGATCTGGAATCAGTGCAACACTTGCATGCAGCTTAGTAAAGCACCAGCGGAATCACCGCTGAGTCTGTGGTCATGGCCATCTAAACCATGGTCCAGGATCCACGTCGACATTGCAGGTCCCTTCCTGGGAAAGATGTTCTTAGTTGTGGTGGATGCTTATTCCAAGTGGATAGAGTGTACAATCATGTAATTCAGTATATCCACAGTTACCATTGAGAGCCTTCGTGTCATGTTTGCTATGCATGGTCTGCCTGACATCGTTATAAGCGACAACGGATCTTGCTTCACCAGTATGGAGTTTCAAGAGTTCATGAAACTCAATGGTATCAAACATGTGTGGTCAGCACCATTCAACCCCGCATCCAATGGACAAACAGATCGTACGTCCAAACCATCAAGCAGAGTATGAAACGTGTAACTCAAGTTCACTGCAGACTTGCTTGTCACACATATTGCTTAATTACAGGACAAGACCCCATACGCTTACCGGGGTCTCCCCTGCTAAACTATTGATGAAGAGAGGTCTCAAGACCACTCAAGACCAGGCTCTCTCTTGTCCACCCTGACTTGAATAATCGTGTCGAATACAGACGTCAAAGTCAGTCAGGGTATCATAATCGCGCTACTGTGTCATGCGACATTTCTATCAAAGATCCTGTGTATGTACTTAATTATGGTCAAGGTCCCAAATGGATCGCTGGTACTGTTACAGCCAAGGAGGGTAACAGGGTGTTTATCGTTAAGCTCAAGAATGGGCAGATATGCAGGAAACATGTCGATCAGATAAAGCTCTGGCACACGGATGAACCGGAACAGTCTAAGGAAGACACAATCCGTGACCAAACAACCTACCTTTAGTCATCAGAGGACTCCGCCTTTGGACTTTTAAAAGGCTTTTGACAAGGTCCCACACAAGAGATTAGTGTGCAAAATTAAAGCACATAGTATTGGGGGTAATGTATTGACGTGGATAGAGAACTGGTTAGCAGACAGGAAGCAAAGAGTAGGAATAAACGGGTCCTTTTCAGAATGGCAGGCAGTGACTAGTGGAGTACCGCAAGGTTCAGTGCTGGGACCCCAGCTATTTACAATATACATTAATGATTTTGACGAAGGAATTGAATGTAATATGTCCAAGTTTGCAGATGCCACTAAGCTGGATGGCAGTGTGAGCTGTGAGGAGGATGCTAAGAGGCTGCAGGGTGACTTGAACAGGTTAGGTGAGTGGGCAAATGCATGGCAGATGCAATATATTATAGATAAATGTGAAGTTATCCACTTTGGTGGCAAAAACAAGAAGGCAGAATATTATCTGAATGGTGACAGATTAGGAAAAGGGGAGGTACAACGAGACCTGGGTGTCATGGTACATCAGTCATTGAAAGTAGGCATGCAGGTACAGCAGGCGGTGAAGAAGGCAAATGGTATATTGGCCTTCATAGCTAGGGGATTTGAGTATAGGAACAGGGAGGTCTTACTGCAGTTGTACAGGGCCTTGGTGAGGCCACACCTTGAATATTGTGCACAGTTTTGGTCTCCTAAGCTGAGGAAGGACATTCTTGCTATTGAGGGAGTGCAGCGAAGGTTCACCAGACTGATTCCTGGGATGGCAGGACTAACATATGAAGAAAGACTGGATCGACTAGGCTTATATTCACTGGAATTTAGAAGAATGAGAGGGGATCTCAGCGAAACATATAAAATTCTGACAGGATTGGACAGGTTAGATGCAGGAAGAATGTTCCTGATGTTGGGGAAGTGCAGAACCAGGGGTCACAGTCTAAGGATAAGCCATTTAGGACCGAGATGAGGTGAAACTTCTTCACTCAGAGAATTGTGAACCTGTGGAATTCTCTGCCACAGAAATTTGTTGAGGCCAGTTCGTTAGATATATTCAAAAGGGAGTTCGATGTGGCCCTTACGGCTAAAGGGATCAAAGGGTATGGCGAGAGAGCAGGAATGGGGAACTGAAGTTGCATGATCAGCCATAATCATATTGAATGGTGGTGCAGGCTCGAAGGGTTAAATGGCCTACTCCTGCACCTATTTTCTATGTTTCTATGTTTCTATGGTAGTGAATGTCATATTTCCGGGCAGCATCGATGAGGCTCACATCGTGTGTGAGGGCGCTGTATCTGACATGTTTACCAGTCAGCCACAAGGTCAATGCTGGATGCTTGGTGACAAACGATATGGCCTAGCCACCTGGCTGATGACCCCACTGCATGACACCCACACCGAGGCTGGGAAGCGATACAACGAGAAAGACATAGCCACACGCAATGTGGTCCAGAAAACCATTGGTGTGCTTAAGCAGCACTTTAGATGCCTGGAACACTCAGGAGGGGAGCTACAATACAACCCTGATCAGGTAGTTCAATTTGTGGCCGTGTGCTCCATGCTACAAAACTTGGCTATCAGGATGGGCAAGAATTGCCAGAAGGGACTGATGGTCCACCTCAGGAGAGAGAGGAAGAGGAGGACGAGGAGCTGGATGCTGACCTCGGGCCAGACAATCAGGCTGACCATGCAACCATGCCCATGGCCCCCTCCAGACCTCAGGAAACGGCCGGTGGTTGCTACATAGCTACAAGATTCTTACGACAGCAGCTCATAAATGAGCGTTTTGCTTGAAAGAACGTTACTGTTATTGACAAAGCTGTCACACTGCTGTGTGTGTGCAGCTCAGACATCAAGGGTAGGCATCACCTTGGTGCCAGTTAAAGTTTAAGTTGATTCAAGTTAAGTTTAATTACACCCTTTCATGTTAAGGAATCACCAGTGTATAACGGTCCAGCTATCTGAGACAATGCGCAACAAGGTCATGTTAAATAAAAAACATTTAATCCGACCATTGGTCTGAAATCATAAGCATAACAGTCAAAAACACCCTGCCCCCATCCCACCCCAAAACACATTTTAGAACATTGACATCAATCAAATTGTCAATATTTCCAGCAACACAGGACATAAATGCTAACCAACAGCATGGCCCCTCCCCCCATACCTTACAGGAAATTGCATACACCAAGATGGAAATATAACAAAGCCATCACCTGCGGACATGCACCTCAATTTCCTTCCATCCTCCCCTTCTTCTCCCCACCTCTACCCCTTTCCCTCCTCGCTCCATACCTCCTGGCCGAGGCGCTCGTCAGGCCATGCCTCATTGGGGGGGATGAATGCAGAGCCAGTGGTTGCATGGATACGGGAGCGGGGGGGAACCAAGGTGGCAACATTCCCGGATCCTGCTTCTAGATCCTGCTCCTGCCTCTCATGTGTTGTTGGCACTGGGGGTGTGGAACCTAGGGGTGCAGTGCCGTGCTCTGGGACCACTGGGAGGCCTCTGCCACCAGTGTTCCTGGCTATTGCCTCCAGGGCCCCCACCATCCACGGAATGTACTCCGTCATGGTGCCAGAGATACTGGCCAGTTGTCAGGATGTGCACTGTATGTCAACAGTCCTCCTAGACAATTTGACCATGTTGTTGCTCTCATCTGACGCTCGTGGAGCAGACCTGCTGCATCTACGCAAACCTCCGCGGGATCGACCCCATCCCATCCTGGGGACACCTGGGGTGCCCTGTGGCAAGGTGCTTGGGCTTAGTGCCTCTAGAGTGGAGGTGGGACTGGCCGGAGGAGCACTAGATGGCCTTGAGGTCGAATGCCTTCTGGAGCCTGGCGATGCAGGCTCCTCAAAGTCCGCGCCGTTATCCGTTGAGAACAGACCCAGCAGATTGACGGGTGAGAATCGGGGCTCCTCAGCACCAGATGTAGGATCGTCCGGCGAGTCCAGCCCATGTCCCCACCTTCTGGGCTCGGTGGTCTTGACTTGGGACGCGCTGCTAGCCGTATTTTGAAGAAGAGCAGGGAAGTTCTCCCTGGTGTCCTGGCCAACATTTATCACTCAATCAACATCACTAAAACAGATTATCTGTTCATTTCTCTCATTGCTATTTGTAGGACTTTATTGTGCACAAATTGACTGCTGCGTTTCCTAATGATGGCACTTCAAAAAAGTACTTAATTGGTAGTAAAGTGCTTTGGGGTCGTGAAAGGCACTATATAAATACAAGTTCTTTGTTGCATTATATATCCCAATATTCTACTAGGTTTTAAATTGTTCTTTTGCATTGTGTAAACATTGAAAATGCTGGGGCTACTGTTCTACATAGGGTCTTTTGAAGTCTTCCTGTGCTACATTCTTTGCTTATGGTCAAAATTATTTCATCCAATGGACACTATTTCCCATTTTATTTGCTCTTTTCCCAGTTGCATAACTGATCATATTGTTCTGCGAAACTTTAGCTGCATCTATCCCTATTGGTCTACCTATTTTATCACATTCGGAAAATTTGACAAGCTTGTAATTTGGGTTTGTTAACCAGGCTACCAATGCAGATTAGAAACAACAGAAGTTCAAGTGATGTCACCCCACCCCATAATTGTAACTCAACACGAGTCAGCAACTTAAGGAGAAGACAAAAGTGTCTCCAAGGTCAGGTGACACAGACACTGCAGCAACAGCAATGTAAGATGGTGTCAAGGGTGGGTGAGGGCAAAATATGAAGAGCAAAGCAAAGTACCAATCATTTCTTCGGCAGCGCCTCCCAAACCCATGACTTCTACCACCTAGAAGGACAAGAGCAGCAGGCACCTGGGAACACCATCACCTGCAAGTTCCCCTCCAAGTCACACCCCATGAATTGGAAATATATCGCAGTTCCTTCATCGTCGCTGGGTCACAATCCCGGAACTCCCTCCCTAATTGCCCTGTGGGAGCACCTTCACCACAGAAGATCTACCACCACCTTCTCCAGAACAACTAGGGATGGGAAATAAATGCTGGCCTTGCCAGCAATGCCTGCATCCCAAGAATAATTTTTTTTAAAATTCAGCCAGTGTATTCTGAAGATACCACTATCATAGAAACATAGAAAATAGGTGCATGAGTAGACCATTCAGCCCTTCGAGCCTGCACCATCATTCAATGTGATCATGGCTGATCATTCAACCTCAGTACCCCACCCCAGCCTTCTCTCCATACCCCCTGATCCCTTTAGCCATAAGGGCCACATCTAACTCCCTTTTGAATATGTCCAACAAACTGGACTCAACAACTTTCTGTAGCAGAGAATCCCACAGGTTCACAACTCTCTGGGTGAAAAAGTTTCTCCTCATCCCGGTCTTATATGGCTTACCCATTATCCTGAGACTGTGTCCCCTGGTTCTGGACTTCCTCAACATCGGGAACATTCTTCCTGCATTTAACCTGTCCAGTCCCGTCAGAATTTTATACGTTTCTATGAGATCCCCTCTCATTCTTCTAAATTCCAGTGAGTATAAGCCTAGCCGATCCAGTCTTTCCTCATATGTCAGTCCTGCCATCCCGGGAATCAGTCTGGTGAACCTTCGCTGTACTCAATAGCAAGCACGTCCTTCCTCAGATTAGGAGACCAAAACTGCACACAATACTTAAGATGTGGTCTCAACAAGGCCCTGCACAACTGCAGCAAGATCTCCCTGCTCCGATACTCAAATCCCCTCGCTATGAAGGCTAGCATGCCATTTGCTTTCTTTACTGCCTGGTGTGCTTGCATGCCTACCTTCAATGACTGATGTACCATGACACCCAGGTCTCATTGCACCTCCCCTTTTACTAATCTGTCACCATTCAGATAATAACCTGCCTTCCTGTTTTTGCCATTAAAGTGGATAACCTCACATTTATCCACATTATACTGCACCTGCCATGCATTTGCCCAGTCACCTAACCTGTCCAAGTCTCCCTGCAGCTTCTTAGCGTCCTCCTCTTAACTCATACTGCCACCCAGCTTAGTGTCATCTGCAAACTTGGAGATATTACATTCAATTCCTTCGTCTAAATCATTAATGTATATTGTAAATAGCTGGGGTCCCAGCACTGAACCCTGCGACACCCCACTAGTCACTGCCTGCCATTCTGAAAAGAACCCATTTATTCCCACTTTTTGCTTCCTGTCTGCCAACCATTTCTCTATCCATGTCAATACATTACCCCCAATACCATGTACCTTAATTTTCACACTAATCTCTTGTGTGGGACCTTGTCAAAAGCCTTTTGAAAGTCCAAATATACCATATCTATTGGTTCTCCCTTGTCCACTCTACTAGTTACATCCTCAAAAAACTCTAGAAGATTTGTCAAGCACGATTTCCCTTTCATAAATCCATGCTGACTTGGACCGATCCTGTCACTGTTTTCCAAACACGCTGCTATTGCATCTTTAATAATTGATTCCAGCATTTTCCCCACCAACGATGTCAGGCTAACCATTCTATAATTCCCTGTTTTCTCTCTCACTCATTTTTAAAAAGTGGGGCTACATTAGCTACCTTCCAATCTATAGGAACTAATCCAGAGTCCATGGAATGTTGGAAAATGACCCCCAATGCATCTACTATTTCTAGGGCCACTTCCTTAAATACTCTGGGATGCAGACTATCAGGCCCTGGGGATTTATCGGCCTTCAGTCCCTTCAATTTCCCTAGCACCATTTCCTGACTAATAAGGATTTCCCTCAGTTCCCCCTTCTCGCTAGACCCTTGGTCCCCTAGTGTTTTTGGGAGATTATTCGTGTCTTCCTTAGTGAAGACAGAATCAAAGTATTTGCTCAATTGATCTGCCATTTCCTTGTTCCCCATTATGAATTCATCTGATTCTGACTGCAAGGGACCTACATTAGTCTTCACTAATCTTTTTCTCTTCACATATCTATAGAAGCTTTTGCAGTCAGTTTTTATGTTCCTTGCAAGCTTACTCTCATACTCTATTTTCCCCTTCCTAATTAAACCCTTAGTCCTCCTCTGCTAAATTCTAAATTTCTCCCAGTCCTCAGGTTTGCTGCTTTTTCTGGCCAATTTATATGCCCCTTCCTTGGATTTAACACTTTCCCTTATTTACCTTGTTAGCCATGGTTGAGCCACCTTCCCTTTTTTATTTTTATGCCACACAGGGATGTACAATTGTTGTAGTTCATCCATGTGATCTTTAAATGTCTGCCATTGCCTATCCACCGTCAACCTTTTAAGTATCATTTGCCAGTCTATCCTAGCCAATTCACGTCTCATACCGTCAGTTTCCTTTCTTTAGGTTCAGGACCCTAGTCTCTGAATTAACTGTGTCACTCTCCATCTTAATAAAGAATTCTACCATATTATGGTCACTCTTCCCCAAGGGGCCTCGCACAACCAGATTGCTAATTAATCCTCTCTCGTTACACAAGAACCAGTCTAGAATGGCCTGCTCTCTAGTTGGTTCCTCGACATATTGGTCTAGAAACCCATCCCTTATACACTCCAGGAACTCCTCCTCCACAGTATCAACCCTCCAAACCCCACTTTTGGATTATTTTGTCTGACATCATGTCATACGGGAGCTGGAATGTCCTCTGACATAACACTGACAAAACTGAAGCCACTTGGCTCAACCCTCAGCACATGCTCTGCACCCTATCTCCAGTTTGATCCTCCTTGCCCCTGCTCATTCAGTGAGTCCAACAATGCACAGCCTCGGTCACGTTTGGCATTGAGCTGGGCTTTAATCCCATATCCTATGCGTGGCCTAACACTGCCTAATTTCATTTTCACAGCATCACCTGCCCCTTGCCCTTGCCTCACTTTTGCCACTTTTGATACCCCAATCCACGCCTTTGTACCTCCAGGCTCAAGTCTCTCCTTGCTGGCCTCTCGAGTTCCAGACTTCCATCAATGTCAACTTTTCTAAAACTCCATTGCCTACATACTGTCCTGCACTATCTCCTCCTTGTTCATCACTCCGCTTTCCCCAAAGCATTAACTTCCAAATCCTCATCTTTGTCTATCTACTTGCTCAATTTCAGCAACAACAACTGTCATTTAGATAGTGCCTTTAACGTAATGTAAAGTGGGGGATGCACAGGAGGCCAGAATTGGAGCAACGCAGAGATCTAAGAGGATTGTAGAGCTGGAGGAGGTTACAGAGTTAGGGAGGGGTGAGGCCATGGAGGGATTTGGACACAAGGCTGAGACGTTGTCGGACCGGGAGCAAATGTAGGACGTCAAGCACGGGTGATGGGTGAACAGGACTTGGTGCGAGTTAGGATACAGGCAACAGAATTTTGGAGGAGCTCAAGTTTACGGAGGGTGCGAGGTGGGAGGCTGGCCAGTAACGCATTGGAATCATCGAGTCTGGAAGGCTTTCTTTTTCCTTGTTAATAAAAGGACCATATGAATGCAATTTAGTTAAATCTCAGATCGTGAAGAATTAGCACTATAAAATACAGAGTAACTGTTAAAAATTGATTTGTAATGGACTCCATATTATAGCGAGCAATGCCTTCTCCTCAGCTGCTGTCTGTGACCCCCAGGTGGTTACAACTTGCCCTCTGTGATGAGTCTGTTGTTCGACTACTTCAAGAGAAACATCATTATCATTAGTGTGTTACAACACAGCACAATGGCACACAGCCCACCAGAGAATAGTAGGAATCCTCTATGCACCAGGGCTTTTTCAGACAACAACAACTAGCATTTCTATAGCGTCTTTAATGGAGTAAAAAGATCCCAGATGCTTTACAGCAGCGTTAGCAAACAAAAGTTGACACCGAGCTATATTAGGACAGATAACTAAAAGCTTGGTTAAAGAGGAAGGTTTCATGGAGCGACTTAAAGGAGGAGAGAGAGTTAGAGGCATTTAGAGAGGGATTTCCAGAGCTTAGAGCCCAGGCAGCAGAAGGCACAGAGTGAAGGAAACCGGAGATGTGCATGAGACCAGAATTGGAGAAGCGCAGAGATCTCGAAAATAATATTCATTAAGGAAAGAAATCTTCATCAGTGGGTAATATTCACAGTATAAAAGGTGTAATGTCAGTTGGCTACAACCAATAGATAATAAATGTTGATATATTTGCACATACCCCTTTAATTAAGCTCTTATATCCCTGTTTCTTTTACAGAACAAGTAAGATGGGCCCCACAAGTATAAGGAGGCTGGTCTGGAACCACAGTTTGATGGGTACACTGTTTCTAGTGGGTTTGCTGTTTCCACCCCTACATTCCTATCATGGACAGATTGATCCCCTAGCTCTGGGTCGGGCAGACCCTCAATGTTGGGAATCCTCCTCCGCGCTTCTCCTTGAAATGAGGAAACCCAGAATAGCGGACACTTTCAGCGGCTTCTGGGACTTCATGATCTACCTTAAGTCTTCGGATGAATCCAAACATGTTGCCCTCTTCTGGGTCCTGGCACAGCTCTTCTGGGACATCTATGTGGACTGTATGATATCTCGAACCCACGGGTTGGGACGAAGACGATTCATTGAAGATGAAAAGGAACTAACCGCTCTACACGCCCAGATCTCAGGCAGTATGTCTCCAGTCATCATTTACACACGCTCTTGCTGTCCATTCATCCATCAGTCCTCTCATTCTATTAACCCTCCTCCCCCCATCTCCTCCTGCAGGTGTTAGTTTTATGAGGAACAGTTGCAGGGGCAACTGGCAGCCTTCTAACACTTTGCTCAAGTGGTCATTCTTGTGGGTGAGCCTTGACAACAACATCAGCTTGCATTTATATAGCATCTTTAACGTAACAAAACATCCCAAGGTGCTTTACAGGAGCGTAATCAGAGAAACATTGACACTGAGCCAAAGAAGGAGACATTAGGACAGGTGACCAAAAGCTCAGTCAAAGAGGTATGTTTTAAGCAGAGGCTTAAAGGAGGAGAAAGAGGTAGAGAGTCGGAGAGGTTTAGGAAGGGAATTCCAGAGCTTAGGGCCAAAATGGCTGAAGGCACAGCCACCAATGATGGGGCAAAGGGAGTGGGGGATGCACAAGAGGCCAGAGCTGAAGGAACACAGAGTTCTTGGAGATAGGATGGGCTAAGCCATAGACAGTAATTATTAGCAGACTAATTGAGTATGGAGGCCACTGCAGCCAAGCATACCTGAATGTTTCAACAAGGATAGTTGGATACTGATTGGCGGCAGGAAATGTTTTTAATTTTTCTCTTTTCTGAGACCAATTGCAGCAAGCGGTCGCTGCTCTGACTGAACAGCGAACTTAGCACAGATTTACAATCAAATTCGGGAGCTTCTGGGTGTTGGTATCACCCGCTAGGCCACCGGGAACCAGGTCTCTGCTTAACTTGAATAGGTATTTCCCTGTTTTCCTCAGCGGATGAAGGCGATGGGTGTTGTTATTGGACCTTTCAGGCCAGTCAAATCTCAGGTGTGATCCCCAGTTGGAGTTGAACAAATCCCTGATCTTGAGTTGGTTAATCCCAGCCAGATGATTGAGTTTTCATCTTCACTCACTGGGTGATAATTTGGCAAAGCCTGCCTGATTTGTAGATACCGTCCAAATTTTTTTCCATTGCAGAATGAAAATCAGGCCTGTTCTACAACAGGCAGGGCGATTCACGCCGCCAGATTACAAGACACAAGCAGTAGGGGTTTACAAAAGGCTGGAATAGCAGAAAGACTAGGCAAACCAGCAGAAAAGATACCAGAGTCGATGCTAGATTTTCATTTCAACTTTTTATCAGCAGGATTTAGGACTCTGGCCTGTGGCTGTTGGCTTCCATATGATGGTGTATAATAGTAGCCTAGCCTAGCAATAGACTTGCAATAGCATGCAATATTAGTGTTGATGGTTATGTTCAGAATATACCAGTGCCCCGGGATAGGAGGGGGTTAATTTTCAGATCTTTACAATTGGAAACTGAAGTATTATGGGTTGGATTAATCACCCATCTTATTAGTCGCAGGTTGTAAGTAGCCATCTAGGTACCAGGCTGTTTTCCCTTCAGAAGTCAGACAAATTTTGTTTAAATGAGGATGGGGCAGTCCATGGCCCTTGCCTCTCTTTACTTCTGTAGCCTCCTCCAGCCCTACAACCCTCAGATCTCTGTGTTCCTCCAATTCTGGTCCCTTGCGCATCCCCTATTTTAATCGCTCTACCATTAGCAGCGTTACCTTCATCTGCCTAACCCTAAGCTCTGGAATTCCTTCCCTAAACCTCTCCCTTCTCCTACAAGATGCTCCTTAAAACCTACGTCTTTGACCAAGCTTTTGATCATCTGTCCTAATATCTCCTTATATGGCTTAGTGTCAAATTTTGTCTGATAACGCTCCTATGAAGCTCCTTAGGATGTTTTACTACATTAAATGTCAGTTATATTATAAATGTCAGTAAATATTATAAATATCAGTTGTCGTTGTGATATATACCAGCCACCCCTGATTTGCTATGTTATATCAAATGAAAGAGAATTCAAATCTAACACTCAATCTGGTTGCAACTAAATCATTTATTGTGTTCAACCAAGTCTTGACACACTCAATGTCTAAGCAGTAGTCATACAGAAAAATAAATAATATTACGCTGCTTTTCATCTGGGTAGAAATTCGTACCCATCATTGATCCTTTAGTTCTTGTCTCTCTCTATAAATTGTGAAGATCAAGATCTTTATAGGCCTCTAGTCACGCAGAAAATAAACAGCAGTCATCTAAACTGTGCACTGATAAATAAATCGCAAGCGCAGGGCATTTCTGAACCTAAATCAACGACCCAACTCAGGAGCAGCAAAGCAGCTTTACAGACGGCTTAAGGCCGAGGTTCAATAAAAAAAACCACGACCTAAAGAATAGATGGTGGGTGGAGAAAGCACAGTAGATTCAGCAGCTGGCCGACAGCCATGATGTGCGAGGATTCTTCACCGCAGTCAAGTCCACCTACGGCCCAAGCACCCAAGACCCCACCCTGCATGGGGTAGAACGGGCCATTCGTCAGCTCAAGAACACCAAGGCAACGGGAGCGGATGGAATCCCCGCTGAGAACATAAGAACATAAGAACATAAGAAATAGGGGCAGGAGTAGGCCATACGGCCCCTCGAGCCTGCTCCGCCATTTAATAAGATCATGGCTGATCTGATCAATGACTCAGCTCCACTTCCTCGCCTGCTCCCCATAACCCCTTATCGTTTAAGAAACTGTCTAGTTCTGTATTAAATTTATTCAATGTCCCAGCTTCCACAGCTCTCTGAGACAACGAATTCCACAGATTTGCAACCCTTTGAGAGAATAAATTTCTCCTCATCTCTGTTTTAAATGGGCGGTCCCTTATTCTAAGATCTTACCCTCTAGTTCTAGTCTCCCCCATCAGTGGAAACATCCTCTCTGCATCCACCTTGTCAAGCTCCCTCATAATCCTATATGTTTTGATAAGATCACCTCTCATTCTTCTGAATTCCAATGAGTAGAGGCCCAACCTACTCAACCTTTCCTCATAAGTCAACCCCCTCATCCCTGGAATCAACCTAGTGAACCTTCTCTGAACTGCCTCCAAAGCAAGTATATCCTTTCAAAACTGCACTCAGTAGTCCAGGTGTGGCCTCACCAATACCTTATATAGTGGTAGCAAGACTTCCCTGCTTTTAAACTCCATTCCCTTTGTAATAAAGGCCAAGATACCAGCACTAAAGTATGGCAGAGAGGCACTATTGGCACAAATGCATGACCTCATCTCTCTTATCTGGAAGGAGGAGAGCATGCCGGCTGATCTCAGAGATGCAGTAATCGTGACCATCATTAAAAAAGGGGACAAGTCCGACTGCAGGAACCACAGAGGAATCTCCCTGTTATCAGCCACTGGGAAGGTCATCGCTAGAATCCTCCTCAACTGTCTTCTCCCAGTGGCTAAGGAGCTCCTCCCAGAGTCACAGTGTAGATTCCGTCCACTATGGGGCACAATGGACATGATCTTTACTGCGCGACAACTGCAAGAGAAATACAGGGAACAACACCAACCCTTTTACATGACCTTCTTTGACCTTACAAAGGTCTTTGACACTGTGAACCGCGAGGGACTATGGAGTATCCTCCTCCGTTTCGGCTTCCCCCAAAAGTTTGTCGCCATCCTCCGCCTGCTCCACAACGACATGCAGGCCGTGATCCTGACCAACGGATCCACCACAGACCCAATCCACGTCCGGACCGGGGTCAAGCAAGGCTGTATCATCACACCAACCCTCTTCTCGATCTTCCTCACTGCAATGCTTCACCTCACACTCAACAAGCTCCCCTCTGGAGTGGAACTAAACTACAGAACCAGTGGGAACCTGTTCAACCTTCGTCGTCTCCAGGCCAGATCCAAGACCGTCCATCCTCTGTCGTCGAACTACAGTACCTGGACGACGCTTGCGTCTGCGCATAGTCAACATCTTCACTGAGGCATGCGAAAGCATGGGCCTTACACTAAACATCCATAAGCAAAGGTTCTCCACCAACCTGACCCCGCCACACACATCCCCAGCATTGAAGCACTGACCATGCTCGACCAGCTCCATTGAACAGGCCACATTGTTCGCATGCCTGACACAAGACTCCCAAAGCAAGCGCTCTACTCGAAACTCCTCATCATCATAGGCAGACCCTTGGAATCGAGGAAGACATGCTTCCACTCTTAAAATGAGTTCTTAGGTGGCTGAGCAGTCCAATATGAGAACCACAGTCTCTGTCACAGGTCGTTGAGGGAAGGGATGGGTGGGACTGGTTTGCCGCACGCTCCTTCCGCTGCCTGCGCTTGATTTCTGCATGCTCTAAGCAATGAGATTCGAGGTGCTCAGTGCCCTCCAGGATACACTTCCTCCACTTAGAGAGGTCTTTGGCCAGGGACTCCCAGGTGTCAGCAGGAATGCGGCAGTTTATCAGGGAGGCTTTGAGGGTGTCCTTGTAACATTTCCTCTGCCCACCTTTGGTTCTTTTGCTGTGAAGGAGTTCCAAGTAGAGCGCTTGCTTTGGGAGTCTCGTGTCTGGTATGAGGACAATGTGACCTGCCCAGTAGAACTGATCAAGTGTGGTCAGTGCTTCAATCCTGGGGATGTTGCCCCGGTCGAGGAAGCTAACGCTGGTGCGTCTGTCCTCCCAGGGGATTTGTAGGATCTTGCGGAGACATCGTTGGTGGTATTTCTCCAGCGACTTGCGGTGTCTACTGTACATGGCCCATGTCCCTGAGCCATACAGGAGGGCGGGTATTACTACAGCCCTGTAGACCATGAGCTTGGTGGCAGTTTTGAGGGCCTGGTCTTCAAACACTCTTTTCCTCAGGTAGCCGAAGGCTGAGCTGGCGCACTGGAGGCGGTGTTGGATCTCGTCGTCAATGCCTGCTCTTTTTAATAAGAGGCTCCCGAGGTATGGGAGATGGTCCACATTGTCCAGGGTCGCGCTGTGGATCTTGATGACTGGGGGGCAGTGCTGTGCGGTGAGGACAGGCTGGTGGAGGACCTATGTCTTCTGGATGTTAACGTAAGGCCCATGCTTTCATACACCTCAATAAATAAGCCGTCTATGTCCTGCAGTTCAGCCTCTGTATGTGCATGACTACGTTGTCCAGGTACTGTAGCTCGACGACAGAGGTTGGGTTGGTCTTGGACCTGGCCTGGAGACGGCGAAGGTTGAACAGGTTCCCACTGGTTCTGTAGTTTAGTTCCACTCCAGCGGGAAGCTTGTTGATTGTGAGGTGGAGCATTGCAGCAAGGAAGATTGAGAAGAGTGTTGGGGCGATGACGTGGCCCTATTTGACCCCGGTCCAAATGTGGATTGGATCTGTAATGGATCCGTTGGTAAGGATCACGGCCTGTATGTCATCATGGAGCAGGCGGAGGATGGTGACGAACTTTTGGAGGCATCCGAAACAGAGGACGCTTCATAGACCCTCGCGGTTGACAGTGTCAAAGGCCTTTGTAAGTTCGAAGAAGGCCATGTATAAGGGCTGGTGCTGTTCACTGCATTTTTCCTGCAGCTGTCACACTGAAAAAATCATGTCCATTGTGCCCCGTAGGGGACGAAATCCGCATTGCGACTCCGGGAGTAGTTCCTCGGCCACAGGGAGCAGACGGTTCAGGAGGACTCTAGCGACGACTTTCCCAGTGGCTGATAGTAGGGAGATACCTCTGTAGTTGCCACAGTCAGACTTGTCCCTCTTTTAAAATGATCACTGCATCTCTGAGATCTCCAGGCATGCTCTTCTCCCTCCAGATTAGAGAGATGAGGCCATGTATTCACGCCAACAGTGCCTCTCCACCATACTTTAGTGTCTCAGCAGGGATTCCATCCGCTCCCATAGCCTTGTTATTTTTAAGCTGTCTTATAGCGTTTTCTACCTCGTGTAGTGTTGCCGTTTTACTGAGGTGGTGGTGGGTAGCATGCTGCGGGATGGAGTCGAGAACACTCGAGTCAAAGGCAGAGTCTCGATTGAGGAGAACTCCTACACAGCAAGCGAGCCCCAGGTGGGCAGAGGAAACGTTTTAAGGACACCCTCAAACCCTCCTTGATAAAATGCAACATCCCCACCAACACCTGGGAGTCCCTGGCCAAAGACCGCCCTAAGTGGAGGAAGAGCATCCTGGAGGATGCTGAGCACCTCGAGTCTCATCGCCGAGAGCATGCAGAAAACAAGTGCAGGCAGCGGAAGGAGCGTGCGGGAAACCAGACTCCCCACCACCCTTTCCTTCAACGACGGTCTGTCCCACCTGCGACAGAGACTGTAATTCCTGTATTGGACTATTCAGTCACCTAAGAACTCACTTTTAGAGTGGAAGCAAGTCTTCCTCGATTTTGAGGGACTGCCTATGATGAAGATGCACTGATACATTATTTTATTTTTTTCTAGCTACAGTATAAGTCTACAAGACATTTATAAATTAAAAAACAAAAACCGTATATTATATATGTGGACTTGTATTTACTCTGTACAGCCACCAGAGGGCTCATTCCCTGGAGTCCCAAGGGATCCCATAATCCCTTGGGAGCACAGATATTTAAGAAGGCTTCACAGGTTGGAGAGGAACTCTGGAGACCTGCAATAAAAGATTAAGTTCACACTTTACTTTGAGCTCACAGTGTTCAGTCTGACTCTTTCTCCATACACTACAACTGTCGACGAGATACAGATAGCGAACCCAAAGATGCAGAGTGGGCATCCTGGAGAAATTTTCGGAGGGAGATGATTGGGAAACCTTTGTGGAGCGACTCAACCAATACTTTGTGGTCAACGAGTTAGATGGGGAAGAGAGCGCTGCCAAATGTAGAGCGATCCTCCTCACCATCTATGGGGCACTGATAGAGAATTCAAACAGGCTGCATTTAGACAGACTGTGAAAATTCACAGACCCCCAAGTCAAGGCTGCTACATGCAGTTCAGCATGTTGCATTAAGGCATCAATCACCTGGACATTTTAGGACCCTTGGGTAGCGAGCCAATTAAAAGGTTAAAAGACTATTAATTGAGCCAATAAGGTCAAAGAAGGCGAGTTCTTTTCTGTAAATTGATCCAGGTATATCTTCAGCCATTTTGACCATGTGGTCTCAGAAGGACAAAGACCTGGCTTAAAGCCAAGAACTTTTTACTGCTGTCTGCCAAAAATAAAGCAGTTAAAACTACAATCGGAGTTCGTATTTCATTGGAAATTAAGAGATCTAACAATTTTGGCCTCACGAACAGGATCGCTGAGGAAAGAAACTGAATTTTGGACATCGGACCTACATACTGAGGTAAGGACACCTCTTTTTTAAAAAAAAGTCCTCGGTCAAAAGTCTAAATTCGCCTCTCCTACCCGATTCCGAAAGCCTCCGGTTTGCGAACCCTCCGGTTGGTAGTCGGCTCGAAGTCCCATAGATGTCTAAACTTCAGCAGTGTGTTAGTTAATTAATCACCGACCAATTGATCGGCTAGAAAGCCTACGACTCGAGACCCCGGTAAAGAACTCAGTATTATGGCAGCAGGAGATAAGAGCAAAGAATTGCCTACAACTGTTAAAGGTGGGCAGGCACCACCTGAAGTTTCGATAGATTTAATTCTCGAACAGTTGAAAGAATACATAGAGCAACAATTCAACTTATCTAAAACCTGTATTAAGATCGAACAAAAGTACGGAACCTCCAAAGGACAATGGTCCTTGGACGAGATTAAAAGGGTCTGGGGAAAAACGACCCGCATGAAAAATAAAGAGCAAACTAGATGGTCCCTAGCGGTTATGGGCCAGATTCGAAAGCGGAATGAAATTATAATGCATTCCCAACATGATCGAGAACTGACCAGTACAAAGGATCAATTGCAAGCAGTTTGTGCGCAGCTGTGACAGAAAAAGCTTGAACTTGAAAAGCTGGAAGCGGAAGTTAAAGATCTTAAAGGTGAAATTAAAGAATGGAAAAAATCATTAGGTCAAGAGACAGTAATAGGAAAAGGAAAATGTATTGATCAATTCCCAGGGTACCCATGTTTGGATAAATTAAAAGCGCAAACCCAAAGACACGACTGAGGAATAGATACGGATTCTGAATCCTCCGACAATACAGGGTCGGAGGATGAAGAATTAGGGGTGCGCTTTGCCCCATTTAAAAAAAGACGAGTTGTAGTCAAATCAGAAGAGACTGCGGATGAGGGCGGAACCAAAAAAACGAAGAAAAGGCTGTATGAAAAATACTTAGTTCATGATCCGGCAGACCCAGAGAAAATTGATAAATGGTCCAAGGAATTGCCCAATCCAAAGAAATGGGGAGTAAAAACGTGGGACCAAAGAAATATATATCAACTTCATCCCTGGGACGGAGTGCAAATTTTGACCATAATGGTGCCAAAAACACAGGGAAGAAAATTGCACGACAAGGTAGATGAAGCTTTGGGGCAGGATGAGCAAGAATTAAACGCAGGATGGGAGGCGATTAAACACTGGCTGCAAGCCTTCAGTCCAACTAAGACAGACTGGGGAAAAATTGCAGCCTGCCAACAGAAAGGAACAGAGGAGGTCCTGGAGTATGACGAGCGGTTTAGATGCACGTGGCTAGAACATTCGGGTATGAATAATACAGATGAGGAAATGGATGAACAAGTGTTTGGACCCCTGAAAGCAGCTTTCGTGGCAGGTCTAAAGCCAGAACTGTCCAAAATGCTTAAGGTAGTGTTACCAGACTGGGAAGGTAGAGGAACTACCTTTGCAGCATTGGTGGATCGATGTAACCAATTAGATCGGGATATGGGAGCTAAAGTCCGAGCTGTACAGGCTATGGAATGGAAATCCCAGGATTCCGATAAACAGTCATTAGGAAAATTACCCGGAAAATGTCATTATTGTGGGAAAGAAGGTCACTGGGCCAAGACGTGCAGGGCAAAACAGAAAGGTCGTGGCTGGGGAAGAGGACGCAGCCAGGGATACAATTCAGCCACAAACCAGGCTTGTCACAAGATAATGACCTCATAGAAGCATTTAAGCGACTGACAATACAACAACAGAAGGAGTTACTTGGGATAGCAAAAAACGATTAGAGCCCACCCTGGCCCCCCTCCTCGCACTAATACAACAGAGGGGAGATGGGCTATATATAACTGTGAAGGTGGGCGATAAGGATGTGGACTGTCTTTTAGACACAGGGGCGGAATTAACATGCTTACCCCTACAATATGGAGACTTTTTGCCGTTGGATGGTAGGGCACGTACAGCCTATGGAGTTGGGGGCCATAAAATAGAAATTAAAAGGACAACACCGGTACTTATAGGGCTGGGTCCACATGAACTAACCACGCCAGTCTGAATAGGTCCAGTAGATCAACCCCTTTTGGGAATGAACGTTCTAATCCAAGTAGATTCATCGTTGCATTTCGAGGATGGTCGGGTGACATGGTCAATTAGAACTTTGAAGAAAGAAGAATTGAAGGAACACCCGATATGGGCTAAAGATAAGAACGATTGTGGCCTACTCCAGATGGAGCCTGCGTCATTTACCGGGACCGAGCCTCCATGCACTAAACAGTATCCCATCAGTCCAACTGCCATCGCAGGAATCTTACCGGTTATTCAGCAATTGGAGAAACAAGGGGTCTTATTAAAACGCATAGCTCCTCCAATAGCCCCGTGTGGCCGGTACAGAAATCTAATGAGACTTGGCGTTTGACTGTCAATTATAGGAAAGCTAACCAGTGTATTGATCAAAAAGATCCTTTGGTCGCAGATCCCTCCAACATTTTTAATGCCCTCAAACCGGAACATAACTATTTCTCGGTTATAGATATGGCCAACGGATTTTGGTCGGTGCCTCTGGCACCGGAGGTTCGACAGTGGTTTGCTTTCACGGTCCAAGGACAACAGTATACTTGGACCCAGTTACCGCAGGGTTTCCACAACAGCCCTACGGTATTCCACATGGCTTTACAAAGCCATTTGGGAGAATTACCTCCCCTGTCATCCACAGTCATCCAATATGTAGACGATATCCTGCTAGCTTCAAACACAGAAGAACAGCATGAACAAGATTTACGAGCTTTGCTGGATCACCTTCGGCTGAAAGGACATAAAGCCAGCATCGACAAAGCACAAATATCCCAAGAAGAGGTTGTATACCTGGGACAAAAGATTTCACAAGGAAAGAGAGAACTTACCCAGGATAGAACTGCAGCCATTCGGGCTGCTAAAAAACCCACCACTATTCAGGAACTAAGGTCTTTTTGGGATTGTGTAACTTTAACAGAAATTGGATTGACTCCTTCACACAGCTTGCTCATTCATTGAATGATATTTTAAAGGGGAAAGGTGCCTCTAAAGAAGCCATCACCCTCACAAAAGAACAGCAAGAGGCCTTCCTGAGTTTGAAAAAGGCTTTGTGTTCGGCACCGGCTCTGGGAATCCCCGACAGTGGTAAGCCATTTACCCTGTTTGTCCATGAGAAAGAAGGATATATGACAGCTATACTGACACAAGAACATGGGGATCGGCAAAGACCTATTGGCTATTATTCGGCAAAACTGGACGCAGTAGCCCTCGGATGGGGAAGTTGCCTAAGGGCCATGGAAGCTACATGTCGAGTGGTAATGATCACTGCGGGTCTAGTTCTCGACCAAAAGCTGATTGTCAAGTATCCCCACACCGTACATGCTTTGCTGTCTATGAATAGAATGTCTCAGGTGACGGCAGCAAGATGGACCCGCTGGACAGCAGTTTTGGAAGCTCCTAATCTCCATATTGTCCGGGCCAGCCCGGTTAATCCCGCAACTATGCTCCCGATGTCAGAATCGAGGGAGCAAGAGCGGGGAGAATGTGAAGAGCATGACTGCGTGGAGATTTTAAAAGAAACAGAAGAAGCAGCCTTAGCAGCAGAGGAGCCTCTGCACAACCCAGACCTCATCCTGTTTACAGATGGTTCTTCCTTTGTTGACAATGGTACCAGAAAAGCAGGATGGGTAGTTACAACCTTATATGAGGTAGTGGCAAAAGGATGTTTACCTTCAGGAACGTCAGCACAACAGGCCGAGTTACGGGCCCAGTCAGAAGCATGTCGAATAGCAGAAGGACAGATAGCTAATGTCTACAAAGATTCGCGTTATGCTTTTGGAGTCGCTCACAACTTTGGTATGTTATGGCAGAAAAGAGAATTCCTCACTGCTGCTGGTACACCTATCCGAAATGGAAAAGAAGTCCGAGACTTACTAGAGGCCATACAATTACCTCAGGAAGTGTCCATCCTAAAGTGTAAGGCCCATACCAAGGAAAATACCACAGAAGCACAGGGAAATGCACTAGCCGACCAGGCAGCTAAAGATGCCGCCTCACAGGGCGTTCCTCCAGAAGAACCAACACAGATGTGCAGATTGAAAGCACTCAGGACTCTGACACGAGACCTTCAAACAATGCAAGGTGAGTGCTCCCGAGAGGAAAAATGGACATGGATTGAGGCAGGAATTAAGCTATGCGAAGATGGTGTCTGGAGACAAAGAGTTACCGACAAGCCAGTCGCGCCACAAGCGCTTATGCCTTTTTTAGCCCAACAGATCCACTCGTGGGGACACTTGGCCTCACAACAGATGACGGCACGGTTCCAGAAAAGCTGGTGGGGTCGGGGATTTAAAAAACATGCCCAGCTGGTAACAGACCGCTGTGTGGTCTGCCAGAAAAATAATTCTGGACCCATCACGGTAATGCCCCAACTGAGACCCCCTGCCCCTGTCGGACCATTCCAGCTTCTGCAGGTTGATTATATATCTCTTCCTTCATGCCAAGGATACACTAACATTCTTGTCATGGTCGACAGATTCTCTAGATGGGTAGAAGCTGTCCCAACTAAAAGAGCCACAGCCAATCACACTGCTAAGGTCTTGTGTAAGGATTACATTCCCCGATGGGGAGTCCCGAGTAGCATTGACTCAGATCACAGGTGCTGTCTGCCAAGAAGTCTGTAGGTTACTGAACATTACGTGGGATTTACACTGTCCTTATCATCCACAATCATCAGGACAAGTAGAACGAATGAATCGAACTTTGAAACAACGGCTTGCCAAATATCACCAAGAAGGAACACCATGGCCCCAGGCACTACCAATAGTGCTATGTAGCATTAGGGCAACCCCGAACAGAACTACAGGTCTAAGCCCATTTGAAATTATAACAGGAAGACCCATGTCGCTGCCAGGAACTATCGATTTACGGAAAGCTGATGTTCACTTAATGAGTGACACTTTGTTATCATACTGTCAGAACTTAACCAATGCTATTAGTTCTGTTTCCCGACAGGTATCGGCAGCTTGGGGTAATCCACCCGAAGGAAGACATGACATCATCCTGGGAGTCTGAATGTATGTGAAAAAGTTGCATAAAGAACCTTTGGGTGCCAAGTGGGAGGGACCTTATCAAGTGTTATTGACCACCCAGGCAGCTGTTAAAGTCCAAGGAAAGAAAGCCTGGATTCACGCTTCACACGTTAAACGAGCACCCGTAACTGAAGCTGAAATCTAATAAGGACAATTACTTTTTGCGAAAATGTAAAAATTTACTGTATTATTGATTGTAGGTATTCTAGGTATAGGCCTACTTCTTACTAGCCGACCCTCTGCACCAAAGGGAAATAGTAGGGTAGCAAGGGAATTACATGTAAATACCTTTTTATATATGTCATACATTTATGCCAAACAAGGTAACATTTCTAGATGTTGGGTATGTGCGCATATTCCTATTCACTCAAAGGGAGGGATTCCCTTGAGGCCAGTTCCCTTGAATATCTCGGAAATGGCTGAGTGGATAATTAATCATAACAAAACAGGCAATGCGTTTCAGGATACGGAAAACTGGGCACGTAAATGGAAGTCAGCAGGTTACAATCTGACTACCTTTGAAGGGGGATACCAACCGTGCTACAATAATTCCAAACGGCCCCCATTTTTTGTTATCACTAATACAACGGGAATAGGAAGACCGGGGGAATCGGTCTGTCTGATTAGAAACATCAAAGGAGGCCAAAATACGGGGTATAGTAACTGCTCCCTGAATTATAATATAATCAAGCCACGGAACCGTCCAAACTGGGCCGATGTGGGAATTTTTAACAGAACGGGGATTCTGAATAAAACAGATGGAAAAGCCTGGACAGGCCCCGGAGTGTTGCTGACAAAGAAACAGCTAACCTTCATTGCATATAATGGCCCCTATTGGGTGTGTGGCCACAAGGCCTACCTTTGGCTGCCCCAGAATTGGATGGGATCCTGCTATTTAGCCTACATTGTGCCTTATATGTATCATATAAAGTCACTGTCGGAACATTTACACCGTCCTAAGAGAGCTATCACAGAAACAGAGAGGTTCTTTGCCATTCTGATCCCTGGGTATGGGACCGCCAAACTGGCAAGGGAATCCATTAACATGGCATCCGTTGTGGAACGAGTAGCCAATGATACCTCAGAGGCCCTAGTTAAAATCAATGCAGAAATGGTAGCAATCCGCACAGTAGCCCTACAGAATAGACTGGCCCTTGATTACATCCTGGCTGAAAAGGGAGGTACTTGCGCCCTACTCGGAACTGAGTGTTGCACATATATCCCAGATAGCTCCGAAGAAATTACCCACTTAGCGGAGCATATCCAAAAGGAGGTAGAAAAACTTAAGCAACCCCCATCATTCACTTTGTGGAGTGGAGCCACTGAATGGCTAGGTTCAATAGGAACTTCATTGGTGGAAGGTTTAATTCTATTTGTTGTAATTGTTTTACTATTATATTGTTTGTTTATGTTGATTAAATGTTGTTGTGACCAGGCGGCTGTAGCTGCTGTCCTGCAGGTGAGACACCTTGCAGGTTCCAGCAGACCGCCTGTACGTGGCACAGGAGTATGTTATGCTTAAGGGAAGGTTGTTTACTGGTTGAACTAAGATATTGATTTGGATTAAATTGGAATAAGGTTAATTAACCTACTAAAACCAGACTTCCATTGTGGCCACGATGGAACTCGGGTCGGTGTAAATTTGTGTGGAAGCTACTAGTCCGGACATGTGGCGAAACACATCAACAAATTTTAGAAGGAAACTCTATTAACATGTATGAAATTATTTTGTAGAATGTTTAACCAGTGATACCTGATGTTGTATGATTCAGTTTGTGAAAGAATCAAAGGGGGGATTGATAGAGAATTCAAACAGGCTGCATTTAGACAGACTGTGAAAATTCACAGACCCCCAAGTCAAGGCTGCTACATGCAGTTCAGCATGTTGCATTAAGGCATCAATCACCTTGACATTTTAGGACCCTTGGGTAGCGAGCCAATTAAAAGGTTAAAAGACTATTAATTGAGCCAATAAGGTCAAAGAAGGCGAGTTCTTTTCTGTAAATTGATCCAGGTATAAGTACAGCCATTTTGACCATGTGGTCTCAGAAGGACAAAGACCTGGCTTAAAGCCAAGAACTTTTTACTGCTGTCTGCCAAAAATAAAGCAGTTAAAACTACAATCGGAGTTCGTATTTCATTGGAAATTAAGAGATCTAACAGGCACCAACGTATGGCTTCATGAAGAATCTGCTCACTCCAGTGAAACCCAAAGAGAAATCATACGACGATTTGTGAACACTGGTGCGAGAGCATTTGAACCTGAAGGAAAACGTTCTGATGGCGAGGTACCAGTTCTACACCTACAAAAGTCTGAAGCCCAGGAAGTGGCGAGTTATGTCGCCGAGCTGAGACGCCTTGCAGGACATTGCGAATTTGAAGGGCATTTGGAACACACACTCAAGAGACTTTTTTGTACATGGCATTGGCCATGAAACCATACTTTTTAAGCGTTTCACTGTAGAGACCCCAACCTTGAGTAAGGCCATAGCGATAGCGTTCATTGCCATCAGTGACAATACGAAGCAAATCTCTCAGCACACAAGTGCTGCTACAAGTACTATGAACAAAGTGATGTTGTTTTTGAATTGTAACGTACAGGGCAGGTCATACATACCTGCAGCTACACATCTGCAGATGTTTCAGAGTCCACCATCAAGGGTGATGAATGCAAGGCCATTAACACTTTGTTGGCGTTGCAGGGGTGATCATCGTTCCCATTCATGTCGATTCAAAGGATACGTTTGCAAGGGCTGTGGAACAATGGGACACCTCCAATGAGTGTGCAGGCAAGCTGTTAAGCCTGTTAAACCTGCAAACCACCACGTTGCAGAGGAAGACAGATCCACGGAGGATCACTATGAACCAGAGCCTCAGATAGAGGAGGCAGAGGTACATGGGGTGTACACATTCACCTTGAATTGTCCCCCGATAATGCTGAATGTTGAACTTAATGGACACCCGGTGTCAATGGAGCTGGACATGGGTGCGAGCCAGTCCATCATGGGCAAAAAGACATTCAAAAGGTTGTGGTGCAACAAGGCCTCAAGGCCAGTCTTAACTCCAGTTCGCACGAAACTAAGAACTTACATGAAAGAACTGATTCCTGTAATCGGCAGTGCTACCGTAAAGGTCTCCTGCGATGGAGTGGTGCACAAGCTACCACTCTGGGTGGGACCGGGCGATGGCCCCATGCTGCTCGGCAGGAGCTGGCTGGTATGGCTGGGAACGATAACCTGGAACTGGGACAACGTCCGAGCGCTATCGCCCACTGACGGCACTTCGTGTGCCCAGGTCTTAAACAAATTTCCTTCGCTGTTCGAACCAGGCACCGGGAAATTCCAAGGAGCAAAAGTGCAGATCCACCTAATTCCGGTGGTGCGACCCATGCATCACAAGACAAGAGCAATACCGTACATGATGAGAGAAAAGGTAGAGATCGAGCTAGACCGCTGCAATGAGAGGGCATCATTTTCCCGATCGAGTTCAGCGAGTGGGCCAGTCCTATTGTCCCAGTCCTCAAGGGAGCCGACACCGTCAGAATCTATAGCGATTACAAAGTAACTATCAATCGTTTCTCCCTGCAGGACCAATACCCACTACCAAAAGCCGACGACCTCTTTGCAATGCTGGCGGGAGGAAAGACGTTCACGAAGCTGGATTTGACTTCCGCCTACATGACGCAGGAACTGGAGGAATCATCGAAGGCCCTCACCTGCATCAACACACACAAAGGTCTTTCTGTTTATAACAGATGCCCATTTGACATCTGATCAGCGGTAGTTATGTTCCAGAGAAATATAGAAGGTTTACTGAAGTCAGTCCCGCACACCGTGGTCTTGCAGGATGACATCTTGGTCACAGGTCGGAACACAGTCGAGCACCTGCAGAAACTGGAGGGGGTTCTTAGTCAACTCAATCACGTGGGGCTCAGGTTAAAATGCTCCTGGCGCCTGAAGTGGAGTTCCAGGGACGGTGGATTGTGCCGGACGGCATCAGGCCCACCAACGCAAAGACGGAGGCAATCGAGAATGCACCAAGGCCACAGAATGTGATGGAGCTGCGGTCATTTCTGGGATTCTTGAACTACTTTGGTAACTTCTTACCAGGTCTCAGCACTATGCTAGAACCACTACATGTCTTACTACGAAAAGGGGGCGAATGGGTTTAGGGCAAAAGCCAAGAAAATACCTTTGTAAAACCGAGAAAATTGTTATGCTCAAGCAAATTGCTTGTGTTGCATGATCCATGTAAGCGTTTGGTACTAACATGTGATGCGTCGTCATATGGCGTCAGGTGTGTATTGCAACAAGCTAATGATTTCGGTAAACTGCAACCGGTTGCTTATGCATCCAGGAGTCTGTCTAAGGCTGAGAGAGCCTACAGCATGATTGAAAAAGAAACGTTAGCGTGTGTCTATGGGGTAAAGAAAATGCATCAATACCTGTTTGGGCTAAAATTCGAATTGTAAACTGACAATTAGCCACTTATATCCCTGTTTTCCGAGAGTAAAGGGATAAATACCAACGCATCGGCCCACATCCAGAGATGTGCGCTCACATTGTCCGCATACAATTACACCATCCGCCACAGGCCAGGCACAGAAAACTGCGCCGATGCTCTCAGTAGGCTGCCATTGCCCACCATGGGGGTGAAAATTGTGCAGCCCGCAGATCTAGCCATGGCTATGGAAGCATTTGAGAGTGAGCAATCACCTGTCACTGCCCGGTAGATCAAAACCAGGACAAGTCAGGACCCCTTATTATCTCTAGTCAAAAGCTGTGTGCTTCATGGGAGCTGGTCCAGCGTCCCAGTGGAAATGCAGGGAGAGATAAAGCCATTCCAGCGGCGCAAAGATGAAATGTCTATACAGGCAGACTGCCTTTTGTGGGGCAATCGAGTAGTGGTCCCCAAGAAGGGCAGAGACACCTTCATCAATGACCTCCACAGTACCCACCCAGGCATCGTAAAGATAAAAGCGATAGCCAGATCCCACGTGTGGTGGCCTGGTATCGATGCGGACTTAGAGTCCTGGATTCACAGATGTAATACATGCTCGCTTACCCAGGGAGGCGCCGCTAAGTTTATGGTCTTGGCCCTACAAACCATGGCCTAGGGTACACATCCACTATGCAGGCCCGTTCTTGGGTAAAATGTTCCTTGTGGTTGTAGACGCGTACTCCAAGTGGATTGAATGTGAGATAATGCCGGCTTTCATGTCCGCTGCCACCACTGAAAGCCTGCGGGCCATGTTTGCCACACACGGCTTACACAATGTCCTGGTGAGCGACCACGGGCCATGTTTTACCAGTGCTGAGTTCAAAGAATTCATGATCTGTAACGGGATCAAACATGTCACATCTGCCCCGTTGAAACCAGCGTCCAATGGTCAGGCAGAGAGAGCAGTGCAAACCACCAAGCAAGGCTTGAGGAGGGTAACTGAATGCTTACTGCAGACTCGCATATCCCGAGTCCTGCTTAGCTACCGCATGAGACCCCACTCACTCACTGGGATCCCACCTGCTGAACTGCTCGTGAAAAGGGCACTTAAGACAAGGCTCTTGTTAGTTCACCCTGATCTACATGAACAGGTAGAGAGCAGGCGGCTTCAACAAAGTGCATACCATGATAGCGCAAATGTGTCACGCGAGATTGTAATCAATGATCCTGTATTTGTATTAAATTATGGACAAGGTCCCAAGTGGCTTCCTAGCACTGTCGTGGCCAAAGAGGGAAGCAGGGTGTTTCGGGTCAAACTTTCAAATGGCCTCATTCACTGGAAACACTTGGACCAAATCAAACTCAGATTCATGGACTATCCTAAGCAACCCACCTTGGACCCTACCTTTTTTGATTCCCCAACACACACACACCAGTGGCAACCGACACCACGGTTGACCACGAAGCAGAACCCATCATCCACAGCAGCCCAGCAGGGCCCAACACACCAAGCAACCCAGCGAGGGCCCAACAAATGATTCAACAACACCAGTTTTCACACCGAGACGATCAACCAGGGCAAGAAGGGCCCCAGATCGACTCAGCTTGTAAATAGTTATACTATTGACTTTGGTGGGGGAATGTTGTTGTATATGTGGACTTGTATTTACTCTGTACAGCCACCAGAGGGCTCATTCCCCGGAGTCCCAAGGGATTCCATAATCCCTTGGGAGTACAGGTATTTAAGAAGGCTTCACAGGTTGGAGAGGAACTCTGGAGACCTGCAATAAAAGACTAAGGTCACACTTTACTTTGAGCTCACAGTGTTCAGACTGACTCTTTCTCCATACACTACACCATAATCATGTGAGTTTAAATCTGTTGTCTATGCAATAACTGTTAGACTGAGTACTGTTTAACTCCAAGAGGTATGACCTTGGCTCAGCTTTATTAAGGCCGCAAGTGACTAATATACAAAATGGCTGGCCTTTTATACTTGGGCTGCACACACAATGGCCTGCAACAGTGATGCCATCTAGTGGCTAGTGATCCCATAAGTACATACGTGACAAAATCAAATCTCATTCTATGTATATATGTATATAAGAATAGGGTATCTTACACAAAGCTTTTGGTTCCATTCCTGCTGTTAATAGATTGGAATCGTTAAATCAAGAGGATCAGGTGCAAACTTAGATTTTATTTTCAAGTATGAAGATCTGTGGTCTGCGGATTAGAGCACAGAATCCTGGCTCACACTCCAGTGCAATACTGAAGGAGCACTGCACTGTTTGAGGTGCTTTTCATGACCTAAAGATATCCATGTTATAAAACATTTTATAACAAATAAAGTACTTATTTTTGAAGTGTAGTCACTGTTGTAATGGAAGTGCAGCAGCAAATTTGCAGGCTCCCACAAACAGCAATCAGTTAATGACCAGATAATCTGTTTTACTCATGTTGGTTGAGGGATTAACCTTACCAGGGAGAACTGTCCAGCTCTTCCTTAAAATAGTGTCATGGTTTCTTTTATGTCCACATGAGGGGGTAGACAGAGCCTTGGTTTAATGCCTCATCTGAAAGATGGCAGCTCTGACAATGGAGCGCTCCCTCTGTACTATACTGGAGTGTCAGCCTAGATTTTTTTGGTGCTCAATTCTCTGTGGGACTTTAACCCACAACCTTCTGACTCAGAGTCAAAAGTGCTACCACTGATCCACAGCTGACCACTGACACAGTTGAGTCCCATAAAGGGACTCAGCCGCCTTCCCGATTCAGCTCTGATGAAGGTCTCTGTATCCGAAGCATTAACCTACCTTTACTTGAATTTGCGAGCTTAGTATAATTGTATGCTTCTTGATCCATTCTCATTCGTTCTGTTAATGAGTGCTATAAGTACATTTTAACTGACCTTCAGGCTGTCATTATCTTTTATTGGTGCTACATATTTCCTTATAATCTGTAATATAGATGGCTGTTTTATATATTAGTACTCCAGGCTGAACACTCTTATAAGGTTCATTACGAAATACAGGCTCTGCTTATTTTGCACCTGTTGGGAATTTTAATTTGTAAAATGTTTACTGTAGCTGAACATTAATAGAGGTCACACATTCCTTCTCTCAAGTTACATTCTAAACTGACATTTCAGTGCCGTACTGAGGGAGGTGCCATTTTTCAGATGAGACGTTAAACCAAGGCTCCATCTGCCCTCTCAGGTAAACATAAAAGATCCCATGGCACTATTCAAAGAATTTTCCTTGGGTGTCCAGGTCAATATTTATCCCTCAACCAACATCACAAAAAGCACTGTTGTTTGCGGGACCTTGCTGTGTACAAATTGACTGCTGCGTTTCCTACATTACAACAGTAATTACACTTCAAAAGTATTTCATTAACTGTAAAGCGCTTTATGACTTCCTGAGGTTGTGAAAGGCACTATATAAAGACAAATCTTTTTTCTTCCTGTTGGGCAGTGCAGACGTGGCATATATCAGAATTTGTTATTTGCTTTTCCATTTGAGATAAAGATCAAGCATTAGATGGAAATAAATATACCCAAGACTCTCTAATTTGTTATACTAACCATTGATTCATTGTTATTTTTTCCAGAATGAGTGTATGACTGAAATGTCTATCTGCTAGTACAGACTGATCTCATTAAGGACTAGGGACTAGTAGTTGTGATGATGGGGATGAGAGGCAAAGACTAAGTTGGCTATGATTGATGAGTTCGCTCTACATCAGACTTGAGCTCATCAAGGTAAAGGATGTAAATGTCAGGGGCAATAGATTCTTTTCTATTTTTGGCCACCAGTGTCAGATCTGAAGTATGTGTCAGCTCCAATGAGGGAGGGGCGGTATAAATTGGTCTTGGGCAGTATCATATAACAGGCGACAGCGAATCAGCCGCCCATTTTAGTCTCTGCCCGGTATTCATTTCCATTAGTCAACAGGCTGCTGATTTGATATGGCCCACTTTGCGCTAGATATAATCTGCCCCAGCACACATGTAGCCCCAAACTGAGAGAGCACCATTAGCTCCCCTTCCCCACCCCAACCCAAACTCCTACTCAAACCCTTATACAGGCTTTGTCAACTCCAGATTCCACAACCCTAATGCTCTCCTTGTTGGTCTCCCAGGTGCAATAAAATCCAATGTGTCAAAACTCATTGTCCTGGCCAATATTTATCTCTCAATCAACATAACAAAAACAGATTATCTGGTCATTATCACATTGCTGTTATGGGAGCTTGCTGTGCGCTGTTTCCTACATTACAATAGTGACTACTTCATTGGCTGTAAAGCACTTTGGGATATCCGATGGTCATGAAAGGCGCTATATAAATCCAAGTCTTTGTTTCTTTATAGTACTGTCCCACACTAAGTTTCACTTGCCCATCATCTCTGACCCACTCTGGCTCTCCATCCCCCAACATATCACATTTAAAATCAATGTCCTTATCTAGAAACCCTTCCAAGTCTTGCCCCACCCTAGCTCTGCAATCTCCTCTGGCATTATATACCCTCCTGAATGCTCTGACCCTCTGGCTCCAGCCGCCTGTACATTCCCCCACTTCCTCTTCCTTCAGCCCAACATTGGTGGCAGAACTTTCAATCATCCCAGTCTTACTTTCTGAAACTCCCTACCTAAATCTCTCCACCTATTAAAAACCTTCTTAAGGCCCACCCTTTTGACCAAGCTTCTGGTCGCTCTTTCTAATTGCTCCGTGTCAGCTGTGGTTCAGTGGTAGCACTCTCAACTGAGTCACAATGGTTTGGGTGCAAGTTCCACTCCAGGGACTTGAGCCCAAAACCTAGGCTGAAACTCCTGTGCAGGACTGAGAGAGTGCTAGTCGAAGAAGAACAGGGGAGTTCTCCCTAGTGTCCTAGTCAATATTTATCCCTCAACCAACATTACTAAAACAGATGATCTTGTCATTATCTCATTGCTGTTTGTGGGACCTTGCTGTGTGCAAATTGTCTGCCGTGTTTCCGACATTACAACAGTGATATAGTTCAAAAGTACTTCATTGGCTATAAAGCGCGTTGGGACGTCCTGAGGTTATGAAAGGTGCTTTATAAATCCAATTTTTTTCTCGCTTCTTGGCTCAGCTTCCAATTCCTTATACCTATTTGTGAATCCCTTTGGGAGAGTTCTTTACGTTACAGGCATTGTCTAAATGCAAGTTGCTGTTGTGCAGTGTCAATGAGACATTTCCACCTTCTACACATCATCTCGTAACCAGTGTAAGAGTGGCAATTAGTGCTCAATTGTAGGTGGTATTTTGAGGTGGTTCTGTGTTGATTAGGAATTGGGTTTAGACTGAGCAAACTCATTTTCTGCAGAATACTTAAAGCCAGCACAGAGAGGATACATTCATCAAAGGCAATCCATATACTTTCTGATCAGCAAGGCTTTATCTGTAAATGTTCAACATATTTGTCCTCTACAGGTTATGTCAAAGCAGGGATTTATTTTAAACAGGTTCAAATTTTTCTAAAAAATAGCACACAGAGGAATTTATGTAAACAATATAATTCAGAAAATATCCCATTGAATTAATACCTGGATCGCCAGTTAAAAGGAATCTGTTGTAACTCACTGGTTGGGATTTTAACCCCCCTCATCCGGCAATAATGGTGCATGGGAGGGGTTTAATTAGGCCCGGTTGATTTACCAGCCTAAGGCCATTCTGTTCCCGCCTGGCACCAGCTTATCTTTATCGGCTTTCAAGTTGGCCAAGGCTTTCACTGAAGGCTACCTTACATTCCAAAGTCGCAGACTGGTGACCTCATTGGTGCCACAACATGATTTCAATGGGGGGGGCGGGGGAGTCCTGCAGACCCAAGGTGGGAGGAGTCAACTGGTTAGAAGAAGCCAGGTCAAGTTTCAAAAAAGTACTTCTGTCACAACTCTTCGTGGGTCAGGAGGAGCAGGAGTGCTCTGCCCCCAGGCCCTGCAAGGAGGCCTTGAGCCTCCCCAGCCCCAGCCTCCCCCCCAAGCACAGTGAGAAGACCCCCTTCCCTCAATCGTCTCCAGACCCCTATTCCCACTGATTGCCGGGGGCGTTCCTATGAGTCTGGCTGTGGCCTCCTGTCACTAAATTACCATTCCCGTGTCCCTTTTGAGATCGGGTGGCATTGTATCACCCATTCCTTTAGTTGGGCTTTCTTGAGTATATGGAAGGGGTTGTGACTGAATCTCCAATGCTCAGTTTATTTTCAAGGCTTCAAGTCTAAACTTTCAGCTTTGAAGTTCCATTCTGGCCTCCAACTTCTCAGCCACAATTAACACCACTTGCCCACCTCCAGCATAGATTATGGGGTAGAATTTGCGGTCGCAGGTTTCCCGCGGGTGGATGCTTCCGACCTGCAAAAAATCTATGAACTTACCTGGTGGTCCAGGAGGTTCGGCGATTTGCAGTCCGGGGCCTTTACACGTAGGCCTGTGTAGAGGTCCACGTATCCCAGGGGCTCATGAGTTTCGCAAGCGCCTCTGGGATCACGTGGGCCGGCCCAACCATTCATACTTAATGGTGAGTTCCATTTGTATGGAGCTTCCATAAGTATGAATGGGAATACCCCAAAAATATACAAACACATTAAATAAATTAAGAAAACACATTACATATTTAAAATTAATCAAAATGACATTTAATTTAAAAAAATATATAATAATTTTTTTGAATTAAAAAAAATGTTTTAACCAGGCTAAAAGTAAACTTACCTTAATGGATAATATATTTTAATATATAAATGAATGAAATAAAAATATTTTTCTTTTTTTTTTAAACTCATAGACTGGTAAAAGAAACCTTTACACCTGCTTTTACCAGGTGTAAGAATTTCAAGGACATTCGCTGGGCAGAAATTGGGCAAATAGCCCAACGTACTGCCTGTGAATGGCCATTTCTGACAGATTCGTTCGATCTTTCAAGAGAATTTTGAACAGATCGCAAGTTTCGGGTTTCGGCGCATGCGCAGTGCATGCCTAAACCCGGAACTTGTGCACCTCGTATGCCCCCGTAGGGGCCGCAAATTCAGCCCCACTATCTCCTCCAGCCCCAGTCTCACGTTCATCATCAGCTGAGAATGGGTCAGGTCTCCAAACTGGCTTTGTGCCTTGTTGAAGTGGCTCCCATTCTAGGGAGGAACTGGCTTCTGAATTTGTAATGTATCATGTGCGTGTTAGGAACATAAGAACAGGAGTAGGCTAATCAACAAAAGTGTTCAAAGAAATTACTTATTTTTCCAATTACTTTTCTATTGGGTTGCTCGCAGCTGTGTCCTGAGAGATTAATCTTTCATTCCTGGAGACACCAGGACAATCCTGGAGGGTTGACAACCCTACACCTGATGTGTGCTGGAATATGTAACGCGTGGTAACGGGCCTTTGCACGTGTGCTAATAATGGTGGGATTTTTGCTTTCTTCTCAGGGTCCTTCGTAGAGGGTCAAAGGGTGAACAATCCCAAAGAAAAAGAATTTGTCCAAGACTGGGTTGGCATCCAAGTGTACAGAAGTGGTCCTGGCATCATGCAGAGCAGGATAGCAAAAAACATGGGGCTCAAAAGAGCCTCCACCACATAAATGTTCCTCTGCACAGTGTCTTTTTGTACCTTTGCTTTTTTTAATTTAATAATAAACATGACAATTGAAATATCTGTGTTGAATTGTCCCCTTAACCCCCCAAAAATTCAATTGGTTTTCATTTACATCCGTGACTCACGGAACGGCAACCTATTATTTGAAAAAAGTCTTCGAACTGTGATGTGATACTGATTTTATTTTGTACATAAATAAATTGTAACAATGCTGCATTTAAGTCCTTACTTAAATCCAATTTTCTATGACTGCTGTCATTTTAAGGAGGTGGAGGAAGATAGATTTTTATTAAATCAAAGCTATCCATGTGTACCAATGGTTAAGATAACACTGCTTTATGGTTATCCAACATTAAATAAAATGAGGAAGCTGTGGCTCAGTGGTAGAACTCTCACTTCTTAGTCAGAAGGTTGTGGGTTTAAGAGCAATACTCCAGTACAGCATTGCGGGAGTGCTGCACTGTTGGTGGTGTTGTCTTTCTGATGAACTGTTAAATCGAGGCCCTGACTTCCCTTTTAGGTGGACGTAAAAGATCCAATGACGCTATTGAAGAATAAAACAATAGTTAGACCACAGCTAGAGTACTGCATACACTTCTAATCACCACATTACAGGAAAGATGTGATTGCACGAGAGATGGTACAAAGGAGATTTACGAGGATGTTGCCAGGACTGGAGAATTTTAGCTATGAGCAAAGATTGGGTGGGCTGGGGTTATAAATGCGAGTCTTTCTTTCTAGTGGTCCCGTGTATGAGAGCAGGGGTACCCAAACTAGAGTGCCTTTCATGTCCTTATGACATCCCAAAGCGTTTTACAGTCAATGAAGTACCTTTTTGGAAGTGCAATCACTGAAAGAAAAAAAGGAAGACTTGTATTTATATAGCGCCTTTCACAGTCACCAGACATTCCAAAGCACTTTACAGCCAAGGAAGTACTTTTTTGAATTGTAGTCACTGTTGTAATGTAGGGAAGCGTGGCAGCCATTTGCACACAGCAAGCTCCTACAAACAGCAATGTGATAATGACCAGATAATCTATTTTTAGTGATATTGGTTGAGGGATAAATATTACTCTTGGCACCGACTGTGTCAGTGAACTCCCTTGCTCTTCTTTGAAATAGTGCCAGGGGATCATTCACGTCCACCTGAGAGGGGAGACGAGGGTCTTGGTTTAACGTGTCATCTGAAAGACAGCACTGGGAGTGTCAGCCTAGATTTTGTGCTCAAGTTTGTGGAGTGGGACTCAAACCTTGAACCTTCTGACTTAGAGGCAAGCATGCTACCCACGGAGCTAAGCTGACACCGTATTACTTTAATGCCCCTCCCCCCCATCACATGTATGCACAGGCCCACATGCATGCACACGTGTTCAAGTACACACACACATGAATGGTTTGTTTACCTTCCCTGCCCAGGATCACCCACATCATCCATTTCCAACAAGTGAGAGCCTAACCACTACCCTTTGACATTCAACGGCATTACTGTCGCCTGATTTCCCCACCACCAACATCCTTTGGGGTCACCATTGACCAGAAACTTAACTGGACCAGCCACATAAATACTGTGGCAACAAGAGCTGGTCAGAGGCTGGGTATTCTGCGGTGAGCGTCTCACCTCCTGACTCCCCAAAGCCTTTCCACCATCTCATCATCATCATAGGCAGTCCCTCGGAATCGAGGAAGACTTGCTTCCACTCTAAAAATGAGTCCTTAGGTGGCTGAACAGTACAATACGAGAACCAAAGTCCTTGTCACAGGTGGGACAGATAGTCGTTGAGGGAAAGGGTGGGTGGGACAGGTTTGCCGCACGCTCTTTCCGCTGCCTGCGCTTGATTTCTGCATGCTCTCATGCAATGAGACTCGAGGTGCTCAGCACCCTCCTGAATGCACTTCCTCCACTTAGGGCGGACTTTGGCCAGGGACTCCCAGGTGTCGGTGGGGATGTTGCACTTTATCAGGGAGGCTTTGAGGCTGTCCTTGTAACGTTTCCTCTGCCCACCTTTGGCTCGCTTGCCGTGAAGGAGTTCTGAGTAGAGCGCTTGCTTTGGGAGCCTCGTGTCTGGCATGTGAACGATGTGGCCTGCCCAGTGGAGCTGATCAAGTGTGGTCAATGCTGGGGATATTGGTCTGGTTGAGGGTGCTAATGTTGGTGCACCTGTCCTCCCAGGGGATTTGTAGGATCTTGGTGGTATTTCTCCAGGGACTTGAGGTGTCTACTGTACATGGTCCATGTCTCTGAGCCATACAGGAGGGCAAGTATTACTACAGCCCTGTAGACCATGAGCTTAATGGTGGATTTGAGGGCCTGGAATCAAACACACTTTTCCTCAGGCAGCCGAAGGTTGCGCTGGCGCACTGGAGGCGGTGTTAAATCTCGTTGTCGATGTCTACTCTTGTTGATAAGAGGCTCCTGAGGTATGGGAAATGGTCCACATTGTCCAGGGCTGTGCCGTGGATCTTGATGACTGTGGGAGAGTGCTGTGCGGTGAGGACAGACACAAGTCAGGAGTGCAATGGAATACTCTCCACTTGCCTGGATGAGTGCAGCTCCAACAACATTCAAGAAGCTCGATACCATCCAGGACAAAGCAGCCCATTTGATTGGCACCTCATCCACCACCTTAAACATACATTTTTTCCACCACTGGCGCACCGTAGCTGTAGTGTGTACCATCCACAAGATGCATTGCAGCAACTTCGACAGCACCTCCCAAACATGTGACCTCTACCATTTTGAAGGACAAGGGCAGCAGGTGCCTGGGAACACCATCACCTCCAAGTTACACCCATCCTGACTTGGAAATATATTGCCATTCCTTCATTGTTGCTGGATCAAAATCCTGGAACTCCCTAACAGCACTGTGGGGGTACTTTCATGTCATGGACTGCAGTGGTTCAAGAAGGCGTCTCACCTCCACCTTCGCAAGGGCAATTAGGAATGGGCAATAAATGCTGGCCTTACCAGCGACACCCACATCCCAGGAACAAATTTTTAAAAATCTCCTGTTAGATTATATAGTCATAACAAAAGAGGACATGCAACTTTGAGAAGAACCTTCCCGCTCACAATGTCTGAATTGAAAGAAATAACTTGCATTTCTACTGCGCCTTTCACCTCAAGATATCCCATTGCATTTTACAGGCAATGAAGTACTTTTGAAGTGTAGTCACTGTTGTAGTGTTACTAAAATAAACACATATCAGCAACAAAAATAAATTCAATTTTAGACACGTTTGAAATATTGAAATGGAAAGTGTGCAGAATTGAGTTTAAAAGAAAGAAGGAAAGATTTGTGTTTATATAGCCCCTTTCATGACCACCAGACATCCCAAAGCGCTTTACAGCCAATGAAGTATTTTTTGAAGTGCAGTCATTGTTATAATGTAGGAAAGTATACTGTTATTTCTCTACTGGTTGCATATTCGATCCCCATCAACTGTTACCTCAGAACTAATTTAAGGCAGTAACTTTATAGACTTTTACAGCACAAAAGGAGGCCATTCTTTGAAAGAGCTATCTAAGTAGTCCCACTCCCTTGTTCTTTCCCAAATTTTTAACTTTCAAATATTTATCAAATTCCCTTTTGAAAGTTATTATTGATTCTACTTCCCTCACCCTTTCAGGCCGTGAATTTCAGATCATAATAACATGCTGCATAAAAAATAATTTTCCTCATCTCCCCTGATTCTTTTGCCCATTATCTTTAATCTGTGTTCTCTGGTTACCAACCCGCCTGTCAGTGGAAATACTTTCTCCCTATCTACTCCTCATTTTGAGTATCTCTATTAAATCTCTCCTTAATCTCCTCTGCTCTAAGGAGAACAATCCCAGTTTCTCCATAGGATTGAAGTATACTGCTTAGTTTTTTTTCTTTCCACATATTCTTTCCCTTTGAACATCATCCTCTCATCCAGCTTGATAGGCACGGTTGGTGGTGCCTTCGACCAATGTCACTGGCGCCGTGTTCTGAGTGTGATTTGTTCACCATGTTTTCCTTGTTCCCACTGGGGAAGCAATTCAACAACTTGCATTTATATAGCACCTTTAACATAGCAAAATGTCCCAAAGCACTTTACATGAGCATTATCCGTCATAAATTTGACACCAAGCCACATAAGGGGGTACAGATTTGGTCTCCGAATCTGAGGAAGGACATACTTGCTATTGAGGGAATGCAGCGAAGGTTCACCAGACTGATTGCTGGGATGGCAGGACTGACATATGAAGAAAGACTGGATCGACTAGGCTTATATTCACTGGAATTTAGAAGAATGAGAGGGGATCTCATAGAAACATATAAAATTCTGATGGGATTGGACAGGTTAGATGTAGGAAGAATGTTCCCGATGTTGGGAAGTCCAGAACCAGGGGGTCACTGTCTAAGGATAAGGGGTAAACCATTTAGGATTGAGATGAGGAGAAACTTCTTCATTCAGAGAATTGTGAACCTGTGGAATTCTCTACCACAGACAGTTGTTGAGGCCAGTTCATCAGATATATTCAAAAGGGAGTTAGATGTGGCCCTTACGGCTAAAGGGATCAAAGGGTATGGCGAGAAAGCAGGAATGGGGTACTAAAGTTGCATGATCAGCCATGATCATATTGAATGGTGGTGCAGACTCGAAGGGCCGAATGGCCTACTCCTGCACCTATTTTCTATGTTTCTATGTTTCTATTAGGTCACATGACAACAGCTTGGTCAAAGAAGTAGGTTTTAACAAGCATCTTAAAGGAAGAGAGTGATTTTAGGGAGGAAATTCCAGAGCATAGGACCATATCAGCTGAAGGCACGGCCATTAAGGTGGCGTGGTGAAAATCATGGGTGCACAAAAGGCCAGAATTGGAGGAGCGCGGAGTTAATTTTCTCTCTGCTCATGGTCACCCATGCAACCTGACAATGCAATGCCTGGTGTGATTGGGAGCTTACCATGAGGAAATCACGGGCGCAAGGGAGTTCTGTTTGGGGGTCACATTTTTTATCTCCAATCAGAGTTGGCAAGACCAATGGCCAAATGAGCAAACCTCCCACACCTTAAAGAGTCCGCTTATTGTTTGCACCTCTGCAACGTGATGGGCAGCAGGATCGAAGCATCAAAGAATGTAATCAGGAAGGAGATTGAACATTGATAACAGATACCAGCACCCAGCACCATGGTCAAGTGGTATTTTTAGCTGATAAAAACTTTCCCTTTTCTGACTGATGTTTAATAATGATTTTCATGTAAAAATATTTGGTTATGCGGCATTGTGCAACCTTCCAATTTGTGTGCATGTCCACACACTCAGTAAGGACCCAATGTGTTTGGTACCAATTACCACAGCATGGATTGAAGGAATCAGATCAATAACTATTCCCAGAATGTACTGATGTAACAGAATTACACACACTTTTCCAACACTTCAATATACATTTCAGCAGAACAATCATATTGATTTATGACCAGGAACAAAGGTTGCACAGTTTTTAGAAATAAATACATATTTATTTTTCTTTCTCTCCGTCTTTTCACTTATTTACTCCATTTATTATAAACACTGGTTGCAATGAAACCACTTCAGTTGAAACAGTTGTGAGCTAATACTTTGCACTGGTGATCACCTTTGCTAAACTGGAGATCGCACCCACAACAGCAAAAAGTAAAAATAAAAGCAAACGCTGAATTCTGGGTTTGAATTATTACTGGGCTAAGGGTACACCTGTGGCCAAAAAATACTTCGGCCTTGGAGATATCTTTTACGAGGTACAATGTGCAATTGTGTCTGTTGAAGTACTGTACTGCCAGAAGTGCCGTCTTTCGGATGAAACGTTAAACCGAGGTCCTGTCCGCCCTCTCAGGTGGACGTAAATGATCCTATTACACTATTCGAAGTAGAGTAGCAGAGTTCCCCCTGGTGTCCAGGCAAATATTTATCCCTCAACCAACATCACTTTAAAAAGATGATCTGCACATTATCACATTGTTGTTTGTGAGAGCTTGCTGTGTACAAATTGGCTGCCGCATTCCCTACATTATATCAACCACTGCACTGCAAAAGTACTTTATTGGCTGTAAAGCACTTTGGTATGTCCTGAGGTTGTGAAAGGCAATATAGAAATGCAAGTCTTTCTTCTTCTCAGTTGCTGTGGGCTCGATATTATCGTGGAGGCAGCGAGGAGCCGCTGAGTACCTCGTGTCTCATCGTCGAGAGCGTGCAGAAATCAAGCGCAGGCAGTGGAAAGAGCATGCAGCAAACCTGTCCCATCCTTCCCTCAACGACTATCTGTCCCACCTGTGACAGAGACTGTGGTTCTCGTATTGGACTGTTTAGCCACCTAAGAACTCATGTTAAGAGTGGAAGCAAGTTTTCCTTGATTCCAAGGGACTGCCTATGATGATGATGATGGAGACACGTTCTGAGCAGGGGTAGAGTGTGGAGTGGAGGGGGGAGAGGAGGAGTTATGGACGGGGTACTCGAAAGTATGGGTTTTCCTAAAATCCTGCAGTTACTGCCGAATGACTTTTACAGTTTTTCTGCAGGTTTCCTGCCCCACAGCCAGGCCGATTGACAGCCTGATTGACAGCCTGATTGAGAAGCCAAATTGATAGGCCGGCTGTCTGCTGGGCGGGAAAGCCTGCAGCAGAAGGACAGAGCAGAGCAGCAGGTAGGGAGAGCTCGCTGTCGGGGTTCTAGTGGGGGAGAGATCGCGGGAATGGGGGAAGGGTGGAGCTGGTGGTTTGGGGGTTGGGGTACAACATGGTCCGTGGGGAGTAAATGATGGTGGTGGTATCCAATTGGGGGGGGTGGGGGCAGGAGAGTGGAGATGGTAGAGCGTGATTGGGATGGGGGATGTGGAGATTGTAGTCGGGGTGTAGAAAATAGTCGAGTGGAGTAGGTGGTGGTGGGGTGGGGTGGGGTAGTGGGGGCAAGGACCAGATAGATTGGTGGGGTGGGTTCACAGGGTTGGCTTGTTGGGCCTGGAGGGAACACTCTGGCTCCTCCTGGCCCAGAAGCAGTGCTGTAAAGGAACTTACCTCATGGATCCAGCCCTTCCTACCTCCTTTCACCTGCCGGGCTTTGCAAGGACCGAGGAACCCGGTGGACAATGATTAAAAATAGAAACACTGTTAAAATGGAGGCGTATAGCCCCTTTAAAAGGTTTCAATGACCGACCCGCCTCATGCAAACGGTTAAAACCGGAAGTGGGTGGATTCGAATCCTGTTTCAGATTTTTAACATTTTAACCTCCCACCTGAACCAAACCCACCCGTTTTGTGGGTTAAAATTACCCCCTATATTTCAATGTAGAAACCCTTCACATTAGTACAGGTTGAAACATGCTGCCCCTCTGCTTTTTGTTTCTTTTGTTGGCTGCCCTTGGAAAGAATCTCGAGTCACTCGCCATGTATTTGTTAACTTCACATTTGCTGCTGAAACAGTGCTCCGGGAGGCGGGACGATCTTCACCGCACATTCTGAATCGATATCGACCGTAAATTGCAGCTCGACCTCCCAAACCTTCCTTCACCGACAGGCCGGCACCGCTGTCCTATTGACAAGGTGTGACAGTGTCTCACTCACGTGGTCTGCTGCATCGAGCAGCTCCTTCTTTAAAACGGAGCAGTGTCCTGCAAGAGAAAAGGAAAGCCAGTCGCTGAATGCCTGCGATTAAAAGAGTCTGGAATGGACGCTGACTAACACTTGTCTTGCATTAAAGGATAGAAAAGAAAGACAATGAGATTGGATGGAGGGATAGAGGGATGGATGAACTTGCATTTATATAATGCCTTTCCTGACTCAGCACATCCCAAAGTGCTTCACAGACAATTAAGTATTTTTTTGAAGTGTAGACATTGCTGTAATGTAGGAAACACAACAGCCAATTGTTTTGCACAGCAAGGTCTTACAAACAGTAACTTGACAATGACCAGATAATCTTTTTTGGTGATGTTGGTTGAGGAATAAATATTGGCCAGGACACTTCTATCTGCTTCTAAATTGTGCCACGGGATCTTTTATGCCCAGCTCAGAGGGCCTGACGGGGCCTTGGTTTAACGTCTCACCTGCAAGATGGCACCTCTGACAGTGCAGCACTCCCTCAGTACTGGCACTGGGACTATTAGCCTGGATTTTGTGCTCAAGTCTCAGGAATGGGATTCGAACCCACGACAGAGAGGAGAGTGCTACCCACTGAGCCAAGGCTGACACCCGATTGTGAAAACTGGATATATTTTTAAAAAATCAGCCAAGTGTTCTCAGATAAATGGGATCCATTTATTCTACAACTGACTTGACTTCAGAAATGTATGCTGTTGACTCCAAGTTTATGCTGAGTGAATCAAACCTGGGTGTAGTAGTGTGTTGGTTTACAACACCATGGAGTGGCAGGAATGTTGGCTTACATTCTCATTTGCCAAAATCGCTCACTATTCCAGAATCATTCTGGAATAAAAAGATAAATCCTGGTTTCTATTCTCCACTGCTAACCGTCTTTTTAAACCCCTCTCCACCCTCATCTCCAACAATATGTGTGAGGAGCTCTTTGTCTCTAAGATTGAGACCAGCCGTTTGGCCGCCTCTGCTTCTTCCCTTCTTTTCCTTAGCCCACCGGGCCAAATTTCCTCTAAGAATCCTCCCTGCCCTAGTTCTGACCTCACATCTTTCTTCAATTTCTCTCCGATCTCCTCGCATGATTTTTCCGAGCTCATCCTGTCCATGAGACCCACTTCCTGCTCCCTTGACCCTAATCCCACCAAACTGCTGACCACCCAACTTCCTTTTTAGACTCCCATGCTGATATTGTTAATGGTTCTCTCTCCTCAGGTATTGTCCCCCTCTCCCTCAAATCTGCCGTCATCACCCTTCTCAAAAAACCAACCCCCGAAACCTCCGTCCTTGCAAACTACTGCCCCATCTCCAATCTCCCTTTCCTCTCCAAAGTCCTTGAACGCGTTGTCGCCTCCCAAATCTATGCCCATCTTTCCCAAAATTCCATGTTTGAATCTCTCCAAGTTTCTGCCCCATACAGTACCGAAACTGCTCTCAGCAAAGTCACAAATGACATCCTTTGTGACTGTGACAAAGGCAAACTATCCCTCCTTGTCCTTCTTGACTTGTCTGCAACCTTTGACATGGTTGACCACTCTATCCTCCTCCAATGCCTCTTCACCGTCGTCCAGCTGGGTGGGACTGCACTCACCTGATTCCATTCTTATCTAACTAATCATAGTCAGAGAATCACCTGCAACGGCTTCTCTTCCCACCCCTGCATCGTTACCTTTAGTGTCCCCCAAGGATCTATCCTTGGTCCCCTCCTATTTCTCATCTACATGTTGTTCCTTGGCAACATCATCCAAAAACACAGCATCAGTTTCCACATGTATGCTGATGCCACCCAGTTCTACCTCACTACCACTTCTCTCGACCTCTCCACATTAGTCATTGAAAGTTTCATGCAGGTACAGCAGGCGGTGAAGGCACCAAATGGCATGTTGGCCTTCATAGCAAGAGGAATTGAGTATCGGAGCAGATCTTACTGCAGTTGTACAGGGCCTTGGTGAGGTCACACCTTGAATACCGTGTGCAATTTTGGTCTCCGAATCTGAGGAAGGACATTCTTGCTATTGAGGGAGTGCAGCGAAGGTTCACCAGACTGATTCCCGGGATGGCAGGATTGACATATGACAAAAGACTGGATCGACTATGTTTATATTCACTGAAATTTAGAAGAATGAGAGGGGATCTCATAGAAACATATATAACTCTGACGGGTTTGGACAAGTTAGATGCAGGAAGAATGTTCCTGATGTTGGGGAAGTCCAGAACCAGGGGTCACAGTCTAAGGATAAGGGGTAAGCCATTTAGGACCAAGATGAGGAGAAACTCAGAGAATTGTGAACCTGTGGAATTCTCTACCACAGAAAGTTGTTGAGGCCAGTTCGTTAGATATATTCAAAAGGGAGTTAGATGTGGCCCTTGCGGTTAAAGAGATCAAGGGGTATGGAGAAAAAGTAGGAATGGGGTACTGAAGTTGCATGATCAGCCATGATCATATTGAATGGTGGTGCAGACTCAAAAGGGCCGAATGGCCTACTCTTGCACCTATTTTCTATGTTCCTATGTTTCTATCTCTAAATTGTCAGACTGCTTTTCCAACATCCAATTCTGGTTGAGCAGAAATTTTCTCCAATTGAATATTGGGAAGACCAAAGCCATTGTTTTCGGTCCCCGCCACAAACTCCATTCCCTAGCCACTGACCATCCCTCTCCCCAACTTCTGTCTGAGGCTGAACCAGACTGTTTGCAACCTTGGTGTCATATTTGACCCTGAAATGAGTTTTCGACCACATTTCTGCAACTTAACTAAGGCCGCCTATTTCCACCTCCGTAACATCGCCCGTCTCCGCCCTTGCCTCAGCTCATCCGCTGCTGAAGCCCTCATCCATGCCTTTGTTACCTCTAGACTATTCCAACACATTCCTGGCTGGCCTCCCACATTCTATCCTATGTAAACTAGAGGTTATCTAAAACTCGACTACCCGTGTCCTAACTCGCACCAAGTCCCGCTCACCCATCACCTCTGTGCTTGCTGATCTACGTTGGCTTCCGGTTGAGCAACGCCTTGATTTCAAAATTCTCATCCTTATTTTCAAATCCCTCCATGGCTCGCCCCTCCCTATCTCTGTCATCTCTTCCAGCCCCACAAACCCCAGAACTATCTACACTCCTCTAATTCTGCCCTCTTGAGCATCCCTGATTATAATCGCTCAACCATTGGTGGCCGTGCCTTCTGTTGCCTTGACCCCAAGCTCTGGAGCTCCCTGCCTAAACCTCTCTGTCTCTCCACCTCTCTTTTCTCCTTCAAGACGCTCCTTAAAACATACCTCTTTGACTAAGTTTTTGGTCACCTGCACTAATTTCTACTTATGCGGCTCGGTGTCAAATTTTTTATCTCATAATACTCCTGGGAAGTGCCTTGGGATGTTTTACTATGTTAAAGGTGCTATATAAATACTAATTATTGTTGTTGTACATTGCCGCAGTTCACTACACGAGAAGCTCTCCCATCTCAGTTGATCAGATTACTTGAGGAAGATCCAGGATAAGGTGATGTTAGTATTTAAGACACAATTTAGTATCCATGTATAATATGTACCCCACACTTTTGGAATTTTTTTTGCAGGATGTGGAAACTGAATCATGTTTGAAGATTTACAGTAAATCTAAACGGTAATGTTTAGTATGTGTGTGAGGACTTCAAACAAGGTTACGGGAGCGGATGTAATTCCTGCTGAGGCACTGAATGTATGGCGGGGAGGCACTGTTGGCGCGAATACATGACCTCATCTCTCTCATCTGGAGGGAGGAGAGCATGCCGGGAGATCTCAGAGATGCAGTGAACGTGACCATCTTTAAAAATGGGGACAAATCTGACTGCGGCAACTACAAAGGAATCTCCCTGCTATCAGCCACTGGGAAAGTCGTCGCTAGAGTCCTCCTCAATCATTTTCTCCCTGTGGCCGAGGAGCTCCACCCGGAGTCACAGTGCAGATTTCGTCCCCTACGGGGCACAACGGATATTATTTTTGCAGTGCAACAGCTGCAGGAAAAATGCAGGGAACAGCGCCAGCCCTTATACATGGCCTTCTTCAACTTTACAACGGCCTTTGACACTGTCAACTGTGAGGGTCTATGGAGCGTCCTCCTCCGTTTCGGATGCCCCCAAAAGTTCGTCACCATCCTCCGCCTGCTCCACGATGACATGCAGGCCATGATCCTTACCAGTGGATCCATTACAAACCCAATCCACGTCCGGACCGGAGTCAAACAGGGCTGCGTCATCTCCCCAACCCTCTTCTCAATCTTCCTTGATGCCATGCTCCACCTCACAGTCAACAAGCTCCCCGCTGGAGTGGAAATAAACTACAGAACCAGTGGAAACCTGTTCAACCTTCTCCGTCTTCAGGCCAGGTCCAAGACCACCCAACCTGTGTCATCGAGCTACAGTACACGGACGACGTATTTACTGAAACGTACATAAGCATGGGCCTTACACTAAACATCCATAAGGCAAAGGTCCTCCACCAGCTGTCCTCGCTGCACAGCACTGCCCCCCAATCATCAAGATCCACGGCGCAACCCTGAACAATGTGGACCATTTCCCATACCTCAGGAACCTCTTATCAACAAGAGCAGACATTGACGACGAGATTCAACACCACCTCCAGTGCGCCAGTGTAGCCTTTGGCCGCCTGAGGAAAAGAGTGTTCGAAGACCAGGCCCTCAAATCTGCCACCAAGCTCATGGTCTACAGGGCTGCAGTGCTACCCTCCCTCCTGTATGGCTCAGAGACATGGACCATGTACAGTAGACACCTCAAGTCGCTGAAGAAATACCACTAACGATGTCTCTGCAAGATACTACAAATCCCCTGGGAGGACAGATGTCCTCGACCAGGCCAATATCCCCAGCATTGAAGCACAGACCACACTTGATTGGCTCCGCTGGGCAGGCCACATTGTCCGCATGCCAGACACGAGACTCGCAAAGTAAGCGCTCTACTCGGAATTCATTCACGGCAAATGAGCCAAAGGTGGACAGAGGAAATGTTACAAGGACACCCTCAAAGCCTCCCTGATAAACTGCAACATCCCCATGACACCTGGGAGTTCCTGGCCAAAGACTGCCCTAAGTGGAGGAAGTGCATCCGGGAGGGCGCTGAGCCCTCGAGTCTCATCGCCGATGTCATGTATTCAACCAGCATTGTAACCCATATATAAACTGACCTAAGTTGTACACTGAGAACAATGACCACTAGGTGGGAGACACTCCTAACATGGACCTTCAGGTATAAAAGGGGAAGCTCCACCCACCTTCATCACTTGAGTGCTAAGGAATAAAGGACAGGTCACAGACTGACCTACTCTCAAGCATGGGCCTCGTGTGCATTTATACTGTGTAGTAAGGACGTATCAATGGCGACAAGAAACTGGGATTTAAACTATGCGAGCATAGCCACTAGCAGAACAGACGAGAGGTACTGTGTTAAGGAATGGTTGGGACAGAGATTCACATTGTTAAAGCAGCACACAGTTCTCCAGGCAGACAAGGGTAGTCAGGCATGCCCCAACATGCAGTCGAACCCATAGGGGGAGTTCGACAGAGACAATGGCAAGCTGAACAGCGATTCACGCCATTGCAAGGGACAATGCGGCCAGTAATGGGGCCATCAACACATGTTAATGGTGCACTCAAGGACAATAACAGGAGCAGTCAGGGACGATTGACTGGCAAGGGACCTTTTGTTTCAAACCGCAACTCATGCTGGAGGCGTGGAGGCATACATTCAGCCGGAGTTTGCAGAGATGAGCAAAATACCTGCAGAAATTGCAGAAATGGACACTGGGGGAAATCGCTGGAAGCTGAAGTTCAGCGAGTTCATGTGGAGCACGTATACAGTTCATACACCAGGACGCCACCGATAATGATGAAAGTGCTCCTCAATGGCATCCCAGTATCAATGGAGTTAGACACGGGTGCCACCCAGTCCCTGATGGGTATCAAACAGTTGTGGGCATCCAAGGCCAGGAGGCCAAAATTATCGGCGATTGACGCACAGCTACGGACTTACACAAAGCAGATCATTCCGGTGCTAGGCAGCGCCACGGTAGTCGTGACCCACAAAGATTCGGAGAACAGGTTGCCACTCTGGATTGTCCCAGGGGACTGTCCCGCACTACTGGGGAGGAGTTGGCTTGCTGTCATGAACTGGAAATGGGGCGATGTCAATGCAATTTCCTCTGTGGAGCGAGTATCATGCTCACAGGTCCTGGACAATTTTGACTCATTATTTCAACCCGGCATTGGCACTTTCATGGGGGCCAAGGTAGTGATTCACATAAACCTGGACGCCAGACCAATACACCACAAGGCCAGAGCGGTGCCGTACGTGATGTGGGAAAAGATAGAAGGCGAATTGGACCGCCTGTTGAGGGACGGCATCATCTCGCCAGTCGAATTCAGTGACTGGGCGAGCCCGATTGTGCCGGTGCTCAAGGCGGATGGGTCGGTCAGGATATGTGGCGATTACAAGGCCACCATCAATTGGGTGTCACTCTAAGACCAGTACCCGCTACCGAGAGCGGGGGAGCTCTTTGCGACAATATCCGGTGGCAAACTTTTTTCAAAATTGGACCTGACCTCAGCTTACATGACCCAGGAGCTGGCGAGTGAGTCGAAGAAGCTGACCACCATCACGACACACAAGGGGTTGTTTGAGTACAACAGATGTCCGTTCGGGATTCGCTCGGCCGTCGCGATCTTCCAATGAAATATGGAAAGCCTCCTCAAGTCGATTCCAGGGACGGTGGTTTTTCAGGACAACATCCTCATTACGGGTTACGATACTGAAGAACACCTCCACAACCTGGAGGAGGTGCTACGCAGACTGGACCGGGTAGGTCTGCGACTGAAAAAGGCGAAGTGCGTCGTCCTAGCTCCAGAGGTAGAATTCCTGGGGATGAGGGTAGCAGCAGACGGGATCAGCCCTACTGCATCCAAGATGGAAGCGATCCAGAGAGCACCCAGACCCCGTAACACGACGGAGCTGCGTTCGTTCCTGGGGCTCCTGAACTATTTTGGTAACTTTCTTCCCAAATTGAGCCCGCTGCTAGAGCCGCTACACGTGCTCCTATGCAAAGGTTGCGAATGGGTCTGGGGAGACAGCCAGGAAAGGGCTTTTAATAGAGCACGCAATTTGTTATGTTCCAACAATCTGATAACGCTATATGACCCATGTAAGAAACTTGTGTTAACGTGCGATGCGTCGTCCTATGGTGTCGGGTGTGTGTTGCAGCATGTCAATGCCAAGGGTCAGTTACAGCCGGTAGCTTATGCCTCCAGGAGTCTGTCCCAGGCAGAAAAGGGCTACGGGATGGTAGAAAAGGAGGCGCTCGCATGTGTATATGCGGTAAAGAAAATGCACCAGTACCTGTTTGGCAGGAAATTTGAGCTGCAGACAGATCACAAACCCCTAATGTCCCTTTTGGCCGACAACAAGGCCATAAATGCAAACGCATCGGCCCGCATACAGAGGTGGGCACTCACGTTAGCTGCCTATGACTACACAATTCGGCACAGACCGGGCACCGAAAACTGCGCCGATGCACTCAGCAGGCTCCCACTAGCCACCATTGAGGGGGCTACCGAGAATGGTGCTGAGATGGTCATGGCTGTTGAAGCTTTCGGAAGTGAAGGCTCACCCGTGACAGCCCGTCAGATTAAACTCTGGACAAATAGAGACCCGCTATTGTCTCTAGTCAAGAAATGTGTCCTGAATGGGGACTGGGCAGCCACGTACAGGGCATGCCCTGAGAAATTTAAACCATTTAACAGGCGCAAGGATGAACTCTCGATTCAGGCCGATTGCCTACTGTGGGGAATCCGCATAGTCATGCCCCAGATGGGCAGAGAGGTGTTCATCAGAGAACTCCACAATGGGCACCCGGGCATTGTCACGATGAAGGCAATTGCCAGGTCACACGTTTGGTGGCCAGGGATAGACGCAGATCTGGAACTTTGTGTTCGCAGGTGCAACACGTGTGCCCAGCTGGGCCATGCGCCCAGGGAAGCCCCCCTTAGCCCCTGGCCATGGCCCGCCAAGCCTTGGTCACGCATCCATGTGGACTACGCAGGTCCTTTCATGGGGAAAATGTTTTTGGTTGTAGTAGACGCCTACTCCAAATGGATCGAGTGTGACATTTTAAATTCAAGCACATCCTCTACCACGGTAGAAAGCCTACGGGCAATGTTCGCCGCCTACGGTCTATCGGACATCTTGGTCAGCGATAATGGCCCGTGCTTCACAAGCACTGAATTCCAGGACTTCATGGCAGGCAATGGAATTAACCATGTTAGAACGGCACCGTTCAAGCCGGCCTCAAACGGCCAGGCAGAACGAGCAGTGCAGATAATCAAACAGGGGATGCTCAGATTCCAAGGGGGTTCCCTACAAACCTGCTTATCACGCCTCCTGTTAGCCTATAGATCCCGACCACACTCGCTCACAGGGGTTCCACCCGCAGAGCTACTAATGAAAAGGACGCTCAAAACCTGATTATTCCTTATACACCCCACCATGAAAGAAATTGTCGAGAGCAGGCACCAGTCACAATAGCACTACCATGACAGGAATGCGAGGGCGCGATGTACTGATGTAAATGATACTGTTTTTGTCCTCAACTACGCTGCAGGGCCCAAATGGCTCGCAGGCACTGTGGTTGCCAAAGAGGGAAATAGGATTCTGGTAGTTAAACTTACCAATGGACAAATCTGCCGCAAACATGTGGATCAAACAAAAAGGAGGTTCAGCAACCCCATAGAAGAAGCAGAGGAAGAACACGATATAGAGTTCACTCCACCACAGGTGACCGAACACCAGAACCAAAGGGAGGAGAGCCCAGTCACTGTGGGCAGTCCAGACAGGCCTGAGGCACTGCAAACAGCAGACACTCAGACCAGCGCCCAACAACCGGAGCCCCAACTCAGGCGCTCTACAAGGGAGCGTAAACCACCAGAGAGACTCAACCTGTGATCCCAATAAGACTTTGGGGGGGGAGGTGATGTCATGTATTCAACCAGCATTGTAACCGATGTATAAACTGACCTAAGTTGTAAACCGTGAGAACACTGACCACGAGGTGGGAGACACTCCTAACCTGGACCCTCAGGTATAAAAGGGGAAGCTCCACCCACCTTCATCACTTGAGTGCTAAGGAATAAAGGACAGGTCACAGACTGACCTTCTCTCAAGCATAGGCCTCGTGTTCATTTATACTGTGTAGTAAGGACGTGTCAGCCGAGAGCATGCAGAAATCAAACGCAGGCAGCGGAAAGAGCGTGCGGCAAACCTGTCCCACCCTCCCTTACCCTCAACGACTATCTGTCCCACCTGTGGCAAGGACTGTGGTTCTCGTATTGGACTGTTCAGCCACCTAAGGACTCATTTTAAGAGTGGAAGCAAGTCTTCCTCGATTCTGAGGGACAACCTATGATGATGATGATGAGGACTTCCATGATGTGCTATAAATTGGAACCTGGTGGTGAGATGCCCGAGAAAGAGCTGTGGAGCTCTTAATCTGGGTTTCAATGTAGGATAGAAACATAGAAACATCATAAATAGGTGCAGGAGTAGACCATTCGGCCCTTCGAGCCTGCACCGCCATTCAATAAGATCATGGCTGATCATTCCTTCAGTACCCCTTTCCTGCTTTCTCTCCATACCCCTTGATCCCCTTAACCGTAACTCCCTCTTGAATATATCCTGTGAACTGGCATCAAAACTCTCTGTGGCAGGGAATTCCACAGGTTAACAACTCTCTGAGTGAAGAAGTTTCTCTTCATCTCAGTCCTAAATGGCCTACCCCTTATCCTAAGACTATGTCCCCTGGTTCTGGACTTCCCCAACATCGGAAACATTCTTCCCGCATCTATCCTGTCCAGTCCCGTCAGAATCTTATACGTTTCTATGAGATCCCCTCTCATCCTTCTAAACACCAGTGAATAAAGGCCCAGTTGATCCAGTCTCTCCTCATATGACAGCCCAGCCATCCCTGGAATCAGTCTGGTGAACCTTCGCTGCACTCCCTCAATAGCAAGAACGTCCTTCCTCAGACTAGGAGACCAAAACTGAACACAATATTCCAGGTGAGGCCTCACTAAGGCCCTGTACACCTGGGTGTCATGGTACATCAGTCATTGAAGGTTGGCATGCAGGTACAGCAGGCGGTTAAGAAATCAAATGGCATGTTGGCCTTCATAGCGAGGGGATTTGAGTACAGGGGCAGGGAGGTGTTACTACAGTTGTACAGGGTCTTGGTGAGGCCACACCTGGAGTATTGTGTACAGTTTTGGTCTCCTAACTTGAGGAAGGACATTCTTGTTATTGAGGGGGTGCAGCGAAGGTTCACGAGACTGATTCCCAGGATGGCGGGACTGACATATCAAGAAAGACTGGATCAACTGGGTTTGTATTCACTGGTGTTCAGAAGAATGAGAGGAGACCTCATAGAAACGTTTAAAATTCTGACGGGTTTAGACAGGTTAGATGCAGGAAGAATGTTCCCAATGGGGTACTGAAGTTGCATGTTCAGCCATGAACTCATTGAATGGCGGTGCAGGCTTGAAGGGCCGAATGGCCTACTCCTGCACCTATTTTCTCTGTTTCTAAGTTTCTATTAAGACCTCCCTGCTTCTATATTCAAATCCCCTCGCTATGAAGGCCAACATACCATTTGCCTTCTTTACCGCCTGCTGTACCTGCATGCCCACTTTCAGTGACTGATGAACTATGACACCCAGGTCTCGTTGCACCTCCCCTTTTCCTAGTCTGCCGCCATTCAGATAATATTCTGCCTTCGTGTTTTTGCCCCCAAAATGGATAACCTCACATTTATCCATATTATATTGCATCTGCCATGTATTTGCCCACTCACCTAACCTGTCCAAGTCAGCCTGCAGCCTTTTTGCGTCCTCCTCACAGCTCACACCGCCACACAGTTTAGTGTCATCTGCAAACTTGGAGATAATACACTCTATTCCTTCATCTAAATCGTTAATGTACATTGTAAAGAGCTGGGGTCCCAGCACTGAGCTAGTCACTGCCTGCCATTCTGAAAAGGACCCATTTATCCCAACTCTCTAATTCCTGTCTGCCAACCAGTTTCCTATCCACGTTAGTATATTACCCCCAATACCATGTGCTTTGATTTTGCACACCAATCTCTTGTGTGGGACCTTGTCAAAAGCCTTATGAAAGTCCAAATACACCACATCCACTGGTTCTCCCTTGTCCACTCTGCTAGTTACATCCTCAAAAAATTCCAGAAGATTCGTCAAGCATGATTTCCCTTTCATAAATACGTGCTGACTTGGTCCGATCCTGTCACTGCTTTCCAAATGCGCTGCTATTTCATCCTTAGTGATTGATTCCAACATTTTCCCCACTACTGATGTCAGGCTAACCACTCTATAATTACCCGTTTTCTCTCTCCCTCCTTTTTTAAAAAGTGGTGTTACATTAGCTACCCTCCAGTCCATAGGAACTGATCCAGAGTCGATAGACTGTTGGAAAATGATCACCAATGCATCCACTATTTCTAAAGCCACTTCCTTGAGTACTCTGGGATGCAGACTATCAGGTCCCGGGGATTTATCAGACTTCAATCCCATCAATTTTCCACCTAATAAGGATGTCCTTCAGTTCCTTCTTCTCACTAGACCAACTGTCCCCTAGTATTTCCGGAAGGTTATTTGTATTTTCCTTCGTGAAGGCAGAACCGAAGTATTGGTTCAATTGGTCTGCCATTCTTTGTTCCCCATTATAAATTCACCTGAATTCGACTGTAAGGGACATCCATTTGTCTTTACTAATCTTTTTCTCTTCACATATTTATAGAAGCTTTTGCAGTCAGTTTTTATATTCCCTGCAAGCTTCCTCTCATACTCTATTTTCCTCCTCCTAATTAAACCGTTAGTCCTCCTCTGTTGAATTCTAAATTTCTCCCAGTCCTCATATTAGTTGCTTTTTCTAGCCAATTTATATGCCTCTTCCTTGGCTTTAACACTATCCTTAATTTCCTTTGTTAGCCATGGTTGAACCACCTTCCCAGTTTTATTTTTACTCCAGACAGGGATGAACAATTGCTGAAGTTCATCCATGTGATTTTTAAATGTTTGCCACTGCTTATTCACCGTCAACCCTTTTATTATCCTTTGCCAGTCTATTCTAGCCAATTCAAGCCTCATACAGTCGAAGTTACCTTTCCTTAAATTCAGAACCCTAGTTTCCGAATTAACCTATCTTATAAGGATGTACTTGTAATGTTAAACTGACTCACGCCTAATATTGTGTCTGCTGAAAATCAGACAGAAACAAAATGAAAGCATGTACATATATGGATAATGAGGTTATAGCGCCAATGATTGGCTGAGCATGGGTGATGTCATCGTCATGTGGGTGCTTCGTGGGTATAAATGAAGAATTGTCTTAGGGGAAAAAAGGCAGAGAAGGAACAGTAGAGAAGAAAGAACCAGACAGTTTAAATACACGTGGTCACTTAATCTTCAAAGGATGTCCCAAATCACATTAAAGCCAATGAAGTACTTTTGAATGAAGTAATCACCGTTGCAATGCAGGAAATGCAGCAGCCAATTTGCACACAGCAAGGTCCCACAAACAGCAATGTGATAATGATCAGATAATCTGTTCTTTATAAAAAGATTTTGATATGGTTGCCTGGAGAGACAAAATGGTTGATAGGGTAGAGAGAAACTAATTCCTCTGGTGGGGGAATGCAGAACTAGGGGGCATAACCTTAAAATTAGACAAAATGTTTGGACACTAATACATGTCCTTGAGGGCAGGACTCTTGCGCTTACTCACTCTAACTACAAGGCGGCACCATAATTTTCAGAACAACTTAAAGAGGCAAGGTCTTACTGGATTCTCGTCAAGATCTGAGTTACCAAATGGATTTCAGCTGAACTTAGCTACAACTTACCAATTTGCACTTTAAGAGACAGTGACTCTTTAAGCCTCTGAACTAGCAGATGTAGCTCCTCTTCATCATGTGCGGTTTCCTGTTGCTTAGTCTGGCCGTCCTTGGTCATTGCGCGCACTGGCTGCTGCCCTTTGCTCTGACTCGCACCTTGTTGTCGTGTCCTTTTGAAGCCCGCACCTTCCACCAGTCCCGCTCTTTCTCTGTGGCGGCTCAGTACTTCGGCGGCCCACCTCTCTTCACAGCCATTAGCGGATTTCAAGCCAGCAGCTACAGGAGGAGTCATCGAATTTGAGACGATAGCCGTCCCTGAAAGTGACCTTTTCACCACCTCACTCCCTGGATGCTGCTCGGCTGAATTTGCTGGTGGAGGGGTTCTGCTGAATGTTTCCTGTGCTGTGGTTACTCCTCTTCTACCCAGGGGTTGTAGGTCCTTTGCGCCATAACTTGCAGCCGGCTGCGAGACCCCATCCGTAGTCTCCTGGCACAGCTGTGAATGGAAATATACAAGATAAAGTTGGTAGCACATTTCCTAGATTGTATAATTTGTACAGCCAAGGTTATCATTTTCAAATTATCCTAAAATATATAGCTAAATGTATAGCTGCAACTGTATAGGGTATTGGTGAGGCCGCACCTGGAGTACTGCGTGCAGTTTTGGTCACCTTACTTAAGGAAGGATATACTAGCTTTGGAAGGGGTACAGAGACGATTCACTAGGCTGATTCCAGAGATGAGGGGGTTACCTTATGATGATAGATTGAGTAGACTGGGTCTTTACTCGTTGGAGTTCAGAAGGATGAGGGGTGATCTTATAGAACATTGAAAATAATAAAGGGATAGACAAGATAGAGGCAGAGAGGTTGTTTCCACTGGTCGGGGAGACTAGAACTAGGGGGCACAGCCTCAAAATTTAAAACCGAGTTGAGAAGGAATTTCTTCTCCCAGAGGGTTGTGAATCTGTGGAATTCTCTGCCCAAGGAAGCAGTTGAGGCTAGCTCATTGAATGTATTCAAGTCACAGATAGATAGATTTTTAACCAATAAGGGAATTAAGGGTTACGGGGAGAGGGCGGGTAAGTGGAGCTGAGTCCACGGCCAGATCAGCCATGATCTTGTTGAATGGCGGAGCAGGCTCGAGGGGCTAGATGGCCTCCTCCTGTTCCTAATTCTTATGTTCTTATGTACTTATGTTCTAAGAGCGCTTGATCTACCGCACATCCACCACCTTAAACATCCATTTCTAGATGGCGAGAAGCTAGGAACTTTGGAGGAGCAGAGAGATTTAGGGGTGCAAGTACAGAAATAACTAAAAGCTCGTGGACAGGTACAAAAAATAATTTAAAAGGCTATTGGAATGTTAGCCTTTAGTTCAAAGGGGTTGGAATACAAAGGGGTGGAAATTCTGATACAGTTTCAGAGAGCTCGGGTTAGACCCACTCTGGAATACTGTGTTTGGTTCTGGACACCACACTTCAGGGAGGATATATTGGCCTTGGAAGAGGTGCCGTGCAGATTCACCAAAATTATACTGGGACTAAAAGTGTTAAATGATGAGGACAGGTTGAGTATAGAAGATTGAATTAAAGTGCTTAAGATGATTAAAATATTTGATAGGGTAGATAGAGAGAAACTATTTCCTCTGGTATGGAATCCAGAACAAGGGGGTATAACCTTAAGACTAGAGCTAGGCCATTCAGTGGTGATATCAGGAAGCACTTCCTCACACAAAGTGGTGGAAATCTGAAACTCTTTCCCCGCCAAACAAAAAGCTGTTGAGGCCGGGGGTCAATTGAAAAATTCAAAACTGAAATTGATAGATTTTTGTTGGGTCAGGGTATTAAGGGATTTGGGGCTAGAACCTCCACTTTTTTTTGCATGCTTAATGCTCACTTAACGCACATTTTACCGCTGAAATGACGTATAACGCCCATATAGCACCCATTTTGGCACAAAATGGAAACTGAAGGGCATTTTTAGGAAACTTATCGCTGAGCTTTACTTTCCCCTTGTGCTTATTGTCTATGTCTATTGTCTATTTTCTATGTTTCGATGTTTCTATGTTAACGCCAGGAAAAAATATTACCGCCTGCCCACTTTTTTGGGGGCGGATTCATCAGAATGGGCAAAATCATCGCCCATAATATCGGCCAGCATTACTTTCTACACGGAATTAATGCCGAGATTCAATAATACCTGTAGGGGAGGACGAAAAACCCCCTCATTTTTCCCAGAAGGAAAAGAGCTGTGGGATCTGTCTGTGCTGCAATGTGAATTGAAACCGAGACGGTTTGACCTTGGCAGAGCAGTGATTGGACGGGGGAGGACACCGGAGGGCCAATGGTGGGACAGAGTCAGCCCGAAGCATGGGGCTTTCAAGCCAATGGGAGAGCACTTGCTCGAAAACTGTGGGACTGAGTCATCGCCATCATCGGGCTATTGTCTTCCCCATGTTTACACTATGGAGGGAAATTATGCAGACCTTCAGAAAACTAGGGAACGCAAAACAATCCAAGGGCCTACACAATGGCTACAGGAGGCCAACGCAATCAACACCTACTCAAACCTTGAGTAGGTTAACATCAGTGGAAAAAAACCTGCAATAATCTAAAACCGCTGCATTTTTCAAAATCACAAAGCCCACCAATGGGAAGGATCGATTTCAGCACGAGAGGTGGACTGGATTTCTGGCTATAAAAAGGGTTTTCTGACCCAGTGTGTGTGTGTTCTGCTCTCGTGATCCAACAACCAGCAAGCCTCTCAACACTGAAGGAAAACCAGTGTCCGAAGCCACCAAAGATAGAAGAAACAAACCACCAGACTGCAAAAGGCACAGTGGTGAGTATAACCTCTGGTCCCCAGAACTCCCAACTCAGTTAGGCCAGGAAAGGTGGAAGGTTGGGCATTGTACTGCTAAACTTGTGTAAAAATTTTCGTTGTGTCCATTTAGTGGGATTTAGGGGGATTGTTTTGTTGGTGTATTGATGTTTGTTGAGATACACTTTGTCAAATAAATTGGAAGCCTAAGTTCCTCTTGGAATCACCTTGTCTCAGTTCTATTGTATTACATCTCCTGATCGTGAGTCTTATGTCAGAACAGTGTAGGGGAAGCTAGGAGCGCCTCGAAAATGCTCAACTGTGTGTCACAGGCTAGGGAAGAAGGGGTTAGGAGTGTTTGACACTCACAGGTGCCTCACAGGCTAGGCATAAACTGTGGGGATACACGAGTCGCAAAACCCCCTTCATAAGCTGTGGACACAGTCTCTCCAGGGGTGCTCTTGCAGCACTCAGGGTACCTCACAGGCCAGGCATAAGCTGTGAGGGCAGAAGCCCAGAGAGAGACACCCAAGGCACAACAACACTCCCCGAGAACCCCTTACAGAACATGGTGACCGCAGCAGGACATAAGCAAACAGGAGATGTTAATATAACAGATGAGGTGATAAGAGTGGAAACTAAAATGGAGGAGAGAATTTCCTCATACATTTTTGGCAAGGTGAACCTCACCAAACCTTGGGTGCAAGCCCACACACGGGCAGAGCGCCCAGTGGATGCTGCTGCCCAGTGGACAGCAGGGAAGGACCACAACCGCAGGTGGAAAAGGCCATCTGGCTTATCTGCTTCACCCGCTAAGTCCGAAAGCTCGACCAGCGGGTAAAGGACTTGGAAGAGAGTCTTCAGAAATCAGAGGAGCTCTCTGCTATCCGGGCTGCGGTTGGGGACAACCTGCTGGCCGAATTAGCTGAGGAGCAGCAAGGGAAGAGGCAGTTGGAGGCGACCTTCCGAAATAGCCGGGACTATCTTCAGTGTCAGGTCACTGAGGCCAAGGGTAGTGAGGGGTCCCTCCGGGAACAGAACTCTCGGTACACCCAGAAAATTTGGGAACTGGAGAATAAATTAAAAGACGTACAGGCAGCCTATAAAGTGGCCAGCAGCAGTGAGTTTGCAGATCACGGTCCCTGCCAGGAGAGGATTAAAACTCTCACCCACGCTCTATCCCAGGCAAAGGGGATGGTCGCCCTGAGAGGACCTAGAGGGTCCACAGGGGACAAAGGAGTGTATTGGGGGGTAGAGGAGAATCCAAAGGCAAGAGACGCCCGACCACCTCCTGAGGCACTGGTGGTTTGTCCGGTGGGGTACCAGGAGGAGCGGGGTGCGCAGGTAATAGCATACCCAGGGCTGGGGGCAGGACCAAGGTGTCCCGCTTGGCAGCAGGGATGTGAGGCTCCCGCCGAGGGTCAGTTAAGGGCTGGATCAGGCGACCAGGCACTGTCTGCTGCACCGGGTATGGTGGGACAGCCAGAGGTAGAGGGACCAGCGCAGAAAGATCCTGAACAAGGGCGGATGTGCCCGGTCAGGCAGCGCAAGTACGGTCCTCCACAGGGAGGTGGCCAAGGTCGGGGAGCGCTGGAGAGCGACTTTATTATTCCCCATGGAGTTCAATCACTCAGGGCCATGGTGGCCTATTTGGCCAAACTCACTCGCAGCGGGGACCCATCGATCCACTTCATGGAGGTGATGCAGGCAGGGGAAATTAATGGGTGCGACGAGGAAGAGACAGCCAAGCTGCTGCTCTTCTCTCTGGACAGCAAATTGTACCAGGCCTTACCGGCAGAATGCCGGAGGGGGCAGCGCACATTTACTCAGGTCCAGAGGGCTGTCCTTGAGGCTAGGGGCTTCGATGACGGCAGTCCTTTCGAACGGGTCGAAAGGACAAGGCAGCTCACAGGGGAAACCCCGCAGGCGTTTGCGGACAGGCTGTGAGTGGTATACCATGCAGCCTATGGGGAGCTCCTCGACCGGGCAAATCTTTCCGCGGTACAGACTGGCCGCTGGCTGAGGATGCTGGTGGCAAACTGCTTGCCCCGGCTCAAGGCCAGGGCAGAACTGTGGTTCGATTCCCGGGACCCCAACCTCACCGAGGAAGCAGTGGTCAGGCAACTGGCATTGGTCCAATGGAATGGAGGAGGGGAGGAGGAGAAAACCTCCAAAGGTCGGGTAAATGAAGTAAAACCCAACTCAATGCCCAAAAGGGAATGGCACCAGGAGGGTGGCCGCTCGTCTGATAAGGAGCAAGTGAGCTACGGGTGCGGGAAAGTTGGGCATTTTAAAAGGGATTGCAGGAGCCCAGCAAAGAGATTTGGTGGGGGGAACTCCTTCAGGAGCCGCCCAGAGTGGAGGAGGCAGAGGGAGCTCCTCACCATCCCTTGACGCGATAGTAGCTGCAGTGAGGACAGCACTGGAGGGGACTGAGAAGGTAGCCACGGCAACAGGCAGGGAAGCACCAGCAACCCTGCCAGTACAGAGGCCGTGACTAGCCCAGACCCAGCCTGCATACCTGTGCCCATTAGAATATGACCCCTGGGACGACCCTGGGTCAAGATGGAGGTTGAACGTGTATTGGGTACTTACCTTTTGGACACTGGTGCTTCCAGAACGATAGTCCATTCGGAGGACTCCGCAACCTCACCTCTATCAAATGGGGTGCCGTATCAACTAGTTGGGTTCACAGGAAATGAGAAGGCTGGGTTTTCCTCAGTCCCGCTCGCAGTTCGTTTAGGAGCACTCCAAACACAATGGAAGTGCGTCCTGATGAACTGGGAGCAGTTGGGAAAAGGGATCTAGAGGGCTGATTTCATCATCGCTCGCCAGATCCTAGTAGACTTGAGCAATCACTGTCCATGGGGCACAGTGGGCACAGGAGCAGAGGGAGAAGTCATGGTTATTGATAAGAAACAGGGAAAAGGGACTCTGTGTACAATGAATCCATGGAGGTTCTGGTCGGTAACACCCCGACCGAGTACCGGGCCTATGTGCAAGCAAATCTTGCAGCATTTGCCACCAATAAACACGATTGTGGGAGAGTCACAGGAGTGAAGGTTAGAATAGATGGGGATCCCATGTCTCTCTCGCAAAAGTAGTATGGCTTTCCCGAGAGGCAGAAGCAGTCTTGGAGACAGCTTTAAGCTCGCTTGTCGAGCAGGGTGTTTTGAGACCCATAGCCACCCATGTCAACTCCCCGCTTTGGCCGGTTAGGAAACCGGACAATTCTTGGAGGGCTACGGTGGATTATAGGGTGCTGAATAAAAACATCCCAGCTTGTGCTCCCACAGTAGCGGCAGTTGCGGATCTGATAGGGGAAGTCCCTGCATCCGCAACCACGTTCACAGTGTTGGACATATCCAACGGGTTCTAGTCTATCCCTGTACGGAGGGAAGACCAGTACAAGTTTGCCTTCACCTTCCGGGAACAGCAGTATATATGGAGCTGCCTCCCACAGGGATTTCATAATAGTCCCAGCATCTTTCACCAATGCATGGTGAACTGCTTAAAAGGCTTCAGCCAACCACACCAACTGGTCCAGTATGTGGACGACCTGTTGTTGTTCACAGACAGCAGCGAGGAACACGGTCCACTGCTGGCCGAACTGCTGGTCTCACTGAAGGAAGGGGGTTTTAAAGTTAACCCCAAGAAAGCCCAGATAGGTCTAGGAGAAGTAAAATTCCTGGGCCTGACGATAAGGGCAGGAGAAAGGGCCATTGATGAAGCTAGAAGAAAGGCAGTGCAAGAACTCACTGTCCCTAGGGATGTGTCAGGGGTAAGGTCTTTCCTGGGAATCACTGGCTACTGTAGGGACTTCATCGAGGACTATGCAGTCACTGCCGCCCCTCTGCTCAGACTCCGACACAAGGGGGTCGAGTGGGAGTGGGACGAGGGCTGTGAGGCAGCATTTGTTTGTCTTAAGAGACCTGCAGGTAGCACCAGCCCTAGGGGCAATTGATGGGGGGGAGGAATTCTTCCTGGAGGTGGCAGCCAGTGGCAACAGCTTAAATGCAGTGTTGCTCCAGGAGCGAAACGGTCAGCTGAGACCAGTGGTGTACTCCTCCAGGGTCCTCACGGAGGTAGAAAAGGGATACTCCAATTGTGAGAGGCACTTGCTTGCCACCCACTGGGCAGTAAAGAGAGCTCAGATCTTTACCGGAGTATCCCCCATTATACTCCTCACCCATCATACCCTGACGCAGATGCTGTTGGACGGGAGGATTAAGGACGGGACAGTGAGCAGTGCTAGAATCACTCGCTGGACCCTCCTCCTCTCCCAAATGACTTTAAAGATCAAGGGCCTCTGAGAGCCCAGGCTCGCGGCAAATTTAATCTATCCAGGGCAGCTGCATAGATGCTCTGTGGAGGGGGTATGGGACATCAACTTTGGATTTCGGGCAGGGATACACCCCACAGGCCGCGAGATCTACGTTGATGGCTCCAGTTCAGTGTCCGCGGGTACAAGACTCACGGGCTGCGGAGTTTGGGATCCCAAGGCAGGGATTGCCTTGGCTCTTAAACTCCCAAGCACCCTGAGCGCCCAGCAGGCGGAACTCTCAGCGGTAATGTGTGTGGTCACACACCCCGAGGAATTCCCTACCCCATACACGATTTGCTCAGATAGCATGTTCACTTGCAATTCGTGTACAGAGTATCTGCCGATTTGGTCACGCCGGAGGTACACCTCTACGGATGGGAAGCCCCTTGTGACCAAAGCCCTGCAAGAAAGGATCGTGGCTGCAGTGGGAGAAACCGGAGATGTATATATCCATAAGGTAAAGGCCCACTCCAAAACTGAGCCACGGGGGGAAGGTAACCAGCAGGCAGACCTGCTGGCAAGGGAAGGTGCTCGTACAGGTCACCCATGGGACCCATATGAGGCAGGCAGGATAGCAGCAGCAAGAAGCAAGCCAGGGACACAAGGGAGCATAGGGGCGGCTGCGGCCCCGGACCTTAAAGTAGCCTAGATGCAGTATCCGGTCCTGAAGGCTGCCTTGGCTGCTATCAAAAAGGGGGAAAAGGCGGAGGCCCCATACAGTGCTGCAGATATTGCTGTGCGGGAAGGCATGTTGTTTAAAGGGGACAAATGGGTAGTGCCGCCACAACACCAGAGGGAATTCCTTCAGCTGGCCCATGAGGGTCCAGGTGCGGACACCCTGGGCCGGAATCTACCTGGCAACGGGTAGAAAAGGCAGGGTGGTGGCTAGGCCTCCGGGAAGACGTCCACGACTTCTGTGCGGGCTGTCTGGTTTGCGCTGCAAACAACCCAGACCCTCAGAAAAGGAAGGTGTCTATGGGACAAGTCAGGCGGGTAGAGGGACTATGGCAGTCGATCCAAATCCACTACATTGGGCCCCTACTTGCCGCCTAGGGAGGTTATAAATACTGCCTCGTCCTGGTGCATGTGTTTTCCAAGTGGGTGGAAGCCTTCCCTTGCCAAACAACTACCGCGGTGGGGACTGCAAACATCCTGGTGAGGGAGGTGTTCTCTCGGTGGGGTCTACCCCAAATCGTGGAGTCCGACCGGGGAAGCCACTTCACCAGCCAGGTGATGCAGGCCACCCTAAAGGTGCTGGGGATAAGAGCCAAATGGCATGTCGCCTACAATCCTCAGTCCTCAGGCCCCGTAGAACGCCTGAACCGGACCCTAAAGGAAAGGCTGCGCAAGGAGACGGGAGACTCACCGAACAAGTGGGTGGAGGTCTTACCGTTGGTCCTCATGGGAATCCGGGCCAGTCAGTCAAAGAGCACAGGGTACTCACCCCATGAGCTGATGACTGGCCGGATCATGAGAACCCCAGTGCATGTGTTGGCGCCGGTTCTCACCGAAGGGCAGCTTCGAGAGGTGAACCGGGACCGCTTCGTCAGGAATCTGTTTGAACAGCTTCAACAGATTCACTGGCAGGTGGTCAACAACATGGTAAACAGCACCGTGCCAATCGGCTGCTGCTGGAACCCCGTAGTCACCATGATTTGGAGGTGGGCGACCAGGTGATGGTGAGAAGCTTTGCCCGGGTCGGGGTATTTGAACCACTGTATATGGAACCATACAGCATCATCGACAAGGCTAGCACTATGGTCTATGCGGTTCGATTGCCTCGCCGGGTGAAGTGGTATCACATTAATCAGTGTAAATTGTTTGACCCCAAAAGAGGTAAAAAACAGAGGGGATGAGCAAGGGAAGGGAATCAGGCACTGGGGAAGAACAGGCCCCGGTGGATTTGGAGGCTCCGGAGGAGGCAGCGGGCCCCGAAGCTCTACAGCCGGGGATGGTTCACTGCTCCAGTAAGGCTATCCCACCACTGGGTAGAGGTTCCCAGCCCACTAACAGAAGTAGGGAGAAAGCCTCTACCATTAGCAAGGTCCGAGGGGAAGCTGAACCTCCCATGGTGGATCAGCTGGGGCTAGCCCAAGAGGTGGAGGAGATAGCATTGCAGCTCATAATGTGGGACTCTGCACCGACAGTAAGGAGGAGTAACAGAGTGCCACAGCCCAGGGCACCGTGGTCCCCTGTTTACTTAGCCCCCCGCCCCAGACCGAGAAGGCGAAAGACAACAGGGAGGGTGCTCTGTTGCACTAGCAAGGGTCTCCCACCGATTATCCGGGGCTCGGGAGGGCCTTGGAGGGCAGCACAAGACTCATTAAGGGGGACTATACGAGCCCCTCAGCGGAGGGCATCCTGGTCCCCAGGGTACGGTCAGCCAAGTGGTCGACGACGCCTGTACAGTGACAGGATGTAGCCTGGCCACCCGGGGACGGGTGGCGGTAAATATATTTTCCCTTCCTGTTTTGTTACTTTGTGTTGTGTGCATATGTGTTTAGATAAGGCAGTGACGGTTGGGTACATCATTTTTGTGTTTGGAACATGTTACGCGGGCCGAGCCTGGAGAGGTCTCTCAAGGTAAGGCCATGTTCTTCTTGCCTTTAAGATGTCAACACCTCCCTACTGGACGTTAGTGATGCTGGTATCACTAAGGATCTGCACCAGGAACCGAGGGGACACCGAGGACTCCCTGGTTTTCGGATGCTCCGGGGGCAGAGCGCCGAGAGTGACCACAGGAGAAGGGACTCCGGCAGCGGATGGCCGGGTCACCTACTCCCACGAGGGGAGATGGCCTGGGTGGTTGGGATCGAACTCCACCAAGTACTCCAACCATAAGGACTTTACCTATGGAGAGGCCTCCATCTCCTGCCCAGAGATCACTGTGGCCACTTCCAGAGTGAGAGTGACAGAAGGCAGGAAGGTATGCCTAACTTGCCAAGGGGACATACTTCTGGGACGGTGGTGGTGGCTCAGAAAGCTCAAGAGGGACCTGGGAGACCGACACTCGGACTGGGAACGTCTGGATAATGATACCTACCGAACCATCATGGGGTCATCTGGCGGGGTAACGGTGTGCTGGGAGAAATGGTGGGCGTACGACCAAGGAATTTATTTGTGTATGTGGGGATCCACTCGCGTGTGTTCAGAGGGGGTCTCCATTGCTTTCTATAGGTGGTGGCAGGATGTCGGGAATGGGGTGGTATGGGATTGCAGCGGGGAGGCGTGTGTGACCCCCAATCCCCGGGTACCAGTAAATGCCACTGAAAGAAAACCCCCACCCACGGCCAAGCCCACCGGCCCACACGGGTGCCCGACAACAACCAGGGGGCCGGGGAATGGTTTAGTGTTGGTCCCTACTGAGAAACTACTTTATCAGGGGGTACACTACGCGGTGGCATCAGTGGTGCTAAATCTGACAGAAGTCCGCCTACCTACGTGGTGTCCCCGGGAAACCGAGCTGTTGTACCAGGCTCTGCTGCGAGAGATGTTCCGGCAGTTCTACGAACTGGACTTCGGGGATGTCAAAGTGACAGACTTGTATAAACAGTGGGATAGGGCCGAACCGGGCAGGCAGAGGCGTGGCACTTTAAATGACATTTTCACGGGGTTTAACACCGGGGCGTCTGCCATAAACAGTTTGGATAACATGCAGCTGGCCCTCCGGATAAATGGGTTAAAGAATCAGCTGCGCAAAATCCTGGGGGACGAGAATACCGTCGTGGGATCCGCGCTCCACGAAGAGGTGGCAATGACAGTTCACTTAAAGGAGATTATCTCTCAATTGGAGGCGCAGGCCAGGGCTGTAAACGCCTTGATTCGGGAGGATAGAAACGCCTCCGATCAAGCCGCCCAAAATGAGGTGTGCGTGCTCTATGGGGCCTGGTTGCTGGGAGAGGGACGGAGTAACCTCGAGGATCTGAGACAGGGACAGGTCCCCTCCTGGATCAGCAACCAGCACTTAGCAGCACTGCACCCTTATGATAATGTTTTGAGTCCTTGCCAACTTCGTGTAGTGTCGGAAGCCTACCTGGTCCCGGTGGACTGTGGAATGTCAAACCATACCATCATGGTATGGTGGTCAGGATGCTCGTGATGGGGGCGTCCCCACGACCAGCACCCCTGTACCGAGTGGAGAATGTGGGAGTCATTCGTGGAGGGGTGCATGTCCGATTCCAAGAGGTCCCACCTTATGTCACAATGTGGGAGCACACTGTGACAGGTACAGATCTCTCGGGTTGTCGGAGCAGGGGAGCACAGGTAATCCTGTGCCCCCAGCACTTGAATGCTTTTGCAAGGCCACAATGCAGGTTCAACACTGCTGGGGCAGAACCCATCAATTGCACAATGGAAGTAATGGCCCCTAACCACATGCCTCCACAGGTAGCATATGTAGGCGGTGGGACATATTGTGTCACCACAAGTGCCCAACGGTATGAACACAGACCGGGAAGGTGGTGTCCAATACCATAAAGCAGCTATGGCTTTATACCCAGGGCAGAGGTTCAAGTGGCACACACCAGAGTTACACCCATGCCTGAACCTTCCACGATTCACCTCACGGTACAAAACAACCTCAGCCACCTATAACAATGTCGTCCATTTTGGCTATCCCATTGCCCCACTACCTGAGAAATTTACAGCTCTCCTCCAGGCAGTGGATTTGTCTCAAAAATATTTTTACACCCTGGAGCAGAAAACTGAAATTCTAGCAGGGGAGATCGCCCAGATTAAACCCCCAGCATGGTGGGATTTGGGGATACGGGCAGACATACTTGCGTTGACCCAGGTGGGATCGCATGCCTTAGTAATCGGCCAACTCCTGATTGTAGCATATCTGCTAGTTACAAACTGTAAGCTCAGGAGAAAAAGAAAATGAAAGCAGTTCCTCAGGCTACTATACAGACAGGAGAGCCGTAGCTAAACACTCAAGGCGTGCAAACAAAGCTTGACCGCGACTCTTAGGCGGTTTTGTTATTCCCAAGGGATGACTGCGTTTTCATACATGGCCCCTGGGAAGTTTGCAGGGCAGGTTTCTTTGTTTTACGGTGAAGATTGAAATGAGACTCAATGTACAATTACTGCTGTAACCTTAAGTACATATATGTATAATGCTGTCGTATATTGTAACCTGTTGGATTCTGTGTTTTGTACCACGTTAAAAGGAATTACGATATATATCGACGGGATCAGTTTAGAGTTGAACTGGGGAATGTTGGGCAATTTGGGAGACCTAGGGTTTTCTCACCACCCTGAACTTTGACACACTGAAGTGGTGTCTGACTGTGTCAGATGGGGGATTATGTAGGGGAGGACAAAAAAAACCCTCATTTTGCCGAGAAGGAAAAGGGCTGTGGGATCTGTCTGTGCTGCAATGTGAATTGAAACCGAGACGGTTTGACCTTGGCAGAGCAGTGATTGGACGGGGGAGGACACTGGAGGGCCAATGGTGGGACAGAGTCAGCCCGAAGCATGGGGCTTTCAAACTAATGGGAGAGCACTTGCTCGAAAACTGTGGGACTGACTCATCGCCATTATCGGGCTATTGTCTTCCCCATGTTTACACTATGGAGGGAAATTATGCAGACCTTCAGAAAACTAGGGAACCCAAAACAACCCAAGGGCCTGTAGTAAAGAGCACATTTGGCAAAACTAACGCCCAGGAGATTGTCCACCGTCACTTTCACCACCTGGCACATATATCGTCCACAATATCCATCGTCCAGAAAACCGCCTATAAAAAGTGGAACTGTTCTGAACAAATGCCAGCGATGCTGCCATTTTTTAAATTGCAGGTCACTTCATTCAAAATGCTGCTTCCACTTTAATTCGCAGATGCTGCAGAGTGCAATGTGTGGTGCACATCATTATGTCCCCAATTTAAGACGTGCAAGAATGAGGTGGAGGGCCAGACCATACACATCCCGTACGTACAGGGAAAAGAGGTCTTATCTCGATGTCTCAGACCACACCTGCATTCGGAGACTGCGCTTCTACAAGGTGGTGATAATTGAAATATGTGAGCAAAAAATCTGCAAAAGGACATAGACAGGCTAAGTGAGTGGGCAAAAATTTGGCAGATGGAGTATAATGTTGGAAAGTGTGAGGCCATGCACTTTGGCAGAAAAAAAAAATCAAAGAGCAAGTTATTATTTAAATGGATAAAGATTGCAAAGTGCCGCAGTACAGCGGGACCTGGGCTATTTGTGCATGAAACACAAAAGGATGGTATGCAGGTGCAGCAAGTGAACAGGAAGGTCAATGGTATCTTGGCCTTTATTGCAAAGGAGATGGAGTATAAAAGCAGGAAAGTCTTGCTACAGCTATGCAAGGTATCGGTGAGGCCACACCTGGAATACTGCATGCAGTTTTGGTTTCCATATTTACAAAAGGATATACTTGCTTTGGAGGCAGTTCAGAGAAGGTTCACTAGGTTGATTCCGGGAATGAGGGGGTTGACTTATGAGGAAAGGTTGAGTAGGTTGGGCCTCTACTCATTGGACTTCAGAAAAATGAGAGGTGAACTTATCGAAACGTATAAGATTATGAGGGGGCTTGACAAGGTGGATGCAGAGAGGATGTTTCCACTGATGGGGGAGACTAGAACTAGGGGGCATAATCTTAGAATAAGGGGCCGCCCGTTTAGAACAGAGATGAGGAGGAATTTCTTTTCTCAGAGGGTTGTAAATCTGTGGAATTCGCTGTCTCAGAGAGCTGTGGAAGCTGGGACATTGAATAAATTTAAGACAGTAATAGTTTCTTAAACGATAAGGGGAAAGGCATTATGGGGAACAGGCGGGGAAGTGGACCTGAATCCATGATCAGATCAGCCATGATCTTATTGATTGGCAGAGCAGGCTTGAGGGGCCGCATGGCCTACTCCTGTTCCTATTTCTTATGTTCTTATGTTTGTTCTGTATGTGAACTTGTATTTACTCTGTACAGCCACCAGAGGGCTCATCCCCTGGAGTCCCAAGGGATCCCATAATCCCTGGGAACACAGGTATTTAAGGAAGCCTCACAGGTTGGAGAGGCACTCTGGAGACCTGCAATAAAAGACTAAGGTCACACTTTACTTTGAGCTCACAGTGTTCAGTCTGACTCTTTCTCCATACATAACAATGTTCTCATGTAATCAGGCCACATAAGCAGCCTGCCATCAGGACATCAATGTAGGTCGAGGTCAAGGTCACTGTGGCACTGTCTTTCTACGCGTCCAGTTCCTTTCGGGCCTCCGCGTTCGAGATTTGCCCTTTGTCATACCATGCAAGCCATTGCTGCATTAGATAGGTCACAGAGGCCCTGTACGCGAGAAGGAGTGATTTTATCAGCTTCCCCATGACCACGGAGGCTCAGACTGACAGTCTGGAGCATTCTACCGCATTGCTCAGTTCCCCAGGGTGCAGGAACCTATACAGTGCACTCACATCGTCATGCGGCCATCTTCTCAGGACCCGGAGCGTTTTCGTTACACAAAAGGATTTCACTCGTGTCATGTATGTACATTCTGTTTGTAGCCACCAGATGGCATCATTGTTGGAGGCCACTGAGCAGCACGCACATGGTGCTGCTCAGGTATAAAAGGCCAGCCATTTTGAGAGTCAGGCACTTTGAGCCTAACTAAAGCAGAGCCAAAGTTATACCTTGCTTAGTTAAACAGTACTCAGTTTGAACCTTTATTGCATACTTAACATTTGGTGACGAGAATACAAGAACCTTTGTTTGCAAAATGAGCATGATTGGATTTTTTGAGCGATTCATAGAAGTCAATGATTGGGCAGACTTTGTGAGCTGTTTGAACCAGTACTTCGTGGCCAACAAAATGAACGGGGTCGACAATGCAGATCGGCGCCGGGCCGTGTTCCTCACGGTGTGCGGTTCAGAGATCTACGGTTTGATAAAGAATCTACTCATGCCCAGTGATCCAACAGAGAAAATGTACGAGGAGCTGTGTACATTGGGAGCACAAAAGCCAGACAACGGCATCATCATCTCGAGATACAAGTTTTATACACATGTTCAATTGGAGGGCCAGAGCGCGGTGGAATTTGTTGCCGACCTGAGATGTCTAGCGGGACCTTGCAAGTTCGGGACAGTGTTGGCAGACATACTGCGGGACATCTTTGTTATCGGTATCAACCACAAGGTGATCCTGTGCAAACTTCTGATAGTGGAGGAGTTGGATTTAAAAAGGGCCATCCAGATCGCTCAATCATGTATGACGACGGACTCTAGTCTAAAGCAAATAGCGGTGAAAAACCGAACCTCGGAAAGTACTGTAACTGCGATTGATTCGGCGTTCGGCAGAGCGGCACATGGCAGGGCCTATCTGCTTGCGTTTGCCAAAGCTATGGCTGCCCAAAGTCTGCTAGCGGGAATGTATCTGACTTCTCCGTGTTGGTGTTGTGGGGGAAATCACCGGCACCAGCAGTGCCGATTTAAGCAATATAGTTGCAAATGCTGTCTGAGAGTGGGGCATCTCCACCGCAAGTGTCCGCAGATGAGCAAGCGAGCTGCAACACACCACGTGGAGGATGAGAGTCAGACTAGCGCGGATCCAGATACGCAATCCGAGATACCAGAGGAGGAAGTGTATGAACTGTACTCCTTCATAACCAAGAGTAAACTAATAATGTGAAGTTTAACGGGATACCGGTATCGATGGAACTGGACACGGGGGCGAGTCAATCGATCATGAACGAGAGGGCATTTAATAAGCTGTGGGATACTAAGACTGTGAGGCCCAGGCTGAGCCCTGTTAATGCCAAGCTGCTCACGTACACCAAAGAACTGATAAAGGTGATTGGCAGTGCACAAATTAACGGTCATATAATGGTGCGGTTCACGAATTACCGCTGTGGATTGTTCCAGGCAATGGGCCAATGCTGCTCAGCAGGAGCTGGTTGTAGAAAATCAGATGTGATTGGAACAACATAAAGGCATTGTCATCGGCGGAAGATACATGTGCCCAAGTATTGAGCAAGTTCCACTCGCTGTTCAAACCGGGTATCGGCAACTTCACGGGAGCCAAGGTGCAGATCCACGTGGACTCAGATGCAAGACTCGTCCATCATAAAGCTCGGGCAGTTCCGTATTTGATGAGGGAGAAGGTCGAAATTGAACTGGACGGACTCCAGCGTGAAGGGATCATATCACCGGTTGAATTTAATGAATGGGCCAGCCCCATTGTTCCTGTGCTGAAAAGTGATGGCACAGTCAGGATCTGTGGTGACTACAAGGCTACGATCAACAAGGTTTCGAAACAAGATCAGTTCCCATTACCGAAGGCTGGTGACTTGTTTGCAACACTAGCCAGAGGGATGTCGGCTTATATGACGCAGGAGTTGGTCGAGACGTCGAAGAGACTTACGTGCATTAACACTCACAAAGGACTGTTAATCTGCCACAGGTGCCCTTTCGGAATTCGCTCGGCTGCAGCAATATTCCAGAGGAATATGGAAAGCCTATTGAAGTCCGTTCCCAGACTGTCGTGTTCCAAGATGACATCCTGATCACCGGTCGTGACTCCAAGGAACATCTGAACAACCTGAAAGAGGTGCTACTGAGTTTGGATAGAGTGGCACTCAGACTGAAATGCTCGAAGTGCGTCTTCATGGCACCGGAGGTCAAATTCCTCGGGAGGAAAATCACCGCTGATGGCATCAGATCCACTGGCGTGAAAACCAAGGCCATCAAGAATGCACCCAAACCGCAGAATGAGACGGAGCTGCATTCGTTCCTGAGTCTACTCAACTACTTTGGTAACTTCCTAACTAAATTGAGCACCTTACTCGAATCACTGCACATGCTATTGAGAAAATGGGACAACTGGGTGTGGGGCGCATCGCAAGACAGAGCTTTCGAGAAAGCCACCAATCTGCTTTGCTCGAACAAAATGCTGGTACATTATGACCCATGTAAAAGTTTAGTTTTGGCCTGTGACACATCGTCATATGGAATTGGTTGCGTACTCCAACAAGCCAATGCGTCGGGGAAATTTCAAACTGTCACGTATGCATCCAAAAGTTTGTCTACAGCATGGTCGAAAAAGAAGCTTTAGCGTGTGTGTACGGTGTTAAAAAGATGCATCACTATCTGTTCGGTCTGAGGTTCGAATTAGAGACTGATCACAAGCCGCTCATTTCATTGCTTTCCGAAAGCAAAGGTATCAATACTAACGTTTCATCCCGCATCCAAAGGTGGGCGCTGACATTATCTGCCTATGATTATGTCATTCGCCACAGACCTGGCACAGAGAATTGTGCCGATGGTTTGAGCCGGTTGCCGTTGCCCACACCGGAGGTGGAAACGCCACAACCAGCGGATCTAATGTTAATCATGGATGCTTTTGAGAGTGAAGGAATCCCTGTCACGGCTCAACAAGTTAAGACCTGGACCAGCCAGGGCCCGATTTTATTGGTGGTAAAGGGTTGCATCCTCAAAGGGGATTGGTCTGCCATACCTAAACTAATGTGCGAGGGGGCCCAACCCTACATTCGTCACAAGTACAAACTGTCTATTCAAGCAAGTTGCGTATTGTGGAGCAATCGTGTTGTAATGCCCAGGAAAGGGAGAGAGAAGTTCGTGCGAGAGTTACACAGCACATCCTGGTATAGTGATGATGAAGGCCATTGCCAGGTCCTATGTATGGTGGCCAGGAATTGATTTTGAGCCGGAAGCATGCGTGCATCTGTGCAACACTTGCATGCAGCTCAGCAAAGCACCAGTGGAATCGCCGCTGAGTCTGTGGTCGTGGCCATCCAAACTTTGGTCCAGGATCCATGTAGATTTTGCAGGTCCCTTCCTGGGCAAGATGTTTTTAGCAGTGGTAGATGCTTATTCGAAGTGGATAGAATGCATAATCATGTCATCCAGCACGTCCACGGCAACCATAGATAATCTCAATGTCATGTTCGCGGCACATGGTTTGCCTGATATAGTGGTGAGCGATAATGGGTCGTGCTTCACCAGTCAGGCGTTTCAGGAGTTTGTGAAACTTACTGGTGTAAAACATGTAAGGTCAGCACCGTTCAAGCCTGTGTCCAACGGGCAAGCTGAACGTGCAGTACAAATTATCAAGCAAAGCATGAGGAGAGTAACCCAAGGGTCACTGCAGACCTGCTTGTCCTGCATACTGCTGAGTTACAGGACAAGACCGCACACACTCACAGGGGTCTCGCCTGCTGAACTCATGATGAAAAGAGATCTTAAGACCAAGCTATGTCTGGTACACCCGGATTTAAATAATCACGTTGAAAACAGAAGACAAAGTCAACAAGGGTACCACGATCGCGCAACTGTGTCACTCGAGATTTCTGTTAATGATCCTGTATATGTGTTGAACTATGGTCAGGGTCCCAAATGGATCGCTGGTATGGTCATGGCCAAGGAGGGCAACAGAGTATTCGTTATTACGCTCAAGAATGGGCAAACTTGCAGGAAACACATGGATCAGACAAAGCTGAGGCACACAGACAAGCCAGAACAGTCGGACGAAGAAACCATTGACGACCGACCAATCGACCAGCAGTCTTCAGAGGACTCAAGGATCATCAGTAAACCCGGAATTTCCATCACGGACCTGTTCAATAAAAATGGACTTGCAATTCCTGACATGGCCACTGCCACCCCCAACAAGTCAGTCATACAGCCATCAGCCACAACAGACTCCGTACATTCACCCAAAACTGGAATCGAACTGAGACGGTCAACCCGGGAGCGCAAAGCACAAAGCACCGGACTGTCTCAATCTGTGAAAGATTGTGATAAGATCTCAGACGGGGGTGTTGTCATGTATGTACATTCTGTTTGTAGCCACCAGATGGCGTCATTGTTGGAGGCCACTAAGCAGCACGCACATGGTGCTGCTCAGGTATAAAAGGCCAGCCATTTTGAGAGTCTGGCACTTTGGGCCTAAATAAAGTAGAGCCAAGGTTGTACCTTGCTTAGTTAAACAGTACTCAGTTTGAACCTTTATTGCATACTGAACAACTCCCTGAAGGTCCAACTAGTTGTCGACCACAACCAGATCATACTGGCAGTGAATGCCAAATGTCTGGGCACCTTCGATGAGCCTCGCATTCTGCATGAGAGCATTGTCTCTGATATCTTTAAGAGTCAGCAACAAGGACAATGCTGGATGCTTGGTGATAACCGATATGGCCTAGCCACCTCCCCTGTGTGACACCTACACTGAGGCCGAGAAGCGATGCAACTGGAGCCACAGAGACACATGCAATGTGGTGCAGAAAACAATAACTGTGCTTAAGCAGCGCTTCAGATGTCTTGACCTCTCTGGAGGGGAGCTATAATACAACTCCAAGCAAGTAGATAAATTTGTGGTCGTGTGCTCGATGCTGTACAACCTGGCTATCAGGAGGGGCCAAGAATTGCCAGAAGGCAATTCTTGGTCCCTCAGAGGAGAGAGGAAGAGGACAACGAGGGGCTGGATGCTGACCTAGGGCCAGACAATCAGGCTGGCTATGCAACCATGCCCACGACCCCCTCCAGACTGTGGTGGCTACATAGCTGCAGGACTCTTACATGAAGAGCTGATATCGAACGATTTGCCTGAAAGAGCATTGATGTGAGTGACAACACTGACACACTGCTGTGTGTGTGCAGCTCAGACATAAATGGTACCCATCATCTTGGTGCCAGTTAAAGTTTACGTTGATTTAAGTTAAGTTTTATTTAACCCTTTCATATTATGGAATCACCAGTGTGTAACGGACCAGCTATCTGAGACAATCTGCAACAAGGTTATGTTCAATAAAAAATGTTTTATATCAACATTGGTCTGAAATCATAAGTATCACAGGCAATAACACCCAACCCCCGCCCACACACCACTTTTTCCACCATTGACATCAATCAAATGTTCAACATGTCCCGCAACACAGAATACAAAGACAAAGCAGGAGGGTGGTCCCCAGCCCCCATACATTGCAACAAATTGCATACACCCAGATAGAGATATAACACAGCCATCACCTGCGGACATGCACCTTACTTTCCTTCCCCTCCCCCCCCTTCTTCTCCCCACCTCTACCCCTTCCCCTCCTCACTCCACAGCACCTGGCCGAGGAGCTCCTCTGGCAGTGCCTCACTGCGGGGGATGAAGGCAGATATGGTGGTTGCACGGGTAAGGGAGCAGGGGATGCCGAGGGGGCAACATTCTCTGATGCAGAGGCAGGATCTTGGTCCTTGCTCTCATCTGTCATTTGCAGTGGTCATGCGGAACAGAGGGGTGGAGTGCCGCGCTCCGGGACCACTGGGAGGCCTGTGCCAGCAGTGTTCCTGGCTATCGCATCCAGGGCCTCCGCTATCCGCGGAACATAATCAGTCATGGAGACCAGCTGTCGGGATATGCCCCCCAATGCTTCGATGAGCTGGTCACCAATGTCTACTGTCCTCCTGGACAACTATACCATCTCTCCGCTTTCATGTCGCACTTATGGAACAGACCTGCCGCGTCCACGAGGCCTCTGCGGGGTCAGTGCCGTCCTGGGGACAAATGAGGTGCCCTGTGGCGAGGTGCTTGAGGCCGGTACCTCCAGAGTGGAGGCGTGAATGACCGGAGGACCATTAGATGGCCTTGGGGTGGAATGGCTTCTGGAGCGTGGTGATGCGGGTTCCTCGAAGACCGTGCTCTCATCCCTAGAGAACAGACCCAGCAGACCGACGGGCGAGAATTGTAGCTCCTCTGCACCAGATGTAGGATCGTCTGGAGAGTCGGGCCCCGCACCCCCACCTTTTGGCCTCGGTGGCCTTGCCTGGGACCGTGCTGCTGGCTGAGCTGCAAAACACAAATGAGGTTATTAGAGGAGAAGGGGGTGCTAGGGTCACAAGGTGAGTCCAGCGCTACACTCAGCATATGCACGACAAAAGCACCACCGCTCTCAAAATCATCACAGACATCACATTTCATGACCATCAACACATTTACATTCCAATGATTTTCATTAGGCCATCATTATTTCTATGACAATTTTAGAAACCATCTATCATATATGATTGTTCGGATATGAGTGAGTGTGGCATCTATTGACTTTACATTACGCAATGGTGTAAGCTTTACTCATGTGGCATCACTTCAGGGTCTGCAGATGCTTCCGTGGCTGTCCGGGGTGCTTCCACACAAGTGCGAGCACCCGCTCCTCCATCTCAGTGATGTCGCTGGGGACTGATAACCCCCCACCTGTTTGCCTCTGCTCCCCATAACCTTTTGATGCAGCAAGGCCATTTCACAGGGCAGTTGAGGTCTGGCCGATGTGGGACTGGAGTCGTGCATAGGCCAGACCGGGTAAGGGCGGCAGGTTTCTTTCCCGAAAGGAGATTAGTGAACCAGTTGGGTTTTTAAAGACAATCCAACAGTTACTGGTACCAGATTTTTATTTCCAGATTGTTTTCAAACTCACGATCAAAATCAGAACCAGGATACGAGAGCCCTTGGACGGAGAGGTCAATTGCTGCACCCCGACTGTCACCCCACTCCTGTGCTTTCTCCACCCACCATCTATTATTTTGGTCGCGGGTTTTTTTGTTGGACCTTGGCCTTCAGCTGCCTGTAGAGCTGCTTTGCTGCTCCTGAATTGTGTTGCTGCTTCAGGTTCAGAAATGCTTTGCACTTGCGGCTTATTAGTTCCTGGATCTCCTGGTCGTTCTTGTCAAACCTGTCTTGGTGTTTCCTGGTTGAGTCACCGAGCATCTCTTCACAGTTGCTGGTTATGGAGGCCTTGGGGGCAGACCATGCACTGTGAGTACTCGGTCGCAAGATCCTGCAAATCCCCTGGTAGGACAGACGCACCAACATCTGTGTTCTCGCTCATGCCAGCATCGAAGCACTGACCACACTCGACCAGCTCAGTGGGCAGGCCACATTGTCCGCATGCCCGATACGAGACCCCTAAAGCAAGTGCTCTACTCGGAACTCCTACACGGCAAGCGAGCCCCAGCTGGGCAGAGGGAACATTTCAAGGACACCCTCAAAGCTTCGTTGTTAAAGTGCAACATCCTCACCGGTACCTGGGAGTCCCTACCCAAAGACAGCCCAAAGTGGAGGAAGAGCATCCGGGAGGGCACTGAGCACCTAGAGTCTCGTCGCCGAGGGCATGCAGAAAGCAAGCGCAGGCAGGGGAAGGAGCGTGCGGCAAACCAGACTCCCCACCCTCCCTTTCCTTCAACCACCGTCTGTCCCACCTGTGACAGAGACTGTAATTCCTGTACTGGACTGTTCAGTCACCTGAGAACTCACTTTTAGAGTGGAAGCAAGTCTTCGTCAATTCCGAGGGGCTGCCTACGATGATGATGACTGTCACGTTAGATGTAGTCCTTACTACTAGGGGGATCAAGGGGTATGGCGAGAAAGCAGGAATGGGGTACTGAAGTCGCATGTTCAGCCATTAACTCATTGAATGGCGGTGCAGGCTTGAGGGGCCGAATGGCCTACTCCTGTACCTATTTTCTATGTCTATGTCTATGTCTATGTCGATAGCTTCTTCTGTAAAAGGTGACAGGACGACATGGCATGAGATCATTGCGTGATATCATTGCTAGTTACTGTCACTGACACTGATACAACACATAACCGACAGATGTAATCATGATTATTATGAAAATTATCATTCTTTACCTAAAGTCGCGCACCGTGACCACAGGCTTTCAGTAAAACATTCACGGTAAAAGTGAAAGACTTCACATCTGCTGATAGTCACTCATGACTGTTACAAATCAAATTATATAAATACATAAGTACATGTAAATAAATGTAATACTTACTCTTGCAGATCCCAAAAGGTCGTTCCATCGTTTGCAGCATTGGTTGCCCTCATGAACCTTGTTGGTCGCCGACGAGACCACCACAGCTATCTCGGTCCATATCTTCTGGTAGGCCTTTGGGGTGGGCTTCCCACGCCCTTCCTGTGTCAAATCACCCCAGCGTGACTCGACCTCCTGCAGGAGGGAGGCATTTGCCTCGTCTGAGAACCTCCTGGCTCTTTTGCGACCTCCAATGTGCTCTTCTCCCACCTCACTACTCTCTCCAGCGTCAGTCTCCACTGCGTGCAGTGATGCCTCCTCCTCTCCCTCCATTATAGGCCAAATTCGGGCAAATATGTGGCTGGTAACAGCTAATTTTTCTTTCCCTACTTGCTGTGAAGCTCTAAAGTCTCCCTCCATCCTCCCAAAGCAGCCACACCACACTCAGCTCTCTCTCTCTCTCTCTGTCTCCTCTTCTGTGCATGTCATGATGACCCTTGACCTTCTGAATCGCAGGGATCGAACGTTGCCATGTCATTGCTAAATATGGTGACACTTTATGGCAGAAGGTCAGCGAGATTTAATGCTACCGCCCTGTTATGTATTTAAACCTGTAATTACCATGTCTAACCACCAGAGAGCTTATCCTCTGGAGTCCCAAGGGATCCCATAATCCCTTGGGAGCACCTGTATATAAGGAGACCTCACAGGCTGGAGAGGCACTCTGACATCTGCAATAAAGGACTACAGTCACACTTACTTTGAGCTTGCAGTATCTAGTCTGACTCCTTATCCAAGACATAACAACTGGCGACGAGATACCTCAATGCAACAATGCAGAGAACTGTGGGCATCTTGGGGAAATTTTCAGAGGGAGATGATTGGGAAACCTTCGTGGAGTGACTTGACCAATACTTTGTGGCCAATGAGCTGGAAGGAGAAGGGAACGCTGCCAAATGAAGGGCGATCCTCCTCACCGTTTGCGGGGCACCAACGTATGGCCTCATGAAAAACCTGCTTGCTCCAGCAAAAACCACAGACAAGTCGTATGATGAGTTGTGCACACTGGTCCGGGAGCATCTAAACCTGAAGGAAAGTGTTCTGATGGCGAGGTATCGGTTCTACACGTACAAGAGGTCTGAAGGCCAGGAAGTGGCGAGCTACGTCGCCGAGTTAAGGCACCTTGCAGGACATTGCGAATTTGAAGGACACTTGGAGCACATGCTCAGGGACTTCTTTGTACTTGGCATTGGCCATGAAGTGATACTTCGCAAACGTTTGACTGTAGAGGCCCCAACCTTGAGTAAAGCCATAGCGATAGCCCAGGCGTTTATTGCCACCAGTGATAATACCAAACAAATTTCCCAGCACACGAGCGCTGCTGCAAGTACTGTGAACAAAGTAATGTTGTTTTTGAATCGAAATGTACACGGCAGGACTTACACGCCTGTAGCTACATGTCCGCAGGTGACTCAGAGTCCGCCATCAAGGGTGGTGAATACAAGGCAATTAACACCTTGTTGGAGCTGCGGAGATATTCATCAATTCCATTCATGCTGCTTCAAAGGATACATTTCCAAGAGCTGTGGAACAATGGGACACCTCCAACGTATGTGCAGGGGAGCTGCAAACCCTACCAATCCTGCAAACTACCATGTTGAAGAGGAGGACAGATCCACGGTGGATCATGATGAACCAGAGCCTCAGACCGAGGAGGCAGAGGTATATGGGGTGCACACATTTACCACAAAGTGTCCCCCGATAATGCTGAAGGTTGAATTAAATGCACTCCCGGTGTCCATGGAGCTGGACACGGGCGCAAGCCAGTCCATAATGAGTAAAAAGACTTTCGATAAGTTGTGGTGCAACAAGGCTTCAAGGCCAGTCCTGACTCCCATTCGTACCAAACTTAGAACGTACACAAAGGAACTGATTCCCGTAATTGGCAGTGCTACCGCAAAGGTCTCCTACGATGGAGCGGTGTACGATTTACCACTCTGGGTGGTACCGGGCGATGGCCCCACGCTGTTCGTCAGGAGCTGGCTGTGAAAGATACACTGGAACTGGGACGACGTCTGAGCACTCTCGTCCGTCGATGACACCTCATGTGCCCAGGTCCTAAGTGTATTGTCTTGAATAAAGAATCTGACCAGATACTGTAAGCTTAAAATAATGTGTGACTGTAGTCCTTTACTACAGGTCTCCAGAGTGCCTCTCCAGCCTTTGAGGCCTCCTTATGTACAGGTGCTCCCAAGGGATTATGGGATTCCTTGGGACTCCAGGGGATGAGCCCTCTGGTGATTAAACAAGGTATTTACAGGTTTATATATATAACAACACTCCCCCCTCTCCCCAAAGTCAATAGTGTAACTATTTACAATGTGAGTCGATCTGGGGCCTTCTTTCGCTGGTTGATTGTCTCGGTGCAAATGCTGGTTTTGGTGAGTCGTTGGTTGGGCTCTCGCTGGGCTGCTGTGCAGCTGGCCTTGCAGGGCTGCTGGGTGTGGTGAGTCCTGCTGGGCTGCTGTAGGTGATGCTGGGTCGGTTGCCATTTGTGTGTGTGTTGGGGGGGGGTCGAAAAAGGTAGAGTCTATTGTGGGTTGTTCTGAATAGTCTGTGAATCTGAGTTTGGTTTGGTCCAAGTATTTTTTGCAGGTGGGTCCATTTGAAAGTTTGACCAGAAACACTCTACTCCCCTCTTTGGCCATGACAGTGGCGGGAAGCCACTTGAGACCTTGTCCATAGTTCAGCACAAATACAGGATCATTAATCTCGATTTCGCGTGACACATTTGCGCGATCATGATATGGATTCTGTTGAAGGCGCCTGCTCTCTACCTGTTCATGTAGATCAGGGTGGACTAACGAGAGCCTTGTCTTAAGTGCCCTTTTCATGAGCAGTTCAGCAGGGGGAACCCCAGTGAGCGAGTGGGGTCTTGTGCGGTAACTAAGGAGGAGTCGGGATAGGCGAGTCTGCAGTGAGCCTTCAATTACCCTTTTCAAGCTCTGCTTGATTGTTTGCACTGCTCGCTCTGCCTGACCATTGGACGCTGGTTTAAACGGGGCAGATGCGACATGTTTGATTGCGGGTCATGAACTCTTTGAACTCGGCACTGGTGAAGCACGGCCCATTGTCACCAGGACATCAGGCAGGCCGTGCGTGGCAAACGTGGCCTGCAGGCTTTCAATTGTAGCAGCGGACATGCTTGCCGACATTATCTCACATTCAATCCATTTGGAGTACGCATCTACAACCACAAGGAACAGTTTTCCCAAGAATGGGCCTGCATAGTCGAAATGGACCATGGTTTGGAGGGTCAGGACCATGAGCTTAGTGGCGCCTCCCTGGGTGCATTGCTTAACTGTGAACATGTGTTACATTTGTGCACGCAGGACTCTAAGTCTGCATCGATACCGGGCCACCACACGTGGGATCTGGCTATCGCTTTCATCATTACAATGCCTGGGTGGCTACTGTGGAGGTCACTAATGAAAGTGTCCCTGCCCTTTTATGGCACCACTACCCGATTACGCATAGGAAGCAGTCTGCCTATAAGGACATTTAATCTCTGTGCCGCTGCTGCTGATGAACGCCTGGGCTATTGCTATGGCTTTACTCAAGGTTGGGGTCTCTACAGTCAAAAGTTTGCAAAGTATTACTTCATGACCAATGCCAAGTACAAAGAAGTCCCTGAGCATGTGCTCCACGTGTCCTTCAAATTCACAATGTCCTGCAAGGCGCCTTAGCTCGGCGACGTAGCTCGCCACTTCCTGGCCTTCAGACCTCTTGTACGTGTAGAACTGGTATCAGAACGCTTTCCTTTGGGTTTAGATGCTCCCGGGCCAGTGTGCACAAATCATCGTATGACTTTTCTGTGGGTTTCGCTGGAGTGAGCAGATTTTTCATGAGGCCATACGTTGGTGCCCCGCAAACGGTGAGGAGGATCGCCCTTTGTTTGGCCGCGTTCGCTTCTCCTTCCAACTCGTTGGCCATGAAGCATTGGTCGAGTCACTCCACGAAGGTTTCCCAATCATCTCCCTCTGAAAATCTCTCCAGGATGCCCATGATTCTCTGCATTGTTACGGTGGGGTTCGTTATCTGTATCTCGTCGCCTGTTGTTATGTCTTGAATAAAGAATCTGACCAGATAATGTAAGCTTAAAGTAATGTGTGACCATAGTCCTTTATTACAGGTCTCCAGAGTGCCTCTCCAGCTTGTGAGGCCTCCTTATGTACAGGTGCTCCCAAGGGATTGTGGGATCCCTTGGGACTCCAGGGGATGAGCCCTCTGGTGCTTAAACAAGGTATTTACAGGTTTACATATATAACACTAAGCAAGTTCCCCTCGCTGTTCGAACCAGGCATCGGGAAGTTCCAGGAGCAAAAGTACAGATCCATTTGATTCCGGGGGCACGACCCATCCATCATAAGGTGAGAGCGGTACCTTACATGATGAGAGGGTGGAGATTGAGCTGGACAGGCTGCAACGAGAGGGTATCATTTCGCCGATTGAATTCAATGAATGGGCCAGTCCAATTGTTCCAGTCCTCAAGGGAGATGGCACCGTCAGAATCTGTGGTGATTACAAAGTAACTATCAATTGTTTCTCACTGCAGGATCAATACCCACTACCAAAGGCAGACTCTGGCCGGAGGGAAAACGTTCACGAAGCTGGACTTGACCTCGGCCTACATGACACAGGAGTTGGAAGAATCTTCGAAAGGCCTCACCTGCATCAACACGCACAAAGGTCATTTTGTTTACAACATATGTTCATTTGGGATTCAATCGGCCACGGCGATATTCCAGAGGAACATGGAAAGCTTGCTGAAGTCGGTCCCGCGCACCGTGGTCTTCCAGGACGACATCTTGGTTACAGATCAGGACACTGTCGAGCACCTGAAGAACCTGGCTTAATCATGTGGGGCTCAGAATAAAATGCTCGAAGTGCGTTTTCCTGGTGCCTGAAGTGGAGTTCCTGGGGAGAAGAATCACGGCGGGCGGCATCAGGCCCACCGATTCGAAGACGGAGGCAATCAAAAACGCACCAAGACCACAGAACCTGACGGAGCTGCAGTCGTTTCTAGGACTCCTGAACTATTTTGGTAACTTCTTTCGGGTCTTAGCACATTGTTAGAAACCCTGCACTCTTTACTGTGTAAAGGAGATGAATGGGTATGGGGTAAAAGCCAAGAAAATGCCTTTGAGAAAGCTAGGGAGCTGCTACATTCAAACAAATTGCTTGTGTTGTACGATCCATGTAAACATTTGGTACTAGCATGTGATGGGTCGTCGTACGGGGTCGGGTGTGTATTGCAACAAGCTAATGAATTTGGGAAATTGCAACCAGTTGCTTATGCATCCAGAAGTCTGTCTAAGGCCGAGAGGGCCTACAGCATGATCGAAAAAGAAGCGTAATAAAGAAAATGCATCAATATCTGTTTGGGCTCAAATTTGAATTGGAAACCGAACATAAGCCACTTATATCCCTCTTTTCTGAAAGCAAGGGGAGAAATACGAATGCATCGGCCCACATCTAGAGATGGGCGCTCACGTTGTCCGTATACAACTAAGCCATCTGCCACAGGCCACGCACAGAAACCTGTGCCGATGCTCTCAGTAGGCTACCATTGTCCACCACCGGGGTGCAGATGATACAGCCTGCAGATTTAGTTATGGTAATGGAAGCATTCGAGAGTGAGCAATCATCTGTGACCGCCCGACAGATTAGAACCTGGTCGAGCCAGGACCCCTTACTGTCCTTAGTAAAAATCTGTGTGCTCCACGGGAGTTGGTCTAGTGTCCCGTTAGAGATGCAGGAAGAAATAAAGCCGTACCAGCGGCGCAAAGATGAAATGTCCATACAGGCAGACTGCCTCCTATGGGGTAATCGGGTAGCTGTGCCAAAAAAGGGCAGGGACACTTTCATTAGTGATCTCCTCAGTACCCAGCCAGGCATTGTAATGATGAAAGTGATAGCCAGATCCCACGTGTGGTGACCTGGTATCGATGCAGACTTAGAATCCTGTGTGCACAAATGTAATACATGTTCCCAGTTAAGCAATGCACCCAGGGAGGCGCCACTAAGTTTATGGTCTTGGCCCTCCAAACCGTGGTCTAGGGTTCATGTCGACTATGCAGGCCCATTCTTGGGAAAAATATTTTTAGTGGTTGTAGATGCGTACTCCAAGTGGATTGAATGTGTGATAATGTCGGCAAGCACGTCCGCTGCCACCATTGAAAGCCTACGGGCCATGTTTGTCATGCACGGCCTGCCTGATGTCCTTGTAAGTGACAATGGGCCGTGCTTTACCAATACCAAATTCAAAGAATTCATGACCTGCAATGGAGTCAAACATGTCATGTTTAAGCCAGCGTCCAACGGTCAGGCAGAACGAGCAGTTCAAACAATCAAGAGATTGAAAAGGGTAACTGAAGGCTCACTGCAGACTCGCTTATACTGAGTCCTGCTTAGTTACCGCACAAGACCCCACTCGCTCACCGGGGTCCCTCCTGCTGAACTGCTCATGAAAAGGGCACTTAAGACAAGGCTCTCGTTAGTCCACCCTGATCTACATGAACAGGTAGAGAGCAGGCGGCTTCAACAGAATACATATCATAATTGCGCAAATGTGTCACGCGAAATTGAAGTAAATGATCCTGCATTTATGTTGAACTATGTGGATTGCTGGCACTGTTTTGGCCAAAGAGGGGAGTAGGGTGTTTGTGGTCAAACTCGCAAATGGACTCACCTGCAGAAAACACTTGGACCAAACCAAACTCAGATTTACGGACTATCCAGAACAACCCACAATAGACTCTACCTTTATCGATCCTCCAACACACACGCAAGTGGCAACCGAACCAGCGGTTGACCACGAAGCAGAACCCATCACCCGCAGCAGCCCAGTAAGACTCACCAGCTCCAGCAGCCCAGCAAGACCAGCTGCGCAGCAGCCCAGCGAAGGCCCAACAAATGACACACCAACACCAGCATTTGCACCGAGGGAAAGGAAGGCCCCAGATCGACTCACATTGTAAATAGTTACACTATTGACTTTGGGGGGAGGCGGGGGGAGGTGGAGTGTTGTTATGTATGTAAACCTGTAATTATCATGTCTAACCACCAGAGAGCTTATTCCCTGGAGTCCCAAGGGATCCCACAATCCCTTGGGAGCACCTGTATATAAGGAGGCCTCACAGGCTGGAGAAGCACTCTGAGATCTGTAATAAAGGACTATGGTCACACTTACTTTGAGCTTGCAATATCTAGTCTGACTCCTTATCCAAGACATAACACGCCCATTTCATATCGCTCGCAGTAACGGCCATTTTCAAAAATGGAGACAAGGTGCTTTGAGAATGGGCGAGAAGCCGGTGATCTGAAAACCCTTTTTTACCGCCCATTTTTTGGCGATAAGCACAAAAGTGGAAAATCTAGCACATGGAACCAAGACGGGTGATTGAAGTTAAGATACAGATCAGCCATGATTTAATTGAATGGCGGAATAAGCTTGAGGGGCTGAATGGCCTCCTCCTGGTCCTATGTTTCTAATGCCTCATGAGTAAGGTCCCAGCAAAACACAGTCGCGATCGCAGTTTCAGCACGTTGCAAGAAGATGAATTACAAAGACCTTGGACAACCTTTACGTCAATGTCAAGAGATGAGACTTGACATGAAACTTGTCTGAGGCAACAGGCCAGTGGATTCTAATGTTTCTTTGGTTTTCAAGGTCTGGAGTGCTTGAACCAGACAACTATTATTTACAAGGATGATATCAGAAATAAGAGGGCACAACTATCAGGAAGACTGAACAACCAGTGGCTCTTTTCTCTAGAAATGAGAAAGCTGAAGGGTATCCTGATGGAGGTTTTTTAAAATAATGAAGGGGTCTGTTAGTGTAGACGTAGAGAAGATGTTTCCACTTGTTGGGGAGTCTAAAACTAGGGACCATAAATATAAGATAGTCACTAATAAATCCAGTAAGGAATGCAGGAGAAATGTCTTTACCCAGAGAGCGGTTAGAATTTGGTACTTTCTACCACATGGGAGTAGTTGAGGCGAATAGCAGAAATACATTTAAGGGGAAGCTAGATAAACACATGAGAAAGAAAGGAAATAGAAGTATATGCAGACAGAGTTAGATGAAGTGTGGTGGAAGGAGTCTCATATGAAGCATAAACTCGACACAGAACTGTTGGACTGTGTGGTCTGTGCTATAAATTCTATGTAATTCTCGGTAATATTACAATTTTTCCAATATCTCCCTCTCCCCACATTCAGGTTTTTGGTTCCTAGCATGAGCTTACCGGAAGCAGGATCCTGAGACGTTGAAGCTCTTCGTGAAAATGCCAGTTGTCTTCATTCAAAACTTTAATCTTTGCTTCCAAACGACACCACTTGTCTTCTTGCAAGGAATGGTTGGACTGCGTTATAAACTTCCAGCACTGCAGCTGTTGTTCGAGAAATCTACAGCAAACATGTACAGATCGACTTAGTTATTTCAGTACTGTATTCGGGCCAACCCCTCTGCCTCAGCTTTCAGCCATGACTCAGTATGTAGCTGTTATGTATATAATAGGTTCATGGGTTCCAGATATGCTTGTCCTTTTGAAGGATATGTGTCACATTCTTTGTTCCAATCCTACTAAGGTCCTTCCTTACACGTCTTGCTCTGTTAGATTGCTGACTGTATTGGTGCTGCTTTCAGGTCTTTAGAATTTCGTTAACTTTGCTTCCAAGCTCCACCCATTCCTCACCTTTATGTGGTTTATTTCTGATCCTTTTAGTGTCAGCTTGGCTCATTCACCCGTAAGTCAGAAGATTGTGGGTTTAAGCTCCACTATAGACTCATATAAGAGTAGGAGTAAATGGGTACTTTTCAGAATGGCACGCAGTGACTAGTGGGGTACCGCAAGGTTCTGTGCTGGGGCCCCAGCTGTTTACATTGTACATTAATGATTTAGACGAGGGGATTAAATGTAGCTGATGACACTAAGTTGGGTGGCGGTGTGAGCTGCGAGGAGGATGCTATGAGGCTGCAGAGTGACTTGGATAGGTTAGGAGAGTGGGCAAATGCATGGCAGATGAAGTATAATGTGGATAAATGTGAGGTTATCCACTTTGGTGGTAAAAACAGAGAGACAGACTATTATCTGAATGGTGACAGATTAGGAAAAGGGGAGGTGCAACGAGACCTGGGTGTCATGGTACATCAGTCATTGAAGGTTGGCATGCAGGTACAGCAGGCGGTTAAGAAAGCAAATGGCATGTTGGCCTTCAAAGCGAGGGGATTTGAGTACAGGGGCAGGGAGGTGTTGCTACAGTTGTACAGGGCCTTGGTGAGGCCACACCTGGAGTATTGTGTACAGTTTTGATCTCCTAACTTGAGGAAGGACATTCTTGCTATTGAGGGAGTGCAGCGAAGGTTCACCAGACTGATTCCCAGGATGGCGGGACTGACATATCAAGAAAGACTGGATCAACTGGGCTTGTATTCACTGGAGTTCAGAAGAATGAGAGGGGATCTCATAGAAACGTTTAAAATTCTGACGGGTTTAGACAGGTTAGATGCAGGAAGAATGTTCCCAATGTTGGGGAAGTCCAGAACCAGAGGTCACAGTCTAAGGATAAGGGGTAAGCCATTTAGGACCGAGATGAGGAGAAACTTCTTCACCCAGAGAGTGGTGAACCAGTGAAATTCTCTACCACAGAAAGTTGTTGAGGCCAATTCACTAAATATATTCAAAAAGGAGTTAGATGTAGTCTTTACTACTAGGGGGATCAAGGGGTATGGCAAGAAAGCAGGAATGGGGTACTGAAATTTCATGTTCAGCCATGAACTCATTGAATGGCGGTGCAGGCTCGAAGGGCCAAATGGCCTACTCCTGCACCTATTTTCTATGTTTCTATGTTTCTAACTCGATAGACTGAATACTGTAAACTCACTCAGGTGCAAACCTGGATCAACTTTATTTGGGCCCAAATTGCCCACATTACATGGTGGTTTGCTTTATATACCTGGCCCACACACATGTGCGTACAGCCCAATGACCTCCGACAGTGGCACCCCCTGGTGGCTATTAACCCCAAGCATACATACATACATACATGACAACATCCGCCTTCAAGATCTTAGTATCAGTCTTTTTACAAGTTAAGACTGTCCGGGGCTTTCCGCTGTAGAATTTACCAATATCTCGCAAAGATTCCAGGTACCTTTCCCTGCAGAGGAGAAGAATCCCTTTCTGGGCTTTTAAAATGAGTTTAAAGGGGCAGACGAAGCCTGCGGGGGATAAAAGGGGATGCGTTCATGGAGACCCCTTCCCCCCCCCCTGGTGTTTGGACTCAGATAAAAAGGGAATTCAAAATGGACCTAAATTACAGAAGCTTGAGATCCCCTAAACATCTATGGGAAGGAGCATATCAATTTTAAGATTCTACAACATTTTGGCTGTGAAAAAGAGTTACCAAATACAGGAGGTGGGGCCAACCTCTGAAGCAAATTCATGTATTAAGGATCCCAGGCTATTCACCCTCTAAGAGATAATCGAATTACCCAATCAAGCACAATGGAAATCATGGTCAAGAAACTGGACAATCCTAAAACAATGCAAAACCAGTGATAGCACATTCTCACACCCTAATCGAGTTACTGCTGACAAAGGAGACATTTGAAAATCAATGGACAGAACAGTTTAAACAGAGCCCAAGAGATTTGATGGGAGATAACGGAACCTTTTTTTGGGATATATCTATCCCCCAGTTTTACAAGGAAAGACGAGCAGAACACAGAACGAAGGAGAACACAGACTGGAACTCACACAGACTGGAACACAGACACAGACACAAGCAGCCTGCTTCCTCTACAGTGAAGAAATGGAATAGTGAAGGAAACTACCAGAACTCATCAGGAACTGACCGAGCACGAGGCCCACGAAATTGACAACCACTCTACAATCTACTTCTGAACGACCCAACGGGGGAGAAATTACCAAAAGGGACTAACTAAAACTATTCCTAACCAAAGAAAGTGGGTACTTACCCCATACATCCAAAACGCAACTTAGCGCATCAACGGACGCACCCCAACCGAAGACTACGCAGTCCGAAGTCCTCTCCTCCGTCCGGGGTACGGCTCGCCTAGAAGGCCAAGTGCAGCGAACCCCGAAACCGTGATTCACCGGCAACTGTCGAAAGGGATTGGTGAGCATAGCCCCTGAACCCTCAGAGCTATAACTTATTTAGTCAGGGGAATTGGGAGGGGGGAGGCTGGGATAACTTGTGTAAATGTATCTGCATTCTCCTCTTTACCCCATTTCGAGTTTAAGCTGTATTCTTTTCCCCACAGGCTGTAATTTGACATTTTATTCAATGTGTTGTACCCCTCAGTGTGTATTGGTCTGTGTGTGTTATTAAAGGTGTGCCTTTTATTTCTTTTTAAACACAATAAAGCCATACCTGCTTCCTACCTTGGAACCGATTGTCTGTCCAAGTCTGTCACAGTCCCTTCATAATTCCAGTGTCTAGAACCAAGGGTGTGGGAGCGATTCAGAACCGCTCATATAAGGTCAGAAGGGAAAGCTGACCCCCTGCAAACCACCCCTTACACCGCTCACGAATTGATCGTCTCAGTTCAACTCCAGTTCTGGGCGAGCGTTCTGAATCAGTTATCACTGGAGGCTGGGTAGCCGATCTGATGGGAGTGGCAACGACCATGTCAGAGAGTGAAAGTCCAGATTCATTGATGACAGCGGAGTCCTCTGATGAATGAATATAGGTTGGTTGGTCACTGATCGTATCTTCCTCAACTTGTTCCAGTTCATCCGTGTGCCGCAGCTTTATCTGATCAACATGTTTCCTGCATGTTTGCCCATTTTTGAGCTTGACAATAAACACTCTGTTACCCTCCTTGGCCGTAACAGTACCGGCGACCCACTTGGGGCCTTGACCATAATTTAGCATATACACAGGATCGTTAACAGAGATGTTGTGTGACACAGCAGCACGATCATGATACCACTGCTGATTTTAACGTCTGTTTTCAACACGATCGTTCAAGTCAGGATGGGCGAGAGAGAGCTTGGTCTTGAGACTTCACTTCATCAATAGTTCAGCAGAGGAGACCCCGGTAAGCATGAGGGGTTTGTCCTGTAACTAAGCAATATGCATGACAAGTGAGTCTGCAGTGAACCCTGAGTTACATGTTTCATACTCTGCTTGATGGTTTGGACAGTACGCTCTGCTTGACCATTAGAAGCAGGTTTGAATGGTGCTGACCTCACATGTTTAATACCATTGAATTTCATGAACTCTTGAAACTCCAGACTTGTGAAGCAAGATCCGTTGTCACTCACCACAATGGCAGGCAGACCATGAGTAGCAAACATGGCACGAAGGCTCTCAATGGTAGCTGTGGATTTACTGGATGATATAATTATACACACGATCCAATTAGAATATGCATCCACCCCAACAAAAAACATCTTACCCAGGAAAGGACCCGCAAAGTCAATGTGGATCCTCGACCATGGTTTGGATGGCCATGACCACAGACTCAGCGGAGATTCCGCTGGTACTTTGCTTAGCTGCATGCAAGTGTTGCACTGATGGACACATGATTCCACAGTCAATTCCAGGCCACCATACGTGAGACCTGGCGATGGCTTTCATCGTGACAATACTGGGATGAGTGCTGTGTAGATCACGTACAAATTTCTCTCTGCCTTTCTTAGGCATAACAACACGATTACTCCACAGTAATCAATCTGACTGAATGGATAGTTCATCTTTGCGACGGTCGTAAGGTTTGGTCTCATCACACATTTCCATAGGTATAGCAGACCAATCACCACTAAGGACACAACGTTTTACAACCGATAAAATCGGGTCCTGTCTGGTCCAGGTCCTAACTTGTTGAGCAGTGACAGGGGTTCTTTCACTCTCAAGAGCATCCATAACTAACAGTACATCTGCAGGTTGTGGCGTCTCCACCTCCGGTATGGGCAAAGGCAGATGGCTCAGTGCATCGGCACAATTCTCGGTGCCAGGTCTATGTCGAATGACATAATCACAGGCAGATAATGTCAGTGCCCACCTCTGGATGCAGGATGATGCATTGGTATTGATACCTTTGTTTTCTGAAAACAATGAAATGAGTGGCTTGTGATCCGTTTCGAGTTCAAAACGAAGACCAAATAGGTACTGATGCATCTTTTTAACCCCATACACACAGGCTAAAGCTTCTTTTTCTACCATGCTGTAGGCTCTTTCCGCCTTTGACAAACTTTTTGAAGCATACACAACAGGTTGTAGTTTACCCGACTCATTAGCTTGTTGGAGCATTACAGGCCAATACTTGCCGCTTACACGGATAATAATGTACCAGCAACTTGTTACAGCAAAGCAGATTTGTAACTTTCTCAAAAGCTGTATCTTGAGACACACTCCAAACCCAGTTGTCGCCTTTTCTGAGCAGCATGTGCAGTGGCTCTAATAAAGTGCTCAATCTAGGTAATAAATTACCAAAGTAGTTGAGTAGACCAAGGAACGAACGCAGCTCCATCACATTCTGAGGCCTTGGTGCATTTTTGATGGCCTTGGTTTTCGAGTCCGTAGGCCTGATGGCATCAGCAGCAATCTTCCTCCCCAGAAATTCGACTTCCAGTGCCATGAAGACGCACTTCGAACGTTTCAGCCTGAGTCCCACTTTGTCCAGACGATGTAGAACTTCTTCAAGGTTGTTCAGATTTTCGGCAGTGTCACGACCTGTGACCAGAATGTCATCTTGAAACACGATGGGTCTAGGGACGGACTTCAGTAGGCTCTCCATGTTCCTCTGAAATATAGCTGCAACTGAGCACATTCCAAAAGCACATCTGTTGTAGATAAACAGTCCTTTGAGTGTTGATGCACATAAGTTTCTTTGATGTGTCGACGAGCTCCTGTGTCATATAGGCCGACGTCAGATCCAGTTTAGTGAACGACTTCCCACCAGCTAGCGTTGCAAACAGGTCATCAGCCTTCGATAACGGGTACTGATCCTGTTTCGAAAATTGGTTGATCGTGACCTTGTAGTCTCCACAAATCCTGACGGTGCCATCACTCTTCAACACAGGAACAATAGGACTGGCCCATTCGTTAAATTCAACCGGTGATATGACCCCTTCACGTTGGAGTCTGTCCAGCTCAATTTCGACCTTCTCCCTCATTATGTATGGAACAGCCCGAGCTTTGTGATGAATGGGTCTTGCACCCGAGTCCAGGTGAATCTGCACCTTGGCTCCCGTGAAATTGCCAATGCACGGTTCAAACAGCGAGGGGAACTTGCTCAGCACTTGAGCACACTAAGTGTCATCCACCAATGACAACGCTTTGATATTATTCCAATTCCATTTGACTTTTTCGAGCCAATTTTCGGCGAACAGCGTTGGGCCATTTCCTGGAACGATCCATAATGGTAGATCATGAACCACACCATCATATAACACCTTGACTACTGCACTGCCATTCACCGGTATGAGTTCTTTGGTGTAAGTACGCAACTTGGCATTGACTGGACTCAGCTTAGGCTTCATAGCCTTCGTGTCCCACAACTTGTCGAATGTCCTTTGGCTCATTATCGACTGACTCGCACCCGTGTCCAATTCCATCGATACCGGCACGCCATTTAGTTTCACATTAACCATTATCGATTGGCTCTTTGTCAGGAATGAATACAGTCCATACACTTCCTCCTCACGTATCTTGAGTTGCATATCCAGATCAGCACTGGACTGGTCGTCAACATCCATGTGGTGAGTCGCAGCATGCTTGCTCAGTTGTGGACACATTCACTGAAGATGCCCCACTTTCGAACAGCCTTTACAGATGTACTGTTTAAAATGACACTGATGATGCCGCAATGCCAACAGGGTGAAATTGGATTCGTACATGTTGGCGGACTTTGAGCAGCTGTCGGTTTCTCATAAGCAATCGAGTAGGCCTGGCCATAAGCAGCTCTGCCATATGACGACACTATCTTGTTTACAGTACTTGTCGTGGAGCTCTGACTCTTTGATGATATCTGCTTTAAATTATCATCGGTCATCATGCATGCTTGGGCAATCGCAATGGCCTTGCTCAAATCCCGTGTCTCCGCAGCCAATAACTTCCGGAGGATCACTTTGTGGTTAATTCCTATTACGAAGAAATCTCGCAGCATGTCTCCCAACGTGTCTTCGAACTTACATGGCCCAGCAAGACGTCTTAGGTCGGCGACGAATTCCGACACATCCTGCCCCTCAGAACGAACATGCATGTAGAATTGATAGCATGAGATGATGATGCCTTCTTTTGAGATGGTCACGTACCAGAGCACACAATTCATCATAGTCCTTGTCCGTTGGACGTGCAGGCGAGAGGAGATTCTTTATGAGGCCATAGATTTTCGGACCGCAGTGAGGAAAACCACCCTGCACCTAACTGCGTCAGTAGCTTCCTCCATTTTGTTGGCCATGAAGTACTGGTCCAGGCGATCGATAAAATCCGACCAGTCCTCTCCCTCCACGAATCTCTCTAGAATTCCAATGGTGCTCATTTTGCTTGCGAAGGTTCTTGAGTTACCTCGTCGCCAAATGTTATGTATATAATAACTCGATAGACTGAATACTGTAAACTCACTCAGGTGCAAACCTGGCTCAACTTTATTCGGGCCCAAAGTGCCCACATTACATGGTGGCTTGCTTTATATACCTGGCCCGCACACACGTGCGTACAGCCCAATGACCTCCGACAGTGGCACCCCCTGGTGGCTAGTAACCCAAAGCATACATACAAGACAGTAGCATTCTAGCCTCTGTCAGAAGGTTGTGGGTTCAAATCCCAATCCAGAGTCTTGAGCACAAAATCTAGGCTGAAACTTCAGTGAACTACTGAGGGAATGCTGTACTTTCGGGAGTATCTTCTTTTGGTTGAGGCGTTCAACCAAGGCCCTGTCTGCCCCCTTGAGTGGACGTGAAAGATTCCATGGCATTATTTTGAAAAAGAGCAGAGGAATCTTCCTGACATCCTGGCCAATATTTATCCCTCAATCAACATCACTAAAAAGCAGATTATCTGGATATTATCGCATTGCTGTTTGTGGGACCAGGCGAAGTGCAAATTGGCTGCTGCTCTTCCTATAATATGCTTCACCTCACCCTTACACATGTGTCACTGTTGCAAGCCTCAAACTTTGAAATTATGCCCTGCATACTCAAGGCTGGGTCATTAATATATATCAAAAAGTGCAGTTGTCCAAATACAAACGCCTGGGGAACACCACTATATACTACTCTCCAGTCTAAAAAACAACCGCTCACCACTACTCTCTGATTTCTGTCCCTCAGCCAATTTGTATCCACATTGCTACTGTCACTTTAATCCCATGGGCTTTAATATTGCTAACAAGTCTATTTTGTGCTACTTTGCCAAACGCTTTTTGAAAGTCCATATACACAACATCAACCCTCTCCGTTACTTCATCAAAAAACTCAATCAAACATGATTTTCCTTCAATAAATCCATGCTGACCATCATTTATTAGCCCATAATTTTCTACATGCCAATTAGTTTTGTCCGGGAGTATTGTCTCAAAAGGTTTCCCACCATTGACGCTAGGCTAATTGGCCTGTAATTGCTAGGTTTACCCCTCGTCCTCATTTTTAAGCAGGGGTGTAACATTTACAATCCTCCAGGCCACTGGCACCACCCCCATGTCCAAGGAGCATTGGAAGATTGTGGTCAGAGCCTCCACAATTTCCATCCTGAGTTTTGTCAGCAACCTAGGATACATCCCATTCGGACCGGGTGAATGTTCCACTTTGAGTATTGCCAACCTTTTAAGTACCTCCTCTTTATCCATTTTTATCCTATCCAGTGTTGCTACTACCCCGCTTTACTATTACATTGGCAGCATTCTTTTCTCTCGTGAAGTAGATGCAAAGTACTCATTTAGTACCGCGGCCATCCGATGCCCACTGCCTCAATAGGAAGTTCTAGTTTTTGGTCCTTAATGACCCCCACCCTTCCTGTGACTACCTTTTTATAATTGTTGCGAAATAGAATGATAGTTACAGGAGAAGATAACAGCAGGGTAAATAGAATGATAGTTATAGGAGAGAGTAACTAGGGCAAATAGAATGACAATTGCAGGAGAGGGTAACTAGGGTAAATATAATGGTAGTTACAGGAGAGGGTAACTAGGGTAAACAAAATGATGATTACAGGAGAGAGTAACTAGGGTAAATAGAATGGTAGTTACAGGAGAGAGTAACTAGGGCAAATAGAATGGCAGTAACAGGAGAGGGTAACGAGGGTAAATATAATGGTAGTTACAGGAGAGGGTAACTAGGGTAAACAAAATGATAATTACAGGGGAGAGTAACTAGGGTAAATAGAATGGTAGTTACAGGAGAGAGAAACTAGGGTAAACAGAATGATAGTTACAGGAGAGGGTAACTAGGGTAAATAGCATGATGGTTACAGGAGAGGGTAACTAGGGTAAATAGAATAATGGTTACAGGAGAGAGTAACTAGGGTAAATAGAATGATAGTTACAGTAAAGGGTAACTAGGGTAAATAGAATGGTCGTTACAGGAGAGGGTAACTGCAGGGTAAATAAAATGGTAGTTACAGGAGAGGGTAACGAGGGTAAATAGAATGATAGTTACAGGAGAGGGGAACTGTAGGGTAAATAGAATGATAGTTACAGGAGAGGGTAACTAGGGTAAATAGAATGATAGTTACAGGAGAGGGTAACTAGGGTAAATAGAATGGGAGTTACAAGAGAGAGAAATGAGGGTAAATAGAATGGTAGTTACAGGAGAGGGTAACTAGGGTAAATAGAATGGTAGTTACAGAAGAGAGTAACTAGGGTAAAATGAATGGCAGTTACAGGAGACGGTAACTAGGGTAAATAGAATGGTAGTTACAGGAGAAGGTAACTAGGGTAAATAGAATGGAAGTTGCAGGAGAGGGTAACTGTAGGGTGAATAGAATGATAGTTACAGGAGAGAGTAACTAGGGTAAATTGAATGATAGTTACAGCAGAGAGTAACTAGAGTAAATAGAATAGTAGTTACAGGAGAGGGTAACTGGAGGGTAAAAAGAACGGTAGTTACAGGAGAGGGTAACTGTCGGGTGAATAGAATGATAGTTACAGGAGAGAGTAAATATGGTAAATAGAATGATAGTTACAGGAGAGAGTAACTAGGGTAAAATGAATGGCAGTTACAGGAGACGGTAACTAGGGTAAATAGAATGGTAGTTACAGGAGAGGGTAACTAGGGTAAATAGAATGGAAGTTACAGGAGAGGGTAACTGTAGGGTGAATAGAATGATAGTTACAGGAGAGGGTAAATAGGGTAAATGGAATGGTAGTTACAGGAGAGGGTAACGAGGGTAAATAGAATGGTAGTTACAGGAGAGGGTAACGAGGGTAAATAGAATGATAGTCACAGGAGAGGGTAACGAGGGTAAATAAAATGGTGTTTACAGAAGAGGGTAACTGTAGAGTAAATAGAATTATAGTTGCAGGGGAGGGTAATGAGGGTAAATAGAATGGTAGTTACAGGAGAGAGTAACTGTAGGGTAAATAGAATGGTAGTTACAGGAGAGGGTAACTGAAGCGTAAGTGGAATGGTCATGACAGGAGAGGAAACTAGGGGAAATAGAATGGTAGTTACAGAAGTGAGTAACTGTAGGGTAGAATGGTAGTTACAGGAGATGGTAACGAAGATAAATAGAATGATAGTTACAGGAGAGGGTAAATAGGGTAAATAGAATGATAGTTACAGGAAAGGGGAACTGTAGGGTAAATAGAATGACAGTTACAGGAAAGGGTAACTAGGGTAAATAGAATGATAGTTACAGAAGATGGTAATTGTAGAGTAAATAGAATGATAGTTACAGGAGAGCGTAACTAGGGTAAATTGAATGATAGTTACAGCAGAGAGTAACTAGAGTAAATAGAATAGTAGTTACAGGAGAGGGTAACTGGAGGGTAAAAAGAACGGTAGTTACAGGAGAGGGTAACTGTAGGGTGAATAGAATGATAGTTACAGGAGAGGGTAAATATGGTAAATAGAATGATAGTTACAGGAGAGAGTAACTAGGGTAAAATGAATGGCAGTTACAGGAGACGGTAACTAGGGTAAATAGAATGGTAGTTACAGGAGAGGGTAACTAGGGTAAATAGAATGGAAGTTACAGGAGAGGGTAACTGTAGGGTGAATAGAATGATAGTTACAGGAGAGGGTAAATAGGGTAAATAGAATGATAGTTACAGGAGAGGGTAACTGGAGGGTAAATAGAATGGTAGTTACAGGAGAGGGTAATTGTAGTGTAAATAGAATGATAGTTACAGGAGAGAGCAACTAGTGTAAATTGAATGATAGTTACAGGAGAGAGTAACGAGGGTAAATAGAATGATAGTTACAGGAGAGGGTAACGAGGGTAAATAGAATGATAGTCACAGGAGAGGGTAATGAGGGTAAATAGAATGGTAGTTACAGGAGAGGGTAACTAGGGTAAATAGAATGGTAGTGACAGGAGAGGGTAACAACGGAAAATAGAATGGTAGTTACAGGAGAGGGTAACTAGGGTAAAATGAATGGCAGTTACAGGAGACGGTAACTAGGGTAAATAGAATAATAGTAACAGGAGAGGGTAACTGGAGGGTAATTGGAATGGTAGTTACAGGAGAGGGTAACTATAGTGTAAATAGAATGATAGTTACAGGAGAGAATAACTAGGGTAAATTGAATGATAGTTACAGGAGAGAGTAACGAGGTTAAATAGAATGATAGTTACAGGAGAGGGTAAGTAGGGTAAATAGAATGGTAGTTACAGAAGAGGGTAACTGTAGGGTAAATAGAATGGTAGTTACAGGAGAGGGTAACTAGGGTAAATAGAATGGAAGTTACAGGAGAGGGTAACTGTAGGGTGAATAGAATGATAGTTACAGGAGAGGGTAAATAGGGTAAATAGAATGATAGTTACAGGAGAGGGTAACTGGAGGGTAAATAGAATGGTAGTTACAGGAGAGGGTAACTGTAGTGTAAATAGAATGATAGTTACAGGAGAGAGCAACTAGTGTAAATTGAATGATAGTTACAGGAGAGAGTAACGAGGGTAAATAGAATGATAGTTACAGGAGAGAGTAAGTAGGGTAAATAGAATGATAGTTACAGGAGAGGGTAACTAGGGTAAATAGAATGATAGTTACAGGAGAGAGTAACGAGGGTAAATAGAATGTTAGTTACAGGAGAGGGTAACTAGGGTAAATAGAATGGTAGTGACAGGAGACGGTAACTCTAGGGTAAATAGAATGATAGTTACAGGAGAGGGAAACGAGGGTAAATAGAATGGTAGTTACAGGAGAGGGTAACGAGGGTAAATAGAATGATAGTCACAGGAAAGGGTAATGAGGGTAAATAGAATGGTAGTTACAGGAGAGGGTAACTAGGTTAAATAGAATGGTAGTGACAGGAGACGGTAACAACGGAAAATAGAATGGTAGTTACAGGAGAGGGTAACTAGGGTAAAATGAATGGCAGTTACAGGAGACGGTAACTAGGGTAAATAGAATGGTAGTTACAGGAGAGGGTAACTAGGGTAAATAGAATAGTAGTTACAGGAGAGGGTAACTGTTGGGTGAATAGAATGATAGTTACAGGAGAAGGTAAATAGGGTAAATAGAATGATAGTTACAGGAGAGAGTAACGAGGGTAAATAGAATGATAGTTACAGGAGAGAGTAACTGTAGGGTAAATAGAATAATAGTAACAGGAGAGGGTAACTGGAGGGTAATTGGAATGGTAGTTACAGGAGAGGGTAACTATAGTGTAAATAGAATGATAGTTACAGGAGAGAGTAACTAGGGTAAATTGAATGATAGTTACAGGAGAGAGTAACGAGGGTAAATAGAATGTTAGTTACAGGAGAGGGTAATGAGGGTAAATAGAATGGTAGTTACAGGAGAGGGTAACTAGGGTAAATAGAATGGTAGTGACAGGAGAGGGTAACAACGGAAAATAGAATGGTAGTTACAGGAGAGGGTAACTAGGGTAAAATGAATGGCAGTTACAGGAGACGGTAACTAGGGTAAATAGAATGGTAGTTACAGGAGAGGGTAACTAGGGTAAATAGAATAGTAGTTACAGGAGAGGGTAACTGTTGGGTGAATAGAATGTTAGTTACAGGAGAAGGTAAATAGGGTAAATGGAATGATAGTTACAGGAGAGAGTAACGAGGGTAAATAGAATGATAGTTACAGGAGAGAGTAACTGTAGGGTAAATAGAATAATAGTAACATGAGAGGGTAACTGGAGGGTAATTGGAATGGTAGTTACAGGATAGGGTAACTATAGTGTAAATAGAATGATAGTTACAGGAGAGAGTAACTAGGGTAAATTGAATGATAGTTACAGGAGAGAGTAACGAGGGTAAATAGAATGATAGTTACAGGAGAGAGTAACGAGGGTAAATAGAATGTTAGTTACAGGAGAGGGTAACTAGGGTAAATAGAATGGTAGTTACAGAAGAGGGTAACTGTAGGGTAAATAGAATGGTAGTGACAGGAGAGGGTAACTCTAGGGTAAATAGAATGATAGTTACAGGAGAGGGAAACGAGGGTAAATGGAATGGTAGTTACAGGAGAGGGTAACGAGGGTAAATAGAATGGTAGTTACAGGAGAGGGTAACGAGGGTAAATAGAATGATAGTCACAGGAGAGGGTAACGAGGGTAAATAGAATGGTAGTTACAGGAGAGGGTAACTAGGGTAAATAGAATGGTAGTTACAGGAGAAGGTAACAACGGAAAATAGAATTGTAGTTACAGGAGAGGGTAACTAGGGTAAAATGAATGGCAGTTACAGGAGACGGTAACGAGGGTAAATAGAATGATAGTCACAGGAGAGGGTAACGAGGGTAAATAGAATGGTAGTTACAGAAGAGGGTAACTGTAGGGTAAATAGAATGGTAGTGACAGGAGAGGGTAACTCTAGGGTAAATAGAATGATAGTTCCAGGGGAGGGTAACGAGGGTAAATGGAATGGTAGTTACAGGAGAGGGTAACGAGGGTAAATAGAATGGTAGTTACAGGAGAGGGTAACGAGGGTAAATAAAATGGTGTTTACAGAAGAGGGTAACTGTAGAGTAAATAGAATTATAGTTGCAGGGGAGGGTAATGAGGGTAAATAGAATGGTAGTTACAGGAGAGAGTAACTGTAGGGTAAATAGAATGGTAGTTACAGGAGAGGGTAACTGAAGCGTAAGTGGAATGGTCATGACAGGAGAGGAAACTAGGGGAAATAGAATGGTAGTTACAGAAGTGAGTAACTGTAGGGTAGAATGGTAGTTACAGGAGATGGTAACGAAGATAAATAGAATGATAGTTACAGGAGAGGGTAAATAGGGTAAATAGAATGATAGTTACAGGAAAGGGGAACTGTAGGGTAAATAGAATGACAGTTACAGGAAAGGGTAACTAGGGTAAATAGAATGATAGTTACAGGAGATGGTAATTGTAGAGTAAATAGAATGATAGTTACAGCAGAGAGTAACTAGAGTAAATAGAATAGTAGTTACAGGAGAGGGTAACTGGAGGGTAAAAAGAACGGTAGTTACAGGAGAGGGTAACTGTAGGGTGAATAGAATGATAGTTACAGGAGAGGGTAAATAGGGTAAATAGAATGATAGTTACAGGAGAGAGTAACTAGGGTAAAATGAATGGCAGTTACAGGAGACGGTAACTAGGGTAAATAGAATGGTAGTTACAGGAGAGGGTAACTAGGGTAAATAGAATGGAAGTTACAGGAGAGGGTAACTGTAGGGTGAATAGAATGATAGTTACAGGAGAGGGTAAATAGGGTAAACAGAATGATAGTTACAGGAGAGGGTAACTGGAGGGTAAATAGAATGGTAGTTACAGGAGAGGGTAATTGTAGTGTAAATAGAATGATAGTTACAGGAGAGAGCAACTAGTGTAAATTGAATGATAGTTACAGGAGAGAGTAACGAGGGTAAATAGAATGATAGTTACAGGAGAGGGTAACGAGGGTAAATAGAATGATAGTCACAGGAGAGGGTAATGAGGGTAAATAGAATGGTAGTTACAGGAGAGGGTAACTAGGGTAAATAGAATGGTAATGACAGGAGAGGGTAACAACGGAAAATAGAATGGTAGATACAGGAGAGGGTAACTAGGGTAAAATGAATGGCAGTTACAGGACACGGTAACTAGGGTAAATAGAATGGTAGTTACAGGAGAGGGTAACTAGGGTAAATAGAATAGTAGTTACAGGAGAGGGTAACTGTTGGGTGAATAGAATGATAGTTACAGGAGAAGGTAAATAGGGTAAATAGAATGATAGTTACAGGAGAGAGTAACGAGGGTAAATAGAATGATAGTTACCGGAGAGGGTAACCCGAGTAAATAGAATGATAGTTGCAGGAGAGGGTAACTAGGGTAAATAGAATGGTAGTTATAGGAGAGGGTAACTAGGGTAAATAGAATGATAGTTACAGGAGACGGTAAGTCGGGTAAATTGAATGGTCGTTACAGGAGAGAGTAACTAGGGTAAATAGAATGATAGTTACAGGAGAGGGTAACTGGGGTAAATAGATTGGTAGTTACAGGAGAGAGTAACTAGGGTAAATAGAATGGTAGTTACAGGAGAGGATAACTAGGGTAAATAGAATGTTAGTTGCATGACAGGGTAACCGTAGGGTAAATAGAATTATAGTTACAGGAGTGAGTAACGAGGGTAAATAGAATGGTAGTTACAGGAAAGAGTAACTCGGTTAAATAGAATGATAGTTACAGGAGAGGGTAACTGTCGGGTAAATAGAACGATAGTTACAGGAGAGAGTAACTAGGGTAAATTGAATGGTCGTTACAGGAGAGAGTAACTAGGGTAAATAGAATGATAGTTACAGGAGAGGGTAACTGGGGTAAATAGATTGGTAGTTACAGGAGAGGGTAAATAGAATGGTAGTTACAGGAGAGAGTAACTAGGGTAAATAGAATGGTAGTTACAGGAGAGGGTAACTAGGGTAAATAGAATGGTAGTTGCAGGACAGGGTAACTAGGGTAAATAGAATGATAGTTGCAGGAGAAATTAACTGGGGTAAATAGAATGGTAGTTGCGGGAGAGGATAACTAGGATAAATCGAATGATAGTTGCAAGAGAGGTTAACCATTGTGTAAATAGAATGATAGTTACAGGAGTGAGTAATGAGGGTAAATAGAATGGTAGTTACCGGAGAGAGTGACTAGGTTAAATAGAATGATAGTTACAAGAGAGGGTAACTCGGGTAAATAGAATGATAGTTACAGGAGAGGGTAACTAGGGTAAATAGAATGGTAGTTACAGGAGTGGGTAACTGTAGGGTAAATAGAATGGTAGTTGCAGGAGAGAGTAACTAGGGTAAATTGAATGGTAGTTACAGGAGAGAGTAACTAGGGTAAATAGAATGGTAGTTACAGGAGAAGGTAACTGTCGGGTAAATAGAATGTTAGTTACTGGAGTGGCGAGAGATTGTCGAGGGACGTGATTGGAGCCCAGGAGAGGCACGCGTTCGGGGCCCAGAAGAGGCAAGGGCCCAGGGGCAGCAAGGCCAGCCCACACAGAGATATGTGAGCGCATTAGGTCCGTGCAGCAGAGCTGGTCTCCAGTAGCCTTGGTTAATCCTTGTTACTGGGCCAAGACCTAGCTCTGTCAAGCCCGTGAGGTGGCTGGCGTGCAACGGTCACCACACGTTAAAAAAATCCAAGCACAGGCATCTTCCACCCTTCAAGATTTAGTTTGGATTTGAAATTTTAGTTCCATCATTGAAACACCTGTGAACTTTATCACGTGGAAGCAAATCACCCTCAATTTGAAGGACTGCCTATGATGCTGATGATGTTGATGATGAGTTATAGGAGAGGGTAACTGTCGGGTAAATAGAATGATAATTACAGGACAAAGTAACTGTCGGGTAAATTGAATGGTAGTTACAGGAGAGAGTAACTAGGGTAAATAGAATGATAGTTACAGGAGAGGGTAACTGTATGGTAAATAGATTGGTAGTTACCGGAGAGGGTAACTGGCGTAAATTGAATGATAGTTACAGGAGAGAGTAACTAGGGTAAATAGAATGATAGTTACAGGAGAAGGTAACTGTAGGGTAAATAGAATGGTAGTTGCAGGAGAGGGTAACTGGATGGTAAATAGAATGGAAGTTGCAGGAGAGAGTAACTCGGGTAAATAGAATGGTAGTTACAGGACAGCTAACTGTAGGGTAAATAGAATGATAGTTACCGGAGAGGGTAACCCGAGTAAATAGAATGATAGTTGCAGGAGAGGGTAACTAGGGTAAATAGAATGGTAGTTACAGGAGAGGGTAACTAGGGTAAAAAGAATGATAGTTACAGGAGACGGTAAGTCGGGTAAATTGAATGGTCGTTACAGGAGAGAGTAACTAGGGTAAATAGAATGATAGTTACAGGAGAGGGTAACTGGGGTAAATAGATTGGTAGTTACAGGAGAGAGTAACTAGGGTAAATAGAATGGTAGTTACAGGAGAGGATAACTAGGGTAAATAGAATGTTAGTTGCATGACAGGGTAACTAGGGTAAATAGAATGATAGTTGCAGGAGAAAGTAACTGGGGTAAATAGAATGGTAGTTACAGGAGAGGGTAACTAGGGTAAATAGAATGTTAGTCGCAAGAAAGGTTAACCGTAGGGTAAATAGAATTATAGTTACAGGAGTGAGTAACGAGGGTAAATAGAATGGTAGTTACAGGAAAGAGTAACTCGGTTAAATAGAATGATAGTTACAGGAGAGGGTAACTGTCGGGTAAATAGAACGATAGTTACAGGAGAGAGTAACTGGGGTAAATTGAATGGTCGTTGCAGGAGAGAGTAACTAGGGTAAATAGAATGATAATTACAGGAGAGGGTAACTGGGGTAAATAGATTGGTAGTTACAGGAGAGGGTAAATAGAATGGTAGTTACAGGAGAGAGTAACTAGGGTAAATAGAATGGTAGTTACAGGAGAGGGTAACTGGGGTAAATAGAATGGTAGTTGCAGGACAGGGTAACTAGGGTAAATAGAATGATAGTTGCAGGAGAAATTAACTGGGGTAAATAGAATGGTAGTTGCAGGAGAGGGTAACTAGGATAAATCGAATGATAGTTGCAAGAGAAGTTAACGATTGTGTAAATAGAATGGTAGTTACAGGAGAGAGTGACTAGGTTAAATAGAATGATAGTTACAGGAGAGGGTGACTAGGTTAAATAGAATGATAGTTACAAGAGAGGGTAACTAGGGTAAATAGAATGGTAGTTACAGGAGTGGGTAACTGTAGGGTAAATAGAATGGTAGTTGCAGGAGAGGGTAACAAGGGTAAATAGAATGATAGTTACAGGAGAGAGTAACTAGGGTAAATAGAATGATAGTTGCAAGAGAGGTTAACCGTAGGGTAAATAGAATGATAGTTACAGGAGTGAGTAACGAGGGTAAATAGAATGGTTGTTACAGGAGAGAGTGACTAGGTTAAATAGAATGATAGTTACAAGAGAGGGTAACTCGGGTAAATAGAATGATAGTTACAGGAGAGGGTAACTAGGGTAAATAGAATGGTAGTTACAGGAGTGGGTAACTGTAGGGTAAATAGAATGGTAGCTGCAGGAGAGGGTAACAAGGGTAAATAGAATGATAGTTGCAGGAGAGAGTAACTAGGGTACATCGAATGGTAGTTACAGGAAAGGGTAACTCGGGTAAATTGAATGATAGTTACAGGAGAGAGTAACTTGGTTAAATAGAATGATAGTTACAGGAGAGGGTAACTAGGGTAAATAGAATGATAGTTACAGGAGAGAGTAACTCAGGTAAATAGAGTGGTAGTTACAGGAGAGAGTAACTTGGGTAAATAGAATGATAGTTACAGGAGAGGGTAACTGGACGGTAAATAGAATGGTAGTTGCAGGAGATAGTAACTCGGGTAAATAGAATGGTAGTTACAGGACAGGGTAACTGTAGGGTAAATAGAATGATAGTTACCGGAGAGGGTAACCCGGGTAAATAGAATGATAGTTGCAGGAGAGGGTAACTGGGGTAAATAGAATGGTAGTTACAGGAGAGGCTAACTGGGGTCAATAGAATGATAGTTACAGGAGAGGGAAACTAGGTTAAATAGAATGATAGTTACAGGAAAGGGTAACGATAGGGTAAAAAGAATGATAGTTCCATGAGAGAGTAACTAGGGTCAATAGAATGATAGTTACAGGAGAGGGTAACGAGGGTAAATAGAATGATAGTTACAGGAGAGGGTAACTAGGGTAAATAGAATGATAGTTACAGGAGAGGGTAACTGCAGGGTAAATAGAATGGTCATTACAGGAGAGAGTAACTAGGGTAAATAGAATGATAGTTGCAGGAGAGGGTAACTAGAGTAAATAGAATGATATTTACAGGAGAGAGTAACTCGGGTAAATAGAATGGTAGTTACAGGAGAGGGTAACTATAGGGTAAATAGAGTGATAGTTACAGGACAAAGTAACTGTAGGGTAAATTGAATGGTAGGTACAGGAGAGAGTAACGAGGGTAAATAGAATGATAGTTACAGGAGAGGGTAACTGTATGGTAAATAGATTGGTAGTTACAGGAGAGGGTAACTAGCATAAATTGAATGATAGTTACAGGAGAGAGTAACTAGGTTAAATAGAATGATAGTTGCAGGAGAGGGTAACTCGGGTAAAGAGAATGATAGTTACAGGAGAGGGTAACTCGGGTAAATAGATTGGTAGTTACAGGAGAGGGTAAATAGAATGGTAGTTACAGGAGAGAGTAACTAGGGTAAATAGTATGGTAGTTACAGGAGAGAGTAACTTGGGTAAATAGAATGATAGTTACAGGAGAGGGAACTCAGGTAAATAGAATGATAGTTGCAGGAGAGGGTAACCATAGGGTAAATAGAATGGTAGTTACAGGAGAGGGTAACTAGGGTAAATAGAATGATAGTTACAGGAGAGGGTAACTAGGGTAAATAGAATGATAGTTACAGGTGAGAGTAACTAGGGTAAATAGAATGATAGTTGCAGGAGAGTGTAACTTGGTAAATAGAATGATAGTTACAGGAGTGGGTAACTCGGGTAAATAGAATGATAGTTACAGGAGAGAGTAACTAGGGTAAATAGAATCATAGTTACAGAAGAGGGTAACTCGGGTAAATAGAATGATAGTTACAGGAGAGTGTAACTGGGGTAAATAGAATGATTGTTACAGGAGAGGATAACGAGGGTAAATAGAATGATAGTTACAGGAGAGGGTAACTTGGGTAAATAGATTGGTAGTTACATGAGAGGATAAATAGAATGGTAGTTACTGGAGAGAGTAACTAGGGTAAATAGAATGGTCGTAACAGGAGAGGGTAACTAGGGTAAAAAGAATGGCAGTTGCAGGACAGTGTACCTAGCGTAAATAGAATGATAGTTGCAGGAGAGAGTAACTTGGGTAAATAAAATGGTAGTTACAGGAGAGGGTAACTGGGGTAAATAGAATGATAGTTACAGGAGAGGCTAACTGGGGTCAATAGAATGATAGTTACAGGAGAGGGAAACTAGGTTAAATAGAATGATAGTTACAGGAAAGGGTAACGATAGGGTAAAAAGAATGATAGTTCCATGAGAGAGTAACTAGGGTCAATAGAATGATAGTTACAGGAGAGGGTAACGAGGGTAAATAGAATGATAGTTACAGGAGAGGGTAACTAGGGTAAATAGAATGATAGTTACAGGAGAGGGTAACTGTAGGGTAAATAGAATGGTCATTACAGGAGAGAGTAACTAGGGTAAATAGAATGATAGTTGCAGGAGAGGGTAACTAGAGTAAATAGAATGATATTTACAGGAGAGAGTAACTCGGGTAAATAGAATGATAGTTACAGGAGAGGGTAACTATACGGTAAATAGAATGATAGTTGCAGGACAAAGTAACTGTAGGGTAAATTGAATGATAGTTACAGGAGAGAGTAACGAGGGTAAATAAATGATATTTACAGGAGAGGATAACTGTATGGTAAATAGATTGGTAGTTTCCGGAGAGGGTAACTAGCGTAAATTGAATGATAGTTACAGGAGAGAGTAACAAGGGTAAATAGAATGGTAGTTACAGGAGAGGGTAACTATAGGGTAAATAGAGTGATAGTTACAGGACAAAGTAACTGTAGGGTAAATTGAATGGTAGGTACAGGAGAGAGTAACGAGGGTAAATAGAATGATAGTTACAGGAGAGGGTAACTGTATGGTAAATAGATTGGTAGTTACAGGAGAGGGTAACTAGCATAAATTGAATGATAGTTACAGGAGAGAGTAACTAGGTTAAATAGAATGATAGTTGCAGGAGAGGGTAACTCGGGTAAAGAGAATGATAGTTACAGGAGAGGGTAACTCGGGTAAATAGATTGGTAGTTACAGGAGAGGGTAAATAGAATGGTAGTTACAGGAGAGAGTGACTAGGTTAAATAGAATGATAGTTACAAGAGAGGGTAACTCGGGTAAATAGAATGATAGTTACAGGAGAGGGTAACTAGGGTAAATAGAATGGTAGTTACAGGAGTGGGTAACTTTCGGGTAAATAGAATGATAGCTGCAGGAGAGGGTAACAAGGCTAAATAGAATGATAGTTGCAGGAGAGAGTAACTAGGGTACATCGAATGGTAGTTACAGGAAAGGGTAACTCGGGTAAATTGAATGATAGTTACAGGAGAGAGTAACTTGGTTAAATAGAATGATAGTTACAGGAGAGGGTAACTAGGGTAAATAGAATGATAGTTACAGGAGAGAGTAAATCAGGTAAATAGGTAACTGTAGTGTAAATAGAATGATAGTTACAGGAGAGGGTAACTGGACGGTAAATAGAATGGTAGTTGCAGGAGAGAGTAACTCGAGTAAATAGAATGGTAGTTACAGGACAGGGTAACTGTAGGGTAAATAGAATGATAGTTACCGGAGAGGGTAACCCGGGTAAATAGAATGATAGTTGCAGGAGAGGGTAACTAGGGTAAATAGAATGGTAGTTACACGAGAGGGTAACTAGGGTAAAAAGAATGATAGTTACAGGAAAGGGTAAGTAGGGTAAATAGAATGATAGTTACTGGAGAGGTTAACTCGGGTAAATAGAATGATAGTTACAGGAGAGGGTAATTAGAGTAAATATAATGGTAGTTGCTGGACAGGGTAACTAGGGTAAATAGAATGATAGTTGCAGGAGAAAGTAACTGGGGTAAATAGAATGGTAGTTACAGGCGAGGGTAACTTGGGTAAATGGAATGATAGTTGCAAGAGAGTTTAACCGTAGGGTAAATAGAATGATAATTACAGGAGTGAGTAATGAGGGTAAATAGAATGGTTGTTACAGGAGAGAGTGACTAGGTTAAATAGAATGATAGTTACAAGAGAGGGTAACTCGGGTAAATAGAATGATAGTTACAGGAGAGGGTAACTAGGGTAAATAGAATGGTAGTTACAGGAGTGGGTAACTGTAGTGTAAATAGAATGGTAGCTGCAGGAGAGGGTAACAAGGGTAAATAGAATGATAGTTGCAGGAGAGAGTAACTAGGGTACATCGAATGGTAGTTACAGGAAAGGGTAACTCGGGTAAATTGAATGATAGTTACAGGAGAGAGTAACTTGGTTAAATAGAATGATAGTTACAGGAGAGGGTAACTAGGGTAAATAGAATGATAGTTACAGGAGAGAGTAACTCAGGTAAATAGGTAACTGTAGGGTAAATAGAATGATAGTTACAGGAGAGGGTAACTGGACGGTAAATAGAATGGTAGTTGCAGGAGAGAGTAACTCGGGTAAATAGAATGGTAGTTATAGGACAGGGTAACTGTAGGGTAAATAGAATGATAGTTACCGAAGAGGGTAACCCGGGTAAATAGAATGATAGTTGCAGGAGAGGTAACTAGGGTAAATAGAATGGTAGTTACAGGAGAGGGTAACTAGGGTAAAAAGAATGATAGTTACAGGAAAGGGTAAGTAGGGTAAATAGAATGATAGTTACTGGAGAGGTTAACTCGGGTAAATAGAATGATAGTTACAGGACAGGGTAACTGTAGGTTAAATAGAGTGGTAGTTACAACAGAGAGTAATTAGGGTAAATAGAATGGTCGTTACAGGAGAGAGTAACTCGTGTAAATAGAATGATAGTTACAGGAGAGGGTAACTGGGGTAAATAGATTGGTAGTTACAGGAGAGGGTAACTAGGGTAAATAGAATGGTAGTTACAGCAGAGGGTAACTAGGGTAAATAGAATGGTAGTTGCAGGACAGGGTAACTAGGGTAAATAGAATGATAGTTGCAGGAGAAAGTAACTGGGGTAAATAGAATGGTAGTTACAGGAGAGGGTAACTAGGGTAAATTGAATGATAGTTGCAAGAGAGGTTATCCATAGGGTAAATAGAATGATAGTTGCAGGAGAGTGTAACTGGGGTAAATAGAATGTTAGTTGCAAGAGAGGTTAACCGTAGGGTAAATAGAATTATAGTTACAGGAGTGAGTAACGAGGGTAAATAGAATGGTAGTAACAGGAAAGAGTAACTAGGTTAAATAGAATGATAGTTACAGGAGAGGATAACTGTCGGGTAAATAGAACGATAGTCACAGGAGAGAGTAACTAGGGTAAATTGAATGGTCGTTACAGGAGAGAGTAACTCGAGTAAATAGAATGATAGTTACAGGAGAGGGTAACTGGGGTAAATAGATTGGTAGTTACAGGAGAGGGTAATTAGAATGGTAGTTACAGGAGAGAGTAACTAGGGTACATCGAATGGTAGTTACAGGAGAGGGTAAATAGGGTAAATAGAATGATAGTTGCAAGAGAGGTTAACCATTGTGTAAATAGAATGATAGTTACAGGAGTGAGTAATGAGGGTAAATAGAATGGTAGTTACAGGAGAGAGTGACTAGGTTAAATAGAATGATAGTTACAAGAGAGGGTAACTCGGGTAAATAGAATGATAGTTACAGGAGAGGGTAACTAGGGTAAATAGAATGGTAGTTACAGGAGTGGGTAACTGTAGGGTAAATGGAATGGTAGTTGCAGGAGAGGGTAACATGGGTAAATAGAATGATAGTTACAGGAGAGAGTAACTAGGGTACATAGAATGGTAGTTACAGGAAAGGGTAACTAGGGTAAATAGAATGGTAGTTACAGGAGAGGGTAACTAGGGTAAATCGAATGATAGTTGCAAGAGAGGTTAACCGTAGGGTAAATAGAATGATAGTTACAGGAGTGAGTAACGAGGGTAAATAGAATGGTTGTTACAGGAGAGAGTGACTAGGTTAAATAGAATGATAGTTACAAGAGAGGGTAACTCGGGTAAATAGAATGATAGTTACAGGAGAGGGTAACTAGGGTAAATAGAATGGTAGTTACAGGAGTGGGTAACTGTAGGGTAAATAGAATGGTAGCTGCAGGAGAGGGTAACAAGGGTAAATAGAATGATAGTTGCAGGAGAGAGTAACTAGGGTACATCGAATGGTAGTTACAGGAAAGGGTAACTCGGGTAAATTGAATGATAGTTACAGGAGAGAGTAACTTGGTTTAATAGAATGATAGTTACAGGAGAGGGTAACTAGGGTAAATAGAATGATAGTTACAGGAGAGAGTAACTCAGGTAAATAGAATGGTAGTTACAGGAGAGAGTAACTTGGGTAAATAGAATGGTAGTTACAGGACAGGGTAACTGGACGGTAAATAGAATGGTAGTTGCAGGAGAGAGTAACTCGGGTAAATAGAATGGTAGTTACAGGACAGGCTAACTGTCGGGTAAATAGAATGATAGTTACCGGAGAGGGTAACCCGGGTAAATAGAATGATAGTTGCAGGAGAGGGTAACTAGGGTAAATAGAATGGTAGTTACAGGAGAGGGTAACTAGGGTAAAAAGAATGATAGTTACAGGAAAGGGTAAGTCGGGTAAATAGAATGATAGTTACTGGAGAGGTTAACTCGGATAAATAGAATGATAGTTACAGGAGAGGGTAACTGTAGGTTAAATAGAGTGGTAGTTGCATGAGAGGGTAACGAGGGTAAATTGAATGGTAGTTACAGGAGAGAGTAACTAGGGTAAATAGAATGGTAGTTACAGGAGAAGGTAACTGTCGGGTAAATAGAATGTTAGTTACTGGAGTGGCGAGAGATTGTCAAGGGACGTGATTGGAGCCCAGGAGAGGCACGCGTTCGGGGCCCAGAAGAGGCAAGGGCCCAGGGGCAGCACAGGCCAGCCCACACTGTGATATGTGAGCGCATTAGGTCCGTGCAGCAGAGCTGGTCTCCAGTAGCCTTGGTTAATCCTTGTTACTGGGCCAAGACCTAGCTCTGTCAAGCCCGTGAGGTGGCTGGCGTGCAACGGTCACCACACGTTAAAAAAATCCAAGCACAGGCATCTTCCACCCTTCAAGATTTAGTTTGGATCTGAAATTTTAGTTCCATCATTGAAACACCTGTGAACTTTATGACGTGGAAGCAAATCACCCTCAATTTGAGGGACTGCCTATGATGCTGATGATGTTGATGATGAGTTATAGGAGAGGGTAACTGTCGGGTAAATAGAATGATAATTACAGGACAAAGTAACTGTCGGGTAAATTGAATGATAGTTACAGGAGAGAGTAACTAGGGTAAATAGAATGATAGTTACAGGAGAGGGTAACTGTATGGTAAATAGATTGGTAGTTACCGGAGAGGGTAACTGGCGTAAATTGAATGATATTTACAGGAGAGAGTAACTAGGGTAAATAGAATGATAGTTACAGGAGAAGGTAACTGTAGGGTAAATAGAATGGTAGTTGCAGGAGAGGGTAACTGGATGGTAAATAGAATGGAAGTTGCAGGAGAGAGTAACTCGGGTAAATAGAATGGTAGTTACAGGACAGCTAACTGTAGGGTAAATAGAATGATAGTTACCGGAGAGGGTAACCCGAGTAAATAGAATGATAGTTACAGGAGAGGGTAACTAGGGTAAAAAGAATGATAGTTACAGGAGACGGTAAGTCGGGTAAATTGAATGGTCGTTACAGGAGAGAGTAACTAGGGTAAATCGAATGATAGTTACAGGAGAGGGTAACTGGGGTAAATAGATTGGTAGTTACAGGAGAGGGTAACTAGGGTAAATAGAATGGTAATTACAGGAGTGGGTAACTGTAGGGTAAATAGAATACTAGTTGCAGGAGAGGGTAACAAGGGTAAATGGAATGGTAGTTACAGGAAAGAGTAACTAGGTTAAATAGAATGATAGTTACAGGAGAGGGTAACTTGGGTAAATAGAATGATAGTTACAGGAGAGGGTAACTAGGGTAAATAGAATGATAGTTACAGGAGAGGGTAACTTGGGTAAATAGAATGATAGTTACAGGAGAGGGTAACTAGGGTAAATAGAATGATAGTTACAGGAGAGGGGTAACTAGGGTAAATAGAATGGTAGTTACAGGAGTGGGTAACTGAAGGGCAATAGAATGATAGTTACAGGAGAGAGTAACTAGGGTACGTAGAATGATAGTTACAGGAGAGGGTAACTAGGGTAAATAGAATGGTAGTTGCATGAGAGGGTAACTAGGGTAAATTGAATGGTAGTTACAGGAGAGAGTAACTAGGGTAAATAGAATGGTAGTTACAGGAGAAGGTAACTGTCGGGTAAATAGAGTGTTAGTTACTGGAGCTTCGAGAGATTTTCGAGGGACGTGATTGGAGCCCAGGAGAGGCACGCGTTCGGGGCCCAGAAGAGGCAAGGGCCCAGGGGCAGCACAGGCCAGCCCACACTGTGATATGTGAGCGCATTAGGTCCGTGCAGCAGAGCTGGTCTCCAGTAGTCTTGGTTAATCCTTGTTACTGGGCCAAGACCTAGCTCTGTCAAGCCCGTGAGGTGGCTGGCGTGCAACGGTCACCACACGTTAAAAAAATCCAAGCACAGGCATTTTCCACCCTTCAAGATTTAGTTTGGATCTGAAATTTTAGTTCCAACATTGAAACACCTGTGAACTTTATGACGTGGAAGCAAATCACCCTCAATTTGAGGGACTGCCTATGATGCTGATGATGTTGATGATGAGTTATAGGAGAGGGTAACTGTCGGGTAAATAGAATGATAATTACAGGACAAAGTAACTGTCGGGTAAATTCAATGGTAGTTACAGGAGAGAGTAACTAGGGTAAATAGAATGATAGTTACAGGAGAGGGTAACTGTATGGTAAATAGATTGGTAGTTACCGGAGAGGGTAACTGGCGTAAATTGAATGATAGTTACAGGAGAGAGTAACTAGGGTAAATAGAATGATAGTTACAGGAGAAGGTAACTGTAGGGTAAATAGAATGGTAGTTGCAGGAGAGGGTAACTGGATGGTAAATAGAATGGAAGTTGCAGGAGAGAGTAACTCGGGTAAATAGAATGGTAGTTACAGGACAGCTAACTGTAGGGTAAATAGAATGATAGTTACCGGAGAGGGTAACCCGAGTAAATAGAATGATAGTTGCAGGAGAGGGTAACTAGGGTAAATAGAATGGTAGTTACAGGAGAGGGTAACTAGGGTAAAAAGAATGATAGTTACAGGAGAGGGTAAGTCGGGTAAATTGAATGGTCGTTACAGGAGAGAGTAACTAGGGTAAATAGAATGATAGTTACAGGAGAGGGTAACTGGGGTAAATAGATTGGTAGTTACAGGAGAGAGTAACGAGGGTAAATAGAATGGTAGTTACAGGAGAGGATAACTAGGGTAAATAGAATGTTAGTTGCAGGACAGGGTAACTAGGATAAATAGAATGATAGTTGCAGGAGAAAGTAACTGGGGTAAATAGAATGGTAGTTACAGGAGAGGGTAACTAGGGTAAATAGAATGTTAGTTGCAAGAGAGGTTAACCGTAGGGTAAATAGAATTATAGTTACAGGAGTGAGTAACGAGGGTAAATAGAATGGTAGTTACAGGAAAGAGTAATTAGGTTAAATCGAATGATAGTTACAGGAGTGGGCAACTAGTGTAAATAGAATAGTAGTTGCAGGAGAGAGTAACTCGGGTGAATAGAATGATAGTTACAGGAGAGGGTAATTGTAGGGTAAATAGAATGTTAGTTACTGGAGTGGCGAGAGATTGTCGAGGGACGTGATTGGAGCCCAGGTGAGGCACGCGTTCGGGGCCCAGAAGAGGCAAGGGCCCAGGGGCAGCACAGGCCAGCCCACACTGTGATATGTGAGCGCATTAGGTCCGTGCAGCAGAGCTGGGCTCCAGTAGTCTTGGTTAATCCTTGTTACTAGGCCAAGACCTAGCTCTGTCAAGCCCGTGTGGTGGCTGGCGTGCAACGGTCACCACACGTTAAAAAAATCCAAGCACTGGCATCTTCCACCCTTCAAGATTTAGTTTGGATCTGGAATTTTAGGTCCATCATTGAAAAACCTGTGAACTTTATGACGTAGAAGCAAATCACCCTCAATTTGAGGGACTGCCTATGATGCTGATGATGATGATGATGAGTTACAGGAGAGGGTAACTGTCGGGTAAATAGAATGATAGTTACAGGACAAAGTAACTGTCGGGTAAATTGAATGATAGTTGGAGGAGAAGGTAACTGTAGGGTAAATAGAATGGTAGTTGCAGGAGAGGGTAACTGAATGGTAAATAGAATGGTAGTTGCAGGAGAGAGTAACTCGGGTAAATAGAATGGTAGTTACAGGACAGGGTAACTGTAGGGTAAATAGAATGATAGTTACCGGAATGGGTAACCCGAGTAAATAGAATGATAGTTTCAGGAGACGGTAACTAGGGTAAATAGAATGGTAGTTACAGGCGAGGGTAACTAGGGTAAATAGAATGATAGTTGCAAGAGAGGTTAACCATAGGGTAAATAGAATGATAGTTACAGGAGTGAGTAACGAGGGTAAATAGAATGGTTGTTACAGGAGAGAGTGACTAGGTTAAATAGAATGATAGTTACAAGAGAGGGTAACTCGGGTAAATAGAATGATAGTTACAGGAGAGGGTAACTAGGGTAAATAGAATGGTAGTTACAGGAGTGGGTAACTGTAGTGTAAATAGAATGGTAGCTGCAGGAGAGGGTAACAAGGGTAAATAGAATGATAGTTGCAGGAGAGAGTAACTAGGGTACATCGAATGGTAGTTACAGGAAAGGGTAACTCGGGTAAATTGAATGATAGTTACAGGAGAGAGTAACTTGGTTAAATAGAATGATAGTTACAGGAGAGGGTAACTAGGGTAAATAGAATGATAGTTACAGGAGAGGGTAACTAGGGTAAATAGAATGATAGTTACAGGAGAGAGTAACTCAGGTAAATAGAATGGTAGTTACAGGAGAGAGTAACTTGGGTAAATAGAATGATAGTTACAGGAGAAGGTAACTGTAGGGTAAATAGAATGATAGTTACAGGAGAGGGTAACTGGACGGTAAATAGAATGGTAGTTGCAGGAGAGAGTAACTCGGGTAAATAGAATGGTAGTTACAGGACAGGGCAACTGTAGGGTAAATAGAATGATAGTTACCGGAGAGGGTAACCCGGGTAAATAGAATGATAGTTGCAGGAGAGGGTAACTAGGGTAAATAGAATGGTAGTTACAGGAGAGGGTAATCAGGGTAAAAAGAATGATAGTTACAGGAAAGGGTAAGTAGGGTAAATAGAATGACAGTTACTGGAGAGGTTAACTCGGGTAAATAGAATGATAGTTACAGGAGAGGTTAACTGTAGGTTAAATAGAGTGGTAGTTACAAGAGAGAGTAATTAGGGTAAATAGAATGGTCGTTACAGGAGAGAGTAACTCGTGTAAATCGAATGATAGTTACAGGAGAGGGTAACTGTAGGGTAAATAGATTGGTAGTTACAGGAGAGGGTAACTAGGGTAAATAGAATGGTAGTTACAGGAGAGGGTAACTAGGGTAAATAGAATGGTAGTTGCAGGACAGGGTAACTAGGGTAAATAGAATGATAGTTGCAGGAGAAAGTAACTGTCGGGTAAATAGAACGATAGTTACAGGAGAGAGTAACTAGGGTAAATTGAATGGTCGTTACAGGAGAGAGTAACTAGGGTAAATAGAATGATAGTTACAAGAGAGGGTAACTGGGGTAAATAGATTGGTAGTTACAGGAGAGGGTAAATAGAATGGTAGTTACAGGAGGGAGTAACTAGGGTAAATAGAATGGAAGTTACAGGAGAGGTTAACTAGGGTAAATAGAATGGCAGTTGCAGGACAGGGTAACGAGGGTAAATAGAATGATAGTTGCAGGAGAAATTAACTGGGGTAAATAGAATGGTAGTTGCAGGAGAGGATAACTAGGATAAATAGAATGATAGTTGCAAGAGAGGTTAACCATTGTGTAAATAGAATGATAGTTACAGGAGTGAGTAATGAGGGTAAATTGAATGATAGTTACAGGAGAGGGTAACTAGGGTAAATAGAATGATAGTTACAGGAGTGGGTAACTGTAGGGTAATTAGAATGGTAGTTGCAGGAGAGGGTAACAAGGGTAAATAGAATGATAGTTACAGGAGAGAGTAACTAGGGTACATAGAATGGTAGTTACAAGAAAGGGTAACTAGGGTAAATAGAATGGTAGTTACAGGAGAGGGTAACTAGGGTAAATAGAATGATAGTTGCAAGAGAGGTTAACCGTAGGGTAAATAGAATGATAGTTACAGGAGTGAGTAACGAGGGTAAATAGAATGGTTGTTACAGGAGAGAGTGACTAGGTTAAATAGAATGATAGTTACAAGAGAGGGTAACTCGGGTAAATAGAATGATAGTTACAGGAGAGGGTAACTAGGGTAAATAGAATGGTAGCTGCAGGAGAGGGTAACAAGGGTAAATAGAATGAGAGTTGCAGGAGAGAGTAACTAGGGTACATCGAATGGTAGTTACAGGAAAGGGTAACTCGGGTAAATTGAATGATAGTTACAGGAGAGAGTAACTTGGTTAAATAGAATGATAGTTACAGGAGAGGGTAACTAGGGTAAATAGAATGATAGTTACAGGAGAGAGTAACTCAGGTAAATAGAATGGTAGTTACAGGAGAGAGTAACTTGGGTAAATAGAATGATAGTTACAGGAGAAGGTAACTGTAGGGTAAATAGAATGATAGTTACAGGAGAGGGTAACTGGACGGTAAATAGAATGGTAGTGGCAGGAGAGAGTAATTCGGGTAAATAGAATGGTAGTTACAGGACAGGGTAACTGTAGGGTAAATAGAATGATAGTTACCGGAGAGGGTAACCCGGGTAAATAGAATGATAGTTGCAGGAGAGGATAACTAGGGTAAATAGAATGGTAGTTACAGGAGAGGGTAACTAGGGTAAAAAGAATGATAGTGACAGGAAAGGGGAAGTAGGGTAAATAGAATGATAGTTACTGGAGAGGTTAACTCGGGTAAATAGAATGATAGTTACAGGAGAGGGTAACTGTAGGTTAAATAGAGTGGTAGTTACAAGAGAGAGTAATTAGGGTAAATAGAATGGTCGTTACAGGAGAGAGTAACTCGTGTAAATAGAATGATAGTTACAGGAGAGGGTAACTGGGGTAAATAGATTGGTAGTTACAGGAGAGGGTAACTAGGGTAAATAGAATGGTAGTTGCAGGAGAGGGTAACTAGGGTAAATCGAATGGTAGTTGCAGGACAGGGTAACTAGGGTAAATAGAATGATAGTTGTAGGAGAAAGTAACTGCGGCAAATAGAATGGTAGTTACAGGAGAGGGTAACTAGGGTAAATTGAATGATAGTTGCAAGAGAGGTTAACCATAGGGTAAATAGAATGATAGTTGCAGGAGAGTGTAACTGGGGTAAATAGAATGTTAGTTGCAAGAGAGGTTAACCGTAGGGTAAATAGAATTATAGTTACAGGAGTGAGTAACGAGGGTAAATAGAATGGTAGTTACAGGAAAGAGTAACTAGGTTAAATAGAATGATAGTTACAGGAGAGGGTAACTGTCGGGTAAATAGAATGATAGTTACAGGAGAGGGTAACTGGACGGTAAATAGAATGGTAGTTGCAGGAGAGAGTAACTCGGGTAAATAGAATGGTAGTTACAGGACAGGGTAACTGTAGGGTAAATAGAATGATAGTTACAGGACAAAGTAACTGTCGGGTAAATTGAATGATAGTTAGAGGAGAAGGTAACTGTAGGGTAAATAGAATGATAGTTGCAGGAGAGGGTAACTGAATGGTAAATAGAATGGTAGTTGCAGGAGAGAGTAACTCGGGTAAATAGAATGGCAGTTACAGAACAGGGTAACTGTAGGGTAAATAGAATGATAGTTACCGGAGAGGGTAACCCGAGTAAATAGAATGATAGTTTCAGGAGACGGTAACTAGGGTAAATAGAATGGTAGTTACAGGGGAGGGTAACTAGAGTAAATAGAATGGTAGTTGCAGGACAGGGTAACTAGGGGAAATAGAATGATAGTTGCAGGAGAAAGTAACTGGGGTAAATAGAATGGTAGTTACAGGCGAGGGTAACTAGGGTAAATAGAATGTTAGTTGCAAGAGAGGTTAACCATTGTGTAAATAGAATGATAGTTACAGGAGTGAGTAATGAGGGTAAATTGAATGGTAGTTACAGGAGAGAGTGACTCGGTTAAATAGAATGATAGTTACAAGAGAGGGTAACTCGGGTAAATAGAATGATAGTTACAGGAGAGGGTAACTAGGGTAAATAGAATGGTAGTTACAGGAGTGGGTAACTGTAGGGTAAATAGAATGGTAGTTGCAGGAGAGGGTAACAAGGGTAAATAGAATGATAGTTACAGGAGAGAGTAACTAGGGTACATAGAATGGTAGTTACAGGAAAGGGTAACTAGGGTAAAAAGAATGGTAGTTACAGGTGAGGGTAACTAGGGTAAATAGAATGATAGTTGCAAGAGAGGTTAACCGTAGGGTAAATAGAATGATAGTTACAGGAGTGAGTAACGAGGGTAAATAGAATGGTTGTTACAGGAGAGAGTGACTAGGTTAAATAGAATGATAGTTACAAGAGAGGGTAACCCGGGTAAATAGAATGATAGTTGCAGGAGAGGGTAACTAGGGTAAATAGAATGGTAGTTACAGGAGAGGGTAACTAGGGTAAAAAGAATGATAGTTACAGGAAAGGGTAAGTAGGGTAAATAGAATGATAGTTACTGGAGAGGTTAACTCGGGTAAATAGAATGATAGTTACAGGAGAGGGTAACTGTAGGTTAAATAGAGTGGTAGTTACAAGAGAGAGTAATTAGGGTAAATAGAATGGTCGTTACAGGAGAGAGTAACTCGTGTAAATAGAATGATAGTTACAGGAGAGGGTAACTGGGGTAAATAGATTGGTAGTTACAGGAGAGGGTAACTAGGGTAAATAGAATGGTAGTAGCAGGAGAGGGTAACTAGGGTAAATCGAATGGTAGTTACAGGACAGGGTAACTAGGGTAAATAGAATGATAGATGCAGTAGAAAGTAACTGGGGTAAATAGAATGGTAGTTACAGGAGAGGGTAACTAGGGTAAATTGAATGATAGTTGCAAGAGAGGTTAACCATAGGGTAAATAGAATGATAGTTGCAGGAGAGTGTAACTGGGGTAAATAGAATGTTAGTTGCAAGAGAGGTTAACCGTAGGGTAAATAGAATTATAGTTACAGGAGTGAGTAACGAGGGTAAATAGAATGGTAGTTGCAGGAGAGAGTAACTCGGGTAAATAGAATGGTAGTTACAGGACAGGGTAACTGTAGGGTAAATAGAATGATAGTTACCGGAGAGGGTAACCCGGGTAAATAGAATGATAGTTGCAGGAGAGGGTAACTAGGGTAAATAGAATGGTAGTTACAGGAGAGGGTAACTAGGGTAAAAAGAATTATAGTTACAGGAAAGGGTAAGTAGGGTAAATAGAATGATAGTTACTGGAGAGGTTAACTCGGGTAAATAGAATGATAGTTACAGGAGAGGGTAACTGTAGGTTAAATAGAGTGGTAGTTACAACAGAGAGTAATTAGGGTAAATAGAATGGTCGTTACAGGAGAGAGTAACTCGTGTAAATAGAATGATAGTTACAGGAGAGGGTAACTGGGGTAAATAGATTGGTAGTTGCAAGAGAGGTTAACCGTAGGGTAAATAGAATGGTAGTTACAGGAGAGGTTAACTAGGGTAAATAGAATGGTAGTTGCAGGACAGGGTAACTAGGGTAAATAGAATGATAGTTGCAGGAGAAATTAACTGGGGTAAATAGAATGGTAGTTGCAGGAGAGGGTAACTCGGATAAATCGAATGATAGTTGCAAGAGAGGTTAACCATTGTGTAAATAGAATGATAGTTACAGGAGTGAGTAATGAGGGTAAATAGAATGATAGTTACAGGAGAGGGTAACTAGGGTAAATTGAATGATAGTTGCAAGAGAGGTTAACCATAGAGTAAATAGAATGATAGTTGCAGGAGAGTGTAACTGGGGTAAATAGAATGTTCGTTGCAAGAGAGGTTAACCGTAGGGTAAATAGAATTATAGTTACAGGAGTGAGTAACGAGGGTAAATAGAATGGTAGTTGCAGGAAAGAGTAACTAGGTTAAATAGAATGATAGTTACAGGAGAGGGTAACTGTCGGGTAAATAGAACGATAGTTACAGGAGAGAGTAACTAGGGTAAATTGAATGGTCGTTACAGGAGTGAGTAACTAGGGTAAATAGAATGATAGTTACAGGAGAGGGTAACTGGGGTAAATAGATTGGTAGTTACAGGAGAGGGTAACTAGGGTAAATAGAATGGTAGTTGCAGGACAGGGTAACTAGGGTAAATAGAATGATAGTTGCAGGAGAAATTAACTGGGGTAAATAGAATGGTAGTTACAGGAGAGGGTAACTAGGGTAAATAGAATGACAGTTGCAAGAGAGGTTAACCGTAGGTTAAATAGAATGATAGTTACAGGAGTGAGTAATGAGGGTAAATAGAATGGTTGTTACAGGAGAGAGTGACTAGGTTAAATAGAATGGTAGTTGTAGGAGAGGGTAACTAGGATCAATAGAATAATAGTTGCAAGAGAGGTTAACCATTGTGTAAATAGAATGATAGTTACAGGAGTGAGTAATGAGGGTAAATAGAATGGTAGTTACAGGAGAGAGTGACTAGGTTAAATAGAATGATAGTTACAAGAGAGGGTAACTCGGGTAAATAGAATGATAGTTACAGGAGAGGGTAACTAGGGTAAATAGAATGGTAGTTACAGGAGTGGGTAACTGTAGGGTAAATAGAATGGTCGTTGCAGGAGAGGGTAACAAGGGTAAATAGAATGATAGTTACAGGAGAGAGTAACTAGGGTACATAGAATGGTAGTTACAGGAAAGGGTAACTAGGGTAAATAGAATGGTAGTTACAGGAGAGGGTAACTAGGGTAAATAGAATGATAGTTGCAAGAGAGGTTAACCGTAGGGTAAATAGAATGATAGTTACAGGAGTGAGTAATGAGGGTAAATAGAATGGTTGTTACAGTAGTGAGTGACTAGGTTAAATAGAATGATAGTTACAAGAGAGGGTAACTCGGGTAAATAGAATGATAGTTACAGGAGAGGGTAACTAGGGTAAATAGAATGGTAGTTACAGGAGTGGGTAACTGTAGGGTAAATAGAATGGTAGCTGCAGGAGAGGGTAACAAGGGTAAATAGAATGATAGTTGCAGGAGTGAGTAACTAGGGTACATCGAATGGTAGTTACAGGAAAGGGTAACTCGGGTAAATTGAATGATAGTTACAGGAGAGGGTAACTGTAGGTTAAATAGAGTGGTAGTTACAACAGAGAGTAATTAGGGTAAATAGAATGGTCGTTACAGGAGAGAGTAACTCGTGTAAATAGAATGATAGTTACAGGAGAGCGTAACTGGGGTAAATAGATTGGTAGTTACAGGAGAGGGTAACTAGGGTAAATAGAATGGTAGTTACAGGAGAGGGTAACTAGGGTAAATAGAATGGTAGTTGCAGGACAGGGTAACTAGGGTAAATAGAATGATAGTTGCAGGAGAAAGTAACTGGGATAAATAGAATGGTAGTTACAGGAGAGGGTAACTAGGGTAAATTGACTGATAGTTGCAAGAGAGGTTAACCATAGGGTAAATAGAATGATAGTTGCAGGAGAGTGTAACTGGGGTAAATAGAATGTTCGTTGCAAGAGAGGTTAACCGTAGGGTAAATAGAATTATAGTTACAGGAGTGAGTAACGAGGGTAAATAGAATGGTAGTTGCAGGAAAGAGTAACTAGGTTAAATAGAATGATAGTTACAGGAGAGGGTAACTGTCGGGTAAATAGAACGATAGTTTCAGGAGAGAGTAACTAGGGTAAATTGAATGGTCGTTACAGGAGAGAGTAACTAGGGTAAATAGAATGATAGTTACAGGTGAGGGTAAATAGAATGGTAGTTACAGGAGAGAGTAACTAGGGTAAATAGAATGGTAGTTACAGGAGAGGGTAACTAGGGTAAATAGAATGGTAGTTGCAGGACAGGGTATCTAGGGTAAATAGAATGATAGTTGCAGGAGAAATTAACTGGGGTAAATAGAATGGTAGTTGCAGGAAAGGGTAACTAGGGTAAATAGAATGATAGTTGCAGGAGAAAGTAACTAGGGTAAATAGAATGATAGTTACAGGAGAGGGTAACTGGGGTAAATAGATTGGTAGTTACAGGAGAGGGTAAATAGAATGGTAGTTACAGGAGAGAGTAACTAAGGTAAATAGAATGGTAGTTACAGGAGAGGGTAACTAGGGTAAATAGAATGGTAGTTGCAGGAGAGGGTAACTAGGATAAATAGAATGGTAGTTACAGGAGAGGGTAACTAGGGTAAATAGAATGGTAGTTGCAGGAGAGGGTAAATAGAATGGTAGTTACAGGAGAGAGTAACTAAGGTAAATAGAATGGTAGTTACAGGAGAGGGTAACTAGGGTAAATAGAATGGTCGTTACAGGAGAGAGTAACTCGTGTAAATAGAATGATAGTTACAGGAGAGGGTAACTGGGGTAAATAGATTGGTAGTTACAGGAGAGGGTAACTAGGGTAAATAGAATGGTAGTTACAGGAGAGGGTAACTAGGGTAAATAGAATGGTAGTTGCAGGACAGGGTAACTAGGGTAAATAGAATGATAGTTGCAGGAGAAAGTAACTGGGGTAAATAGAATGGTAGTTACAGGAGAGGTTAACTAGGGTAAATTGAATGATAGTTGCAAGAGAGGTTAACCATAGGGTAAATAGAATGATAGTTGCAGGAGAGTGTAACTGGGGTAAATAGAATGTTCGTTGCAAGAGAGGTTAACCGTAGGGTAAATAGAATTATAGTTACAGGAGTGAGTAACGAGGGTAAATAGAATGGTAGTTACAGGAAAGAGTAACTCGGTTAAATAGAATGATAGTTACAGGAGAGGGTAACTGTCGGGTAAATAGAACGATAGTTACAGGAGAGAGTAACTAGGGTAAATTGAATGGTCGTTACAGGAGAGAGTAACTAGGGTAAATAGAATGATAGTTACAGGAGAGGGTAAATAGAATGGTAGTTACAGGAGAGAGTAACTAGGGTAAATAGAATGGTAGTTACAGGAGAGGGTAACTAGGGTAAATAGAATGGTAGTTGCAGGTTACAGGGTAACTCGGGTAAATAGAATGATAGTTGCAGGAGAAATTAACTGGGGTAAATAGAATGGTAGTTGCAGGAAAGGGTAACTAGGGTAAATAGAATGATAGTTGCAGGAGAAAGTAACTAGGGTAAATAGAATGATAGTTACAGGAGAGGGTAACTGGGGTAAATAGATTGGTAGTTACAGGAGAGGGTAAATAGAATGATAGTTGCAGGAGAAATTAACTGGGGTAAATAGAATGGTAGTTGCAGGATAGGGTAACTAGGGTAAATAGAATGATAGTTGCAGGAGAGAGTAACTAAGGTAAATAGAATGGAAGTTACAGGAGAGGGTAACTAGGGTAAATAGAATGGTAGTTGCAGGAGAGGGTAACTAGGATAAATAGAATGGTAGTTACAGGAGAGGGTAACTAGGGTAAATAGAATGGTAGTTGCAGGAGAGGGTAACTAGGATAAATAGAATGATAGTTGCAAGAGAGGTTAACCATTGTGTAAATAGAATGGGAGTTACAGGAGAGGGTAACTAGGGTATAAAGAATGATAGTTACAGGAAAGGGTAAGTAGGGTAAATAGAATGATAGTTACTGGAGAGGTTAACTCGGGTAAATAGAATGATAGTTACAGGAGAGGGTAACTTGGGTAAATAGAATGGTAGTTACAGGAGTGGGTAACTGTAGCGTAAATAGAATGGTAGTTGCAGGAGAGGGTAACAAGGGTAAATAGAATGATAGTTACAGGAGAGAGTAACTAGGGTACATAGAATGGTAGTTACAGGGAAGGATAACTAGGGTAAATAGAATGGTAGTTACAGGAGAGGGTAACTAGGGTAAATAGAATGATAGTTGCAAGAGAGGTTAACCGTAGGGTAAATAGAATGATAGTTACAGGAGTGAATAACGAGGGTAAATAGAATGGTTGTTACAGGAGAGAGTGACTAGGTTAAATAGAATGATAGTTACAAGAGAGGGCAACTCGGGTAAATAGAATGATAGTTACAGGAGAGGGTATCTATAGGGGACAATGTGTAATTGTTAAAGGAGAAGGAGGACAACTGACATTAAAGTGGAAAATGAAGTTGGGATAAATGCAGTGGTTGTTGTACAGAGGGTAACTCAACAGGCCAGAAATAATGAACATTAAAGGGGATGATGATGATATTGATAAGTAATGTGGATATTAAAGAAGGGGGAACTAGGAGTAAGCACAGTGAATTAACTGGAGTCCTATGACATTTGACAAAAGAACATAAGAAATAGAAGCATGTGTATGCCATTTCTATAGGTATATAAAAAGGTAAAGAGCGGCTAAAGTAAATGTTGGTCCCTTAGAGGACGAGACCGGGGAATTAGTAATGGGGAACATGGAGATGGCAGAAACTCTGAACAAATATTTTGTATCAGTCTTTGCACAAACAATATCCCAACAGTGGGTAGTCAAGGAGCCATGGGGGGGAAGGAACTTAACACAATCACAATCACTAAGGAGGTGGTACTCAGTAAGATAATGGGACTAAAGGCAGATAAATCCCCTGGACCTGATGGCTTTCATTAGAGGGTCTTAAGAGAAGTAGCGGCAGAGATTGTGGATGCATTGGTTGTAATTTACCAAAATTCCCTGGATTCTGGGGCGCCACAAGCAGTTTGGAAAACTGCAAATGTAACATCCCTATTTTAAAAAGGAAGCAGACAAAAAGCAGGAAACTATAGACCAATTAGCCAACATCTGTGATTGGGAAAATATTGAAGTCCATTATTAAAGAAGCAGTAGCAGGACATTTGGAAAGGCATAATTCAATCAGGCAGAGTCAGCATGGATTTATGAAGGGGATTTATGACAAATTTGCTGGAATTCTGTGAAGATGTAACAAACAGGGTGGATAAAAGGGAACCAGTGGATGTGGTATATTTGGACTTCCAGAAGGCATTTGACAAGATGCCACATAAAAGGTTACTGCACAAGATAAAAGTTCACGGTGTTTGGGTGGATTAGCATGGATAGAGGATTGGCTAACTAACAGAAAACAGAGAGTCGGGATAAATGGTTCATTCTCTGGTTGGCAACCAGTAACTAGTGGGGTGCCGCAGGGATCAGTGCTGGGACCCCAACTATTTACAATCTAGATTAACGACTTGGAAGAAGGGACCGAGTGTAACGTAGCCAAGTTTGCTGACTATACAAAGATGGGAGGAAAAGCAATGTATGAGGAGGACACAAAAAATTTGCAAAAGGACATAGACAGGCTAAGTGAGTGGGCAAAAATTTGGCAGAGTATAACGTTGGAAAATGTGAGGTCATGCACTTTGGCAGAAAAAAAATCAAAGAGCAAGTTATTATTTAAATGGAAAAAGATTGCAAAGTGCTGCAGTACAGCGGGACCTGGGGGTATTTGTGCATGAAATACAAAAGGATAGTATGCAGGTACAACAAGTGATCAGCAAGGCCAATGGAATCTTGGCCTTTATTGCAAAGGGGATGGAGTATAAAAGCAGGGAAGTCTTACTACAGTTATACAGGGTATTGGTGAGACAACACCGGGAATACTGCGAGCAGTTCTAGTTTCCATATTTACGAAAGGATATACTTGTTTTGGAGGGAGTTCAGAGAAGGTTCACTAGGTTGATTCCGGGGATGAGGGGGTTGACATGAGGAAAGGTTGAGTAGGTTGGCCTCTACTCATTGGAATTCAGAAGAATGAGAGGTGATGTTATCGAAACATATAAGATTATGAGGTGGATGCAGAGAGGATGTTTCCACTGATAGGGGAGACCAGAACTAGAGCGCATAATCTTCGTCCTGCACCTGGGCAGGACCGGAACCAATGTCCAAGGGGGAGTGTTTGCTAGTGCTGTTGGGGAGGGGTTAAACTAATATGGCAGGGGGATGGGAACCTATGCAGGGAGACAGAGGGAAGTAGAATGGGGGCAGAATCAAAAGATAGAAAGAAGAAAAGTAAAAGTGGAGGGCAGAGAAACCCAAGGCAAAAAGCAAAAAGGGCCACATTACAGCAAAATTCTAAAGGGGCAAAGTGTGTTAAAAAGACAAGTCTGAAGGCTCTGTGCCTCAATGTGAGGAGTATTCGTAAGAAGATGGATGAATTAACTGCGCAGATAGCTGTTAACGGATATGATGTAATTGGCATCACGGAGACATGGCTCCAGGGTGACCAAGGCTGAGAACTCAACATCCAGGGGTATTCAACATTCAGGAAGGATAGACAGAAAGGAAAAGGAGGTGGGGTGGCGTTGCTGGTTAAAGAGGAAATTAATGCAATAGTAAGGAAGGACATTAGCTTGGATGATGTGGAATTGGTGTGGGTGGAGCTACGGAATACCAAAGGGCAGAAAACGCTAGTGGAAGTTGTGTACAGCCCACAAAGCAGTAGTAGTGAGGTTGGGGACAGCATCAAACAAGAAATTAGGGATGCGTGCAATAAAGGTACAGCAGTTATCATGGGTGACTTTCTTGTTGTGCGAGGCCCCTTGGGGAAGAGTGACCATAATATGGTAGAATTCTTTATTAAGGTGGAGAGTGACACAGATAATTCAGTGACTAGGGTCCTGAACTTAAGAAAAGGTAACTTCGATGGTATGAGACGTGAATTGGCTAGAATAGACTGGCGAGTGATACTTAAATGGTCGGTGAATAGGCAATGGCAAACATTTAAAGATCACATGGATGAACTTCAACAATTGTACATCCCTGTCTGGAGTAAAAATAAAACGGGGAAGATGGCACAACCGTGGCTAACAAGGGAAATTAAGGATAGTGTTAAATCCAAGAAGAGGCATATAAATTGGCCAGAAAAAGTAGCAAACCTGAGGACTGGGAGAATTTTATAAATCAGCAGAGGAGGACAGAGTTTAATTAGGAGGGGGAATATAGAGTATGAGAGGAGGCTTGCTGGGAACATAAAAACTGACTGCAAAAGCTTCTGTATATATGTGAACAGAAAAAGATTAGTGAAGACAAACGTAGGTTGCTTGCAGTCAGATTCAGGTGAATTTATAATGGGGAACAAAGAAATGGCAGACCAGTTGAACAAATATGTTGGTTCTGTCTTCACGAAGGAAGACACAAATAACCTTCCGGAAATACTAGGGGACCGAGGGTCTAATGAGAAGGAGGAACTGAAGGAAATCCTTATTAGGCGGGAAATTGTGTTAGGGAAATTGACGGGATTGAAGGCCAACAAATCCCTGGGGCCTGATAGTCTGCATCCCAGAGTACTTAAGGAAGTGGTCCTAGAAATAGTGGATGCATTGGTGATCATTTTCCAACAGTCTATCGACTCTGGATCAGTTCCTATGGACTGGAGGGTAGCTAATGTAACACCACTTTTTAATAAGGGAGGGTAGAGAAAGGGGGAAATTATAGACCGGTTGGCCTGACATCAATAGTGCAGGAAATATTGGAATCAGTTATTAAAGATGAAATAACAGCGCATTTGGAAAGCAGTGACAGGATCGGTCCAAGTCAGCATGGATTTATGAAAGGGAAATCATGCTGGAAAAATCTTCTAGAATTTTTTGAAGATGTAACAGGTAGAGTGAAGAAGAGAGAACCAGTGGATGTGGTGTATTTGGACTTTCAAAAGACTTTTGACAAGTTCCCACACAAGAGATTGGTGTACAAAATTAAAGCACATGGTATTGGGATAATGTACTGACATGGATAGAGAACTGGTTGGCAGACAGGAAGCAGAGAGTCGGGATAAACGGGTCCTTTTCAGAATGACAGGCAGTCATTAGTGGAGTGCCGCAGGGCACAGTGCTGGGACCCCAGCTCTTTACAATATACATTAATGATTTAGATGAAGGAATGAGTGTAATATCTCCAAGTTTGCAGATGACGCTAAGCTGAGTGGCGGTGTGAACTGTGAGGTGGATGCTAAGAGGCTGCAGGGTGACTTGGACAGGTTAGGTGAGTGGGCAAATGCATGGCAAATGCAGTATAATGTGTATAAATGTGAGGTTATCCACTTCGGTGGCAAAAACACAAAGGTAGAATATTATCTGAATGGCGGCAGATTAGAGATAAGGGAGGTGCAACAAGATCTGGGTGTCATGGTTCATCAGTCATTGAAAGTTGGCACGCAGGTACAGCAGGCGGTAAAGAAGGCAAATGGTATGTTGGACTTCATAGCTAGGGGATTTGAGTATAGGAGCAGGGATGTCTTACTGCAGTTGTACAGGGCCTTAGTGAGGCCTCACCTGGAATATTGTGTTCAGTTTTGGTCTCCTAACCTGAGGAAGGACGTTCTTGCCATTGAGGGAGTGCAGCGAAGGTTCACCAGACTGATTCCCGGGATGGCAGGACTTACATATGAGGAGAGATTGGATCGACTGGGCCTGTATTCACTGGAGTTTAGAAGGATGAGAGGGGATCTCATAGAAAAATGTAAAATTCTGATGGGACTGGACAAGTTAGATGCAAGAAGAATGTTCCCAATGCTGGGGAAGGCCAGAACCAGGGGACATAATCTCAGGATAAGGGATAAGCCATTTAGGACTGAGATGAGGATAAACTTCTTCACTCAGAGAGTTGTTACCCTGTGGATTTCCCTATTGCAGAGAATTGTTGATGCCAGTTCATTGGATGTATTCAAGAGGGAGTTCTTATGTTCTTATATGGCCCCTCGAACCTGCTCCACCATTCAATAAAATCATGGCTACCTCAACTGCACTTTCCCACCCAATCCCCATATCCCTTGATTCCAAAGATCTATCTCTCTCTTGAATATACTCAACAATTCAGCATCTACAGCCCTTTGGGTAGAGAATTCCAAAGATTCACAACCCTCTGAGTGAAGAAATTCCTCCTCAACTTAGTATTAAATGGCCTATCCCTTATCCTGGGACTATACCCCCTAGTTCTAGACTCTCCAACCAGGGGAAACAACCTCTCAGCATCTACCTTGTCAACCCCCTCAGTATCTTATATGTTTCAATGAAATCACCTCTCATTCTTCTAAACTCCAGCGAATATAGGCCCAATCTACTCAATCTCCTTATGTGGTAGCCCTCTCAGCTCAGGAATCAATTTAGTGAATCATTGTTGCACACCCTCTAAGGCAAATATATCCTTCCTTAGATAAAGAGAACAAATGAATGCACAGTACTGCAGGTGTGGTTTCACCAAAGCCCTGTACAATTGTAGCAAGCCTTTCTTACTCTTGTACTCCAGCCCCCTTGCAATAAAGTCGAACAATCTCTTAATACTGACTTATTCTTTCTCAGATATCAGATTCCGGACCAAGCAGAGAACACCTCCTTTCCATGAAAATCTTGTTTAGTGACGTGCAAGACTGCCGCAGATATCGGGTATACTCACTGCTTCTCTTGTTGCAGTTCCTTGATGGCTGCCTTTGTTTGGCGCATTTCTCTTTGTATAGGTGCAATCCACTTGCTGTTCAAATGTGACTGTGGGTATAGAAATGGTTGTTGCAGTTTTAGATTTAGTGACTAACCATAGATATTCTTCAAGGCAAGGGCACATGGCAATAATTAATCACCAAAAGCTTTAGATTTGGTCACCAACCAATCAGAAATAGACAATAATAAAAACAGAAAATGCAGGAAATACTCAGCAGGTCAGGCAGCATCTGTGGAGAGAGAAACAGAGTTAACGTTTCGGGTCAATGACCTTTCATCAGAACTGGAAGATGAACAGTTTTTAAGCAAGTGCAGGGCCAGAAAAAAGGAGGACCAAAAGATCAAAAGGGATCTTTTGATAGGGTGGAGGACAGGAGTGATTAAATCAGAAAAGACAAATGCAACAAGTAAAGAAACAAAAGATGGGTCCAGAAGAGGTGTAAATGATCACAGCAGATTAGCAGAGAGCATGGAAAATTTGGCAAAGCGAATTGGGTTTCCGTGGCCTGGCAATGTGATGGAGAAAGGTGGGTTAACCCCAAGGGGGGTGGATCACCCCGCCGGCTGATAACAGATGGTGAAATCCACACCCCAAGCACCAGCCCACACTTCTTCCACTCACAGTAGCTCTGGTGCAGCCGTCTTCCCTTACCAACAGCTGCTGTCCACGAAAATGGAAGCAGTAGATAAGATTTAAAATATTATAGATATTTTATAATGTGGTTAGAGGGCTGGGTCACATTGAAGCAGGGATTAAAGAGTTAAACACGTACTATGTTAGGGAGACAAAAACACAAGTTGCTGATGTGGCAAGATGATCAGGTGCAGCTATAGGACAATGGTGCGAGTTCCTGTTATTCAGAGCTAAGGTCTTGAGCCTAGGAAGTGGCTTCCTGTTGTTATTCAGAACTAAGAAATAAGTTATTGTTAATGGCAAGAGGCAGAATGCAGGATACATATGTTCATACCCAAGGAGGATGCTGGAACAATTAACAAAATTAAACAATTAAACAATCTGTAACAAAGCAAAAAAAATTGTCACGCGGTAGAAAGACTGGCCAATGATAATGTAAATGATGACTTTGCAAAAATTTTGTATAAAGAAGCAGCTCCGAATGTGTTCAAATGAGAATGGTTGGTAACACATGCAGTTGAGGAACTGGTGTAGCCGTATCTCCCTTGATTATGCAATTAAACAATTCTTTTCTCCACAACAGGCCTGTGTTGAGTGTCTTTCTCATACGCCAAATCATTTTGGCATAATCGGCAGGATACATTTGGCCAAAAGGCAGACGGGCGTTTACAGGCCATCACGAGTGAGTATATTTAAACTACCACTCAATAATCCGGTGTAATCTGTTACGAAACAGTCGCCCAGAGTATCTGAATCTCTGATGGTGTAAAAGACTTAAGGATAGTTAAGAAGTCACAATAGAAATGATCAAAGTAGGATTGGCTTCACAGGTTTGTAATTGCAGACCCTAGGTTCGAGGAAACCAGGTTAAAGGGGACAACGAACCGATAGAGGGGTAGATGTACCAAACATAAATGGCGTGAAAAGATATGCTAGATTGGGGGACGGAAGGTTCACTGAGTAGGTATTTTGCCGAAGACCATAGAAAATTGATAGTTACTATGTTAAATGACGGATGGGATCCCAAAGAAGATGCCGCAAAGCAAAAATTATGGTGAGAGAAACAAAAAAACAAAAAGACGGCCAAAGTGGGTTTGATGATGGTGGCCAGTCAATATTTGCAATATAAGGCCATGGCCAGGCCTCAGCTAGAAGAATTACGTAGGTTAAGGGTAGAAGTAAGTAGTTTAAAACAGCAGACGGAGGGATGCTTTGGGCCCCGATGCAATGACCCCAAGGACGATGAGACAGACAGTAAGACAAATGACGTGCCCCCGCCCTATGAGAAAATAGTCCCAACTGCCCCGAAAGGGGATATCAGCGACGACGAAGACGAAACCTTCGTCGCACCAGTGACAGTGACAGTAAGAGGTCCCAACGCAGGGGTGCACAAATATAGGGCCTTCACTCCCCTGGAAAAACAGGGCATACTTAAGGATTTGGGTATAATAAAACCCCGCACAGAAACAGAGTTTTGGAAGTCCCTGCAAGACATTCATGATATGCATGAACGGGATGTTCACCAACTAGTAAGGGCAAAATGCCCACGTGACAAATGGAATACCCTGGCACAAAATTTTAGGGATGGGACCAGGGTTCCCAACGTAACCACAGGCTGCATACGATGGATTCAAGATTGCCGTACAGACTGTCTTGGGACCATCACAGCCCAATTGGGGCTTTATAATGTTGGTAAAACAAAAGAAAAATGAGAATAGTAATGAACATGGAGAGCGTTTATGGACAGCATATCAAGAGTCGTCAGGCCAGGCCAACCCAGACCGGAATGATATCCCCTTCTATAAAATGTTTAAGATGGGCTGTCGGCAGAGCATCAGAAAATTCTCAAAATTGGGGTAATAGCAGCCAATACGTACGATGGATTGGTACAATGGGCATGTCAGATAGATAGTGAGACAACAAAACAGATAAAGACCGATGTGGCGGCCGTGTGAGTGGGGAATAGTCAGGAGTATTATAATTGTGGAAAGATGGGACATCGAAAAAGCGAGTGTAGATCATCCCCACAGAAATGCCAGCACTGCGGCAGAACCGGTCACCCCAAGGACCATTGCTGGGCAAAAGGAATTGGGGGGGGGGGGTGGGGGGGGCAGAAAGGACATGGAGCAGATAAGGAAACCCCACGGGCTAACTTAACTGGAGCAACTAGGCAACAACTATTCCAGGCCTTGAAGTAAATGTATTGAAGGTCAGCGGCCCCCCTACGGAGTGAAGGTGACCTGCATATTCACGTGACAACAGTGTTCGGGGGCCGGCAGTGTGATATATTAGTGGATACTCAGGGTATTGGTCTCTATTACAGACAGGCATTTACAGGCCATCATGAGTGAGTATATTTAAACTACCACTCAATAATCCGATGTAATCTGTTACGAAACTACCCTTGCCAACTACCCGAAAAATTATGACGGTAAGGGGGCTGGAAGGGACCAATTCGACTGCCAAGTTAAGCGAGGTTGTATTATTGGAAGTAGCTGGGATCTTACTACTGGCCCAATTTTACATAATGCCCAACAATGAGGGTACGATACTAGGAATAGATTTATTGGATCAATTAGGGGCGTTGGTGGACCCCCGAGGAAAGAAGGTAATTTGGGTAAAGGCCAATGGTCAGAAGACGAGTGTGTCAGGGAGGCAAGATAGATTTCATGGACATGCTAAAGTAGGAAGTGCCCAGATCATAACAAGAGATTGGGATGTGCTAGGACAATGGGGGGCCGTCTGCCAGCACATCAGTGGAGTTTGGGCAACGTCCAAGCAAGACTGCGGGTTGGTGGGGGGGGACTCTGCAGTGATCTCAGGACCAGAACATACCTCACATAAACAACATCCCATTAAACCAGAGGCAACGACCGCCGTAAAACAAATCGTAAAGGAGTTATTAAATAATGAGATACTTAGAGAAGCGGAAGGAACTATCAACTCCCTGGAGTGGCCAGTAAAGAAGCAAGACAGGTCATACAGGCTGACCATTGACTACACAGCTTTGAATAAGGTAACCCCAAAACAGCACCCCATTGTGGCAAGCCCCGCTACCATACTTAATGGGTTGAAGCCCGAACACCAGGTGTTCATGGCACTAGACATAGCCCAATGGCTTTTGGTCCATACCCCTGACAAAGGAATCCTAGGATAAATTTGCCTTTACGGTGGGTGACCACCAATATACTTGGATGCGGGTCCCACAAGGATTCCACAATACTCTGGCAATATTTCACTGAACCATGAGCCAGGCCATAGAAAAAGTGGACCTGACACCATACAGAAGTACGATACTGCAGTATGTAGACGACCTGTTGATAGCCTCAGAAGACAAAAGGGGGTACACTGATGCACTTAGAGGTCCTAGAAGCCTTACGAGAAGCAGGGTTTAAGGTAAACCCCAAAAAGGCACAGATTGGACAAGCCACAGTACAGTACTTGGGACACAAGATCTCCCAAGGCACTCGGACAATGTCCAAGGATAGGAAAGAAGCTATTAGAATCATGCCCTGTCCAAAAACGGTCCGAGGAGTGCGAAAGGTACTGTGACTCTTTATCTACTGCAGGAATTTTATAGCCAACTTAGCAGCAATTGCGGAACCCGTGCAGAGGTTGGTAAAGGGGGGAAAACCGTCTCTAGAGACTATACAATAGGGTCCCAAGCAAGAGACGGCATATGGAAATCTGAAGGAGGCCCTAGTGTCCGCCCCAGGATTGGGACTCCCGAATATGGACCTCCCTTTCCCTGTTCACTGTGAGAACCAAGAAGGCTTTTATGGAGCCATGGTAACACAAATGCACGGGGACAGAATGAGACCCATAGCTTACGATTCAACCCAACAATCACCAATAGCTGCGGACTTGTCCAGATGCGTGACTGCAATAGACTGCGCCACATGGGCAGTCAAGGTCAATGAACCTGTCGTGATGACAGGCGAAATTGTCCTACACACCAAACACACTCTGGTAGAAATGTTGAATACTGGAAAGCTTCGGGCCGTCTCCAATGTCCGCCGAGCAAAGTGGGAAGCTGTTTTACTGCTCCACGATGAATCAGTAAAGATAGTCAGAGACACCGGGGAAAACCGGCAGAAGGAATCCTCAGTCGGGGGGAGCCCCACAAGTGTAACACATTAGAATGAGAAGATTCCCCAGAGAATGTAAGTGAGATAGCTCTCGAAAACCCAGACCTCACATTGTACGTGGATGGATCCCGATGGTACGTCGATGGCCACCCACGAACGGGATGGGCGGTATTAAACCAGTGATGCAGGGAGCGCTGGACGGAGGCCTTTCGGCCTCTTGGGATTGGTGGTGGCCGGGAATTGGGCACGACGTTGCTAAACATTGTCAGCACTGTGTTACGTGCGCCCAACATAATCCGGGAAAAGCGATAGAAATAAGAATGGCGCACCAACCCTGCCCACGAGGACCATGGGAAAACATACAAATTGATTTTACTGGGCCCCTAATAAACTCCAGGGGAAGGAAATACTGCTTTGTGATTATTAACCAGTTTACAACGTGGGTGGTTTTCTCCAAAACAGACGTGTGTTGAGTGTCTTTGTCATACTCCACATCATTTATGATGACTGATCAGCAACAAAATCATTCCATTGCCCCCTCCTCTCCTAAAAACAGTGACCCTGCTGTGACACCAGTCCAAGGGTGCACGGAGCCCTCTGGTACTTCATCAAAGTGACTGTTCTTCATGGGTGTGAGCTCTGCCATTGAGTGTCAGCAGCTATTCCAACATGGAGGGCATCACAGGCGAGTCCAATCCCGTCTTCGCCCGTTGTCCACGTGGGTACATTTTCCAATAGGAATCCCTGGGCAGCAATAAGGAACAGGAACCCGTCTTACCTCCCTCAGCCCGATTGGTGCCGAGGCCAAATTTAGCATCCGTGTTGCTGCCACGGCTGAAATGAACACAGACCGCACATGGAACTTGGGCCTTCCTCTGTACTGTGCAACACCACTCTGGAGTACTTTTTAAATTCATTCCTGGGATGTGGACGCTGCTGTCAAGGCCAGCATTTATTGGCCATCCCTAATCTCACTTGAGAAGATGGAGATGAGCTGCCTTCTTGAACCGCTGCAGTCTTTTTGGTGACAGTACTCCCATAGTGCTGTTAGAAGGGAGTTCCAGGATTTTGACCCAGCGACGATGAAAGAACAGCGATATATTTCCAAGTCAGAATGGTGTGTGACTTGGAGGGGAACTTGCAGGTGGTGGTGTTCACATGCTGCCCTTGTCTTTTGAGGTGATAGAGGTTGTGGCTTTGGGAGGTGCTGCTGAAGAAGCCTTGGTGATTGCTGCAGTGCATCTTGTAGATGATACATACTGAAGTCATAGTGCGCCGGTGGTGGAGGGAGTGAATGTTTAACATGGTGGACAGGGTGCCGATCAAGCGGGCTGCTTTGTCCTGGATGGTGTCGAATTTCTTGAGTGTTGTTGGAGCTGCACTCATCCAGGCAAGTGGAGTGTATTACATCACACTCCTGACTTGTGCCTTGTAAATGGTGGAAAGGCTTTGGGGAATAAGGAGGTGAGATACTCGCCACAGAATACCCAGCCTCTGACCTGTTCTTGTGACCACAGTATTTATGTGGCTGGTCCAATGACGTTTCTGGTCAATGGCAACCCCCAAGATCTTCTAGAATTTTTTGAGGATGTAACTAGTAGAGTGGACAAGGGAGAACCAGTGGATGTGGTGTATTTGGACTTTCAAAAGGCTTTTGACAAGATCCCACACAAGAGATTAGTGTGCAAAATTAAAGCACATGGTATTGGGGGTAATGTATTGACGTGGATAGAGAACTGGTTGGCAGACAGGAAGCAAAGAGTAGGAATAAATGGGTTCTTTTCAGAATGACAGGCAGTGACTAGTGGGGTACCGCAAGGTTCAGTGCTGGGACCTCAGCTATTTACAATATACATTAATAATTTAGACGAAGGAATTGAATGTAATATCTCCAAGTTTGCAGATGACACTAAGCTGGGTGGCAGCGTGTGCTGTGAGGAGGATGCCAAGAGGCTGCAGGGTGACTTGGATAGGTTAGGTGAGTGGGCAAATGCATGGCAGATGCAGTATAATGTAGATAAATGTGAGCTTATCCACTTTGGTGGCAAAAACAGGAAGGCAGAATATTATCTGAATGGTGACAGGTTAGGAAAAGGGGAGGTGCAACGAGACCTGGGTGTCATGGTACATCAGTCATTGAAAGTTGGAATGCAGGTACAGCAGGCAGTGAAGAAGGCAAATGGCATGTCATAGCGAGAAGAATTGAGTATAGGAGCAGGGAGGTCTTACTGCAGTTGTACAGGGCCTTGGTGAGGCCACACCTTGAATATTGTGTACAGTTTTGGTCTCCTAATCTGAGGAAAGACATTCTTGCTATTGAGGGAGTGCAGTGAAGGTTCACCAGACTGATTCCTGGGATAGCAGGACTGACGTATGAAGAAAGACTGGATCGACTAGGCTTGTATTCACTGGAATTTAGAAGAATGAGAGGGGTTCTCATAGAAATATATAAAATTCTGATGGGATTGGACAGGTTAGATGCAGGAAGAATGTTCCTGATGTTGGGAAAGTCCAGAACCAGGAGTCACAGTCTAAAGATAAGGGGTAAGCCATTTAGGACCGAGATGAGGAGAAACTTCTTCACTCAGAGAATTGTGAACCTGTGGAATTCTCTACCACAGAAAATGGTAGAGAACTGGTTGGCAGACAGGAAGCAAAGAGTAGGAATAAACGGGTCTTTTTCAGAATGACAGGCAGTGACTAGTGGGGTACCGCAAGGTTCAGTACTGGGACCCCAGCTATTTACAATATACATTAATGATTTAGACGAAGGAATTGAATGTGATATCTCCAAGTTTGCAGATGACACTAAGCTGGGTGGCAGCGTGAGCTGTGAGGAGGATACAAAGAGGCTGCAGGGTGACTTGAACAGTTTAGGTGAGTGGGCAAATGCATGACAGATGCAGTATAATGTAGATAAATGTGAGCTTATCCACTTTGGTGGCAAAAACAGGAAGGCAGAATATTATCTGAATGGTGACAGGTTAGGAAAAGGGGAGATGCAATGAGACCTGAGTTGTTGAGGCCAGAAAGTTGTTGAGGCCAGTTCGTTAGATATATTCAAAAGGGAGTTAGATATGGCCCTTATGGCTAAAGGGATCAAGGGGTATGGAGAGAAAGCAGGAATGGGGTACTGAAGTTGCATGATCAGCCATGATCATATTGAGTGGTGATGCAGGCTCGAAGGGCCGAATGGCCTAATCCTGCCCCTATTTTCTATGTTGATGATGTGGATTCGGCGATGGTAATGCCATTGAATTTCGAGAGGTGGTGGTTACATTCTCTCCTGTTGGACATATTCATTGCCTGACACTTGTTAGCCACTAATGTTACTTGCCACTTATAAGCCCAAGTTTGAATGTTGTCCACATAATGCTGCAGGTGGGCATGGACTGCTTCATTATCGGAGGAGTTGCAAATGGAACTGAACACTGTGTAATCATCAGCGAACATCCCCACTTCTGATCTGATGATGGAGGGAAGGTCATTGATGAAGCAGCTGAAGATGGTTGGGCCTAGAATACTGCCAGGAGGTGCTCCTGCAGCAATGTCCTGGGGCTGAGGTGTTTGACCTCCAACAACCACCTTCCTTTTGCTAGGTATGACTCCAAGCATAACCATCTTCCTTTGTGCTAGGCATGAGTCCAGCCAGTGGAGAGTTTTCCCCCCGATTCCCATTGACTTCAATTTCATTAGGGCTCCTTAATGTCACACTCAGTCAAATGTTGCCTTGATGTCAAGGGCAGTCACTCTCACCTCACCTCTGGAATTCAACTCTTTTGTCTAAGTTTGGACTAAGGCTGTAATGAGGTCTGGGGCTGAGTGGTCCTGGCAGAACCCAAACTGAGCATCGGTGAGCAGGTTATTGATGAGCAAGTGCCGCTTGATAGCACTGTTGATGGCACCTTCCATCACTTTGCTGATGATTGAGAGTCGACTGTTGGGGCGGTACTTGGCTGGATTGGATTTGTCCTGCTTTTTGTGGACAGAACATACCTGAGCAGTTTTTCACATTGTCAGGTAGATGCCAGCATTGTAGCTGGATAGAACAGCTTGGTTAGCGGCACGGCTGGATCTATAGCACAAGTCTTCAGCACTAAAGGTGGGATGTTGTCGGAGCCCATAGCCGTTGCTGCATCTAGTGCGCTCAGTCGTTCCTTGATAGGACGTAGAGTGAATCAAATTGGCTGAAGACTGGCTACTGTGATGGTGGGAATGTCAGGAGGAGGCCGATATGGATCATCCACTCGTCACTTCTGGCTGGAGATGGTTGCAAACGCTTCAGCCTTGTCTTTTGCACTCGCATGCTGGAGTCCATTGAAGATGGGGATATTCATGGAGCCTTCTCCTCCCATTAGTTGTTTAATGGTCCACCACTATTCACGACTGGATATGGCAGCACTGCAGAGCTTTGATCTGATCTGTTGATTGTGGGATCACTGAGCTCTGTTTATAGCATGCTGCTTCTGCGTTTTAGCACGGATGTAGTCCTGTGTTGCAGATTCCCCAGATTGGCACCTCATCTTTAGGTATGCCATATGCTGCTCTTGACATGCTCTTCTGCACTCCTCATTGAACCAGGGGTGGTGCTCTGGCTTGATGGTAATGGTAGAGTGAGGGCTATAAGGTTACAGATTGTGGTGGAATACAATTCTGCTGCTGCTGATGTCCCACAGCGCCTCACAGATGCCCAATTTTGAGCTGCTAGATCTGTTCTGAATCTATTCCATTCAGCACAGTGGTAGTGCCACACAACAGGATGGAGGGTGTCCTCAGTGTCATGATGGGATTTCGTCTCCACAAGGACTGTGCAGTAGTCACTGCTACCAATGCTGTCATGGACAGATGCATTTGCAACAGCTAGATTGATGAGGACGAGGTCAAGTAGGTTTTTCCCTCGTGTTGGTTCTCTCACCACTTGTCGCAGGCCTAGTCTGGCAGATATGTCCTTCAGTAGTCGTGCTGACGATCCACTCTTGGTGATGGACATTGAAGTCCCCCACCCAGAGCATATTCTGTGCCCTTGCTACCCTCAGTGCTTCTTCCAAGTGGTGCTCAACATGGAGGAGTACTGATTCATCAGCTGAGGGAGGGTGGTAGGTGGTAATCAGCAGGAGGTTTCCTTGCCCATGCTTGACCTGAATCCATGAGACTTCATGGGGAGTCCTGAGTCAGTGTTAAGTACTCCCAGGGCCACTCACTCCAATTGTATACCACTGTACTGCCACCTCTGGTGGGTCTGTCCTGCTGGTGGAAGAGGGTTGGTGATGGAGGCGTCCATTAGCTGAAAGCCATGATTCTGTGAGTATGACTACGTCAGGCTGTTGCTTGACTAGCTTGTGGAACAGCTCTCCCAATTTTAACACAAGTCCCCAGATGTTGGTGAGGAGGGGTTTGTAGGGTCGACTGGGCTGGTTGTGTCCGTAGCCGGTGCCGTCCGGTTGTATTCTTTTTCTTGGTGTATTTTTTTACAACTGAATGGCTTGCTAGGCCATTTCATAGGCTGTTAAGAGTCAATTTCATTGCTGTGGGTCTGAATCACATATAGGCCAGACCAGGTAAGGACAGCAGATTTCCTTCCCTAAAGGACATTAGATGGGTTTTTCCGACAATCCAATAGTTTCATGGTCACCATTACAGACACTAGCTTTTTATTCCAGATTTATTTAATTAACTGAATATAAATTCGGCAGCTGCCATGGTGGAATTTGAACCCACGTCTCTGAATCATTATTCCAGGCCTTTGGATTACTCATCCTGTAACATAACCACTATGCTACCGTTTCCTCAGAAAAGTGATAATGACCAGTTAATCTGTTTTATAGGCCAGACCAGGTAAGGATAGCAGATTTCCTTCCCTTATACAAATAGAAAATGCTGGAAATACTCAGCAGGTCAGTTAGCATCTGTAGAGAGAGAATCAGAGTTAGCGTTTCGGGTCAATGACTCTTTGTCAGAACTGGAAAAAATTAGAGATGTAACAGGTTTTTAAGCAAGTGTATGGGCATGAAAAGGGGCAGAGGAGGAAAGAACAAAAATGGAAGGTCTGTGATAAGGTGGAAGGCAGAAGAGATTAAGGGCTGGAAATTTGGTACTGCCCATTTTGAGGTGTTATTCCTGGTGGGGCCATAAGTATAGCGCCCTCTAAAAGTTTGCGCTTCCTACTGAGAAATTTGGTTGAATCGCACCAAGAGGGAAAGGGGGTGCTAAATCAGGAGTTCTACAACTCTCCTCAGATGCTCCAAAGAGGTGGAATGTGCTATAGTTTTCCAGTAGGAAGGAGGTCTGTCCCATGAGTTTTCCACAGGCTTTGAATGGAGGTGGCTCAGGATGTTTCTGCAAGAGACACGGTGCTGCGAACTGCAACACAATGTCGCAAGAAGTTCAACGACTACACTAGGATTGTCAGGCTGAGTACCCTTTCTATTAATGCACCAATGCCATGATGTGAACCTCACTGTCTTACACAATGTAAAGTATTTGCAATATCTGCCCCTTCTCTATGTGTTCCAGGCTATGGTCTTGGTTGGTGAAGCCACCTGAAAAGTTGAGGCTCAGTTCACCAGCCATGCCCTGCGCATCCAAGCGTCGCGCACCTTCTTGTTTCCTACTCAGTTTCACCCCTCCTCGCACTATCCTTTCACTCTTGTAAAATATCAGCCTGATCCATAATCCTAGATGGCTCTCACCTCATTCCACCGATCCCACATGCACTATGCGCAACCACGCAGATTCAAATGGACATCTGCACACTTCCGACAGTAGGAGCTACTCTACTATGGAAGGCACATGTGCCACATGATGAACTGCACACTCGCTCACACCTTCTTGTGTTTCTTACTGCAGGCGAAAGTGGCTCACAATTGTCGAGAGTAGCAGCGCACCGGAGGTGGGGTATCTGATATACTGGACCTCACTGAGGTCGAGGAGTGAGTGTCTGCCCGCATGGGCACACTAGTTGGTGTGGTGACGGGCGGCGAAGCAGAGCCCTCTGTGGATAGTGACAGTATATGAATGGTGTGTGCAACTTATGTGAGGTCCGTGACCTTTGATAACAAATGGCCTACTCCCTAACATATAAGTGTCCAAGCCACTTTCCTCTTGCCTCCCTGCCCCCTTCCTTGCTGCTTACCACACTTCTGTTGCTTTGTGCTTACAGATGATGAACCAGAAGCACGGCAGCCTGCCCGTGATCCATCAACATCGGCCGACGGGGGAGATGACGAGGGAGGGGATGACAGTTTGGTCACTGAGCGGGACACTCCATCAGTCCCACCCTATTGAGGACACCACATCAGTTGAAGACCCTGAATTCCTGGGGTTCAAAGAGTCTGAGGCTCCTGGCCCCAGTGGCCTACAGCAATGCACAACGCGAGGGATAACTCGGAGGACAGCTCCCCGGAGGGTGAGTCGGCACAGGAGTCCTGCTGAGAGACAGGCAGATGTGAACCTGGACTTGGAGGCTATGTCCAAGGAGCCCATGCAATGTACCGCGAGCTCATGGGTGCATTGGAGAAGGTCCCGCAGAGCCTGAATGCATTTCAGAATAAGGGTTCGCCCATTTAGAACTGAAATGAGAAGGTCGTAAATCTGTGGAAATCTCTGCCCCTGAGAGCTGTGGAGGCTGGATCATTGAATATATTTAAGGTGGAGATAGATTTTTGAATGATAAGGGAGTGAAGGGTTATGGGGAGCAGGCAGGAAAGTGGAGCTGAGCTATGATCTTATTAAATGGCGGAGCAAGCTCGAGGAGCCAAATAGCCTACTCCTAATCCTATTTCTTATGTTCTTATGCTCTGAGGTTGGGGGAGGCCGCCTCCAGCATTGCCTGTGCCTCTCAGCTGTCCACCGAGCCCATCCTTGCCTGCTTACAGAGGGAGATGGACTCAACGAGCGACAGTGGAGTCCCAGAGGGATGGCACGTGCCGTGGTTGATGGGCAGCAGCTATCGCATCACAGTACCAAGCCACGTAAGGACTTCGTGATGTGATGCTGTCAGTGATTGCTGGCATGAACTCTTAGACTACTGCATTTCAGGCTCAGTGTGCTCTGAGTCAGTCGCAGATTGATGCCATGCACACACTGACTGCTGCCATCCTCTCTGTGTTCCCCACAGTCCAACGGGGGACTGATGGTGCCAAGGCAGGCCAGCAATGTGTGCTCATACATATTGCTCTGGATGCTGAGACTCCACCCCAGGTGTGTGGCAGTAGGCAATTGGAAATCAAAGGTGCTGTCCTTGCTCAAGATAACAGTATTCGGCTCCCACCATTGCCACTCTGCCTTTGCACCTGCCGCAGTCTACACCCAAACCATCCGAGACTGCTGCCACCGATGCTGAGGTGGCGGAGTCTGCAGCCGGGCCTTCCAGACCCAGAACTGGTCCAAGGCGTCCTGCTAGGCCATTTGTACGGTCTCCCCCACATACACAGCAGCCCTCAAGCAGCCTTGCTGCAGGCATTGAGGCAACGTTAAGGAAGAGCACTAGGTATAGGAGGTGGGATCAAGGTAAGGGGTGGCAAATGTCAGAGGAAGTCTGACTGAAGACTTTGGCCACCATGGACAGATGTCCTCATCGTGTACATAATGGTTGTAAATATGTCGTGGCATTGTTTGACGCACCCTATTGTTGTAAGTGTGTATGCCTAATATTCCATATGGATGCTGCAATGAGAGGACTAATGGGAGAGACATTGTTTAAGTTGATTGCGTGTGATGGTATTTCAACAGGACATTGTGATTTTTGTTTACTTGCTCGTGAGGGGTTTTGTTGTATTGTTTGAGGTGACTATTTTGATGTCGTTATTAAATGCTAGTTTGACTGATTTGCATTGGCGTCTTGTGGACGGAGATGTACCATTATCGTGGTCAGTATTAGCTGCATCCCACAGCATCCTCCATTCAAGAGAACCAATGCCTTACGAGCTGCTGACAAGTGGCTCTTGCATCGGCAGCATTGCTACGCTGCCTCCACCATGTCTGTTGCTCCTCCTCCTGGTGTGGCTGCCGATTCGGAGCCTCACCAGGCTCCTGTTCCTCTTCCACCTCCTCCTCCTGAGGTGGGGTTGCAATCCTCACTGGCAATGCCTTGTCCCTCATTATGGATAAGTTGTGCAGCATACAGCACACCACAATGAATAGCAACACCTGTTGAGGGGAGTATTGAAGGCTGTCTCCAGAGTGGTCCAGGTATTGGAATCGCTGCTTGAACACCCCTATTGTCTGCTCGATGATGTTACGGGTGGCTGCATAGCTGTCATTGTAGTGGTGCTCCGCTTGTGTGTTTGGGTTGCAGTGGGGGTCATTAGCCAGGTGGCTAGGCCGTATCTTTGTCCCCGAGCAGCCAGCCGCACTGCTCCCGTGGTGGCTGAAACAGTCGAGGCACAGTGCTCTCCCACAGGATGAACGCATCATGTGTGCTGCCTGGATAGCGGGCATTCACTGCGTGTATGTGCTGCGTGTGGTCGCCCACCAGCTGTACGTTTAGGGAGTGGTAGCCCTTTCGGTTTCTGAATAGTTCTGTGTTGTGAAATGGTGCTCGCAAGGCCACGTGTGTGCACCTTGGCTCCTTGAACCCTTGGGAAGCCTGCAATCCTGCCAAACCCACATGCCCACTCATTCTGGCTCTCCCTGCTCATTGGGAATGTTATGAAGTCTGTTCTGTGGGTGTAGAGAGTCTTTGAGACATGGTGAATACAGTGATGTGCAGCGTACTGAGAGACGTTGCATATGTACCCTGATGCAGCCGAGAAGAAGACAGAGGCATAGAAGGCCAAGGTCACACTGACCTTCACTGCGACAGCCAGTGCAGTCCTGGTGCCGACATGAGGCTGTAGGTCTGCCTGTACGAGATGGATAATTTCTGTCCGCACCTCCTTTTGGAAGCACAGCCTTCTCACACACTGCTCCTCAGAGAGGTGGTGCTATGAGTGTTGCTCCCTGTAAACCCGTGGGGGGTAATGCCTCCTGCCCCTACGTCTATGGCCTCTCCTCATTCGTGGCTTGACCTGGCCAACAGCCCTTCTATCTTGATGCTGCCTAACAAGAGCATTGAGTAGACGACGCTGGTGAACTAGTAATGCGACCATTAAATTATTTCACTCAAGTTGTAAGGACCCTGTAATGGCAGATAAATCTGCGCTTTAATGTCGGAGGTTCACGCAGCATGCTGCGGAAACGTTGCGCTCAATGTGACCTCTGATTAATGTTCCTGCTCCCTCCCTTTAAATAGGCTGCAGATATTGCCAACGGAAGGTGGTACCACCTGGTTTCTCCGGCGTGATTAGGGTCGCACGCTAAATGAGGCGGCCATACATAATTTTGCAAGCAGTGCGCTAGCAGAATGTTGCACGACGACTGACGTCATGATCTGGCAGAATGTACACAGCAAGGTTGTGGCATTTTGCACCGGCGCAAAACCGGCACCAAATTTCCCGGCAGGGCGCTGCAAGCTGCGCGGCTAGATGGTAAGCAATTCCAGACTGCTCCAGAACTAGCCACATCTCTAGCCATGCTGTTCCAGTACAGCTACAACATTGGCATCTATCCGACAATGTGGGAAACTGCCCAAGTATGTCCTGTCCATAAAAAGTAGGACAAATTCAATCCGGCCAATTACTGCCCCATCAGTCTACTCTCAATCATCAGCAAAGTGATGGAAGGTGTCATCAACAGTGCCATCAAGCGGCACTTACTCACCAATAACCTGCTCACTGATGCCCAGTTTGGGTTCTGCCAGGTCCAGTCGGACCCAGACTTCATTACAGCCTTGGTCCAAACATGGACAAAAGAGCTGAATTCCAGAGGTGAGGTGAGAGCGACTGCCATCAAGGCATCATTTAACTAAGTGTGACACCTAGGTGCCCTAGTAAAACTGAAGTCAATGGGAGTCAGGGGGAAAACTCTCCACTGGCTGGAGTCATACCTAGCATAAAGGAAGATGGTTTTGATGGGTTGGAAGTCAGTGTCCTAGGCCCAACCATCTTCAGCTGCGTCATCAATGACCTTCCCTCCATCATAAGGTCAGAAGTGGGGATGTTCGCTGATGATTGCACAGTGTTCAGTACCATTCGCAACTCCTCAGATAATGGAGCAGTCCATGTCCGCCTGCAGCAAGACCTGGATGACATTCAGGCTTGGGCTGATATATGGCAAGTAACATTTACGCCACAAAAATGCCAGACAACGACTATCTCCAACAAGCGAGAGTCTAACCACCTCCCCTTGATATTCAATGGCATTACCATCGTCGAATCCCCCACCATCAACATCCTGGGGGTCGCCATTGACCAGAAACTTAACTGGACCAGCCACATAAACAGTGTGGCAACAAGAGCAGGTCAGAAGCTGGGTATTCTGCGGTGGGTGTCTCACCTCCTGACTCCCAAGCCTTTTCACCATCTACAAGACACAAGTCAGGAATGTGATGGAATACTCTCCACTTGCCTGGATGAGTGCAGCTCCCACAACACTCAAGAAGCTCGACACCATGCAGGACAAAGCAGCCCGCTTATTGGCAGCCCATCCACCGTCTTAAACATTCACTCCCTCAACCAGTGGCATACCGTGGCTGCAGTATGTACCATCCAGCAGATACACTGCAGCAACTCACCAAGGCTTCTTCAGTAGCACCTCCGAAACCAGCAACCTCTACCACCTAGAATGAAAAGGCAGCAGGCGCATGAGAACACCACCACCTCCAAGTTCCCCTCTAAGTCACACACCATCCTGATTTGGAAATATATCACTGTTCGTTCATCGTCGCTGGGTCAAAATCCTGGAACTCCTTCCCTAACAGCACTGTGGGAGTACCTTCACCACAAGGACTACAGTGGTTCAAGAAGGCGGCTCACCACCACCTTATCAAGGGCAATTAGGGATGGGCAATAAATGCTGGCCTTTCCAGTGGCACCCACATCCCAGGAACGAAGAAAAAAAAAGACACATTACCGCCTCTCCAGGGCGCCAGTAAAAGCGCTACACAAGCAAATTTCCATCTCTAAGAGACAAAAGAGATGATGGTGCAAGGCAAAAGGAGATGGTAACGGGACAAGTTAAGAAACAAAAGATGAGTCTAGATACGGTGTAAATGGAAAAATCATCAACTGCTACCATGGGCAAGAGAGAGAAAAAAAAGATAATGAAATAATAAATAAATAAAAATAGAGGCAGTGGTTATGGTCTGAAATTGTTGAACTCGATGTTGAGTCCAGAGGCTGTAAAGTACCTAAACAAAAGATGAAGTGTTGTTCCTTGAGCTTACGTTGAGCTTCATTGGAACAGTGTAGGAGGCCGAGGATGGAGAGGTCAGAGTGGGAGTGGAACGGAGAATTAAAGTGACAGGCGACCGGAAGCTCGAGGTCACGCTTACGGACTGAGCGGAGGCATTCTGCAAAGCGGTCACGCATTTGGTCTTCCCAATGTAGAGGAGACCACATCATGAGCAGCGAATACAGTATAATAAATTGAAAGAAGTACAAGTAAATCGCTGCTTCACTTGGAAGGAGTTTTTGGGGCCCTGGACAGTGGGAAGGGAGGAGGTAAAAAAGCAGGTGTTGCATCTCCTGTATTTGCATGGGAAGGTGCCGTGGGAAGGGGAGTGGGTGCTGGGAGTGATAGAGGAGTGGATCAGGGTGTTGCGGAGGGAGCAGTCCCTTCGGAATGCTGAGAGGGGAGGGGAGCAGAAGAGGTGACTGGTGGTGGGGTCCCGCTGCAGGTGGCAGAAATGGCGGAGGACGATCCGTTGAATGTGAAGGCTGGTGGGGTGAAAGGTGAGGACAAGGGGAACCCTGTTGTGGTACTGGGAGGGAGGGGAAGGTGTGAGAGCAGAAGTGCGGGAAATAGAACGTACATGGTCGAGGCCCATGTCAACCACAGTAGAGGGGAATCCTTGGTTGAGGAAAAAGACTTATGGAAGCACTTATATGGAAGGTGGTGTCGTCAGAACAGATGCGACGGAGACAAAGGGCTCAATTTTCCATAATGCAGTTTTTTGTGTGTTTGAAGAGTTACGGCTGTTTTTTGGGGGGCCCAACTACGCCAAAAAAATCATTCAATTTTCCCCATTTGATTGTTGATTTTGCCGGCGCCTATCCTGTCCTTTAGCTTTGGGGATGGAGCTTAAGATCTGCGCCAAAAATATCGGGTTGCCAGGGACACACTACGGGCTGAGGCTGGAAAATGAAATAAACAAGACATTCTGGCCAGCTCACAGCAACCTGCACAAGCACCTTGCAAGTTGCAGCAGCATTCCATCAATAAATTATTAGAGTTTAAGCCAAAAATCTATCCCCCCTCCCTCCGGGTGCCCTGTGCTGCTGCTAGCCCTGGCCGAAAGACCTCCCTCCTTCTGGTGTCAGTTGCTGCTGCTAGCACTAGCCGAAAGGCTTCCCTCACCTCCAATTCCAGGTACTGCTCCAAAGCCTGGCCGAAAGGCCTCCTCCCCCATCCCCTTCCCCTCCCCCCATCCCCCCCGCCCCGCCCTCCACTCTCTGCTGCTGCTGTCCTGGCCGTGAAATTGCATCTGCTGCGCTGATTCACTTACCTGCGCCGATGGGTCTACCAGGGTAGTCCTGTTTGTGGATCTTGGGAAGGAGGTAGATGGTGCGGGGTTGGGGAATTATGAGGTTGGCGGCCGTGCAGGGAAGATCTCCTTCCCTAATGGACATTCGTGAAGCAGATGGGTTTTTACGACAATCCAATAGTTTCATGGTATGTGAAATTTAATAGTTTAACTGAGTCCCACTCCAGAGACTCGAGCACAAAGTTTAGGCTCACACTCCAGTGCAGTACTAAGGGAGTACTGCACTGTTGGAGGTGGCGTTTTTCCTCTCAGGTGGACGTAAAAGATCCCATGGCAGGAGAGTTCTCCTAATAAAAACATAAGAAATAGGAACAGGAGTAGGCCATACGGCCCTCGAGCCTGCTCCATCATTCAATAAGATCATGGCTGATCTGATCATGGACTCAGCTCCACTTCCCTGCCCACTCCCCATAACCCCTTATACCCTTATCGATTAAGAAACTGTCTATTTCTGTCTGAAATGTATTCAATGTCCCAGCTTCCTCAGCTCTCTGAGGCAGCAAGTTCCACAGATTCCCTCAGTACTGCACTGGAGTGTGAGCCTAAACTTTGTGCTCAATTCTCTGGAATGGGACTTGAACTCACAACCTTCTGACTCAGTTAAACTTTTAAATTTCACATACCATGAAACTATTGGATTGTCGTAAAAACCCATCTGGTTCACGAATGTCCATTAGGGAAGGAGATCGTCCCTCCACGGCCGCCAACCTCATAATTCCCCAATCTGAGAGAAGAAATTTCTCCTCATCTCTGTTTTAAATGGATGGCCCTTTATTCTAAGATCGTGTCCTCTAGTTTGAGTCTCCCCCATCAGTGTTTCCATCCTGTCAAGCCCCCTCATAATCTTATAAGTTTCGATAAGATCACCTCTCATTCTTCATGAGTAGAGGCCCAATCTACTCAACCTTTCCTTAAGTCAACACCCTCATCCCCAGAATCAACCCAATGAACCTTCTCTGAACTGCCTCCAAAGCAAGTATATCCTTTCGTAAATATGGAAACCGAAACTGTACTCAGTATTCCAGGTGTGGCCTCACAAATACCTTATATAGCTGTAGTAAGACTTCCCTGCTTTTATACTCCATCCCCTTTGCAATAAAGGCCAAGTTACCATTGACCTTCCTGATCACTTGCTGCACCTGCATAGTATCCTTTTGTGTTTCATGCACAAGTACCCCGAGCTCCTGCTGTACTGCAGCACTTTGCAATCTTTATCCATTTAAATAATAACTTGCTCTTTGATTTTTTTCTGCCAAAGTGCATGACCTCACATTTTCCAACATTATACTCCATCTGCCAAATTTTTGCCCATTCACTTATCTTGTCTATGTCTTTTTGCAGATTTTTTGTGTCCTCCTCACTCATTGCTTTTCCACCCAACTTTGTATCATCAGCAAACATGGCTAATTTACACTCCGTCCCTTAGTCCAAGTTGTTAATATAGATTGTAAATAGTTGGGGTCCCAGCACTGATCCCTACGGCACCCCACTAGTTACTGGTTGCCAACCAGAGAATGAACCATTTATCCCAACTCTCTGTTCTCTGTTAGTCAATCCTATATCCATGCTAATATATTACCCCCAACCCTGTGAACGTTTATCTTGTGCAGTAACCTTTTATGTGACACCTTGTCAAATGTCTTCTGGAAGTCCAAATACACCACATCCACTGGTTCCCCTTTATCCATTCTGTTTGTTACATCCTCAAAGAACTCCAGCAATTTGTCAAACATTACTTCCTCTTCATAAATCCATGCTAACTCTGCCTGACCGAATTTTGCTTTTCCAAATGTCCTGCTACTTTAATAATAGACTCCCAAAATTTTCCCAACCACAGATGTTAGGCTAACTGTCTATAGTTTCCTGCTTTTTGTCTGCCTCCTTTTTTAAATAGGGGCATTACATTTGCAGTTTTCCAATCTGCTGGGATCTCCCCAGAATCCAGGGAACTTTGGTAAATTACAACCAATGTCCTGGTCAATATTTATCCCTCAACCAACTAAAACAGATTAATTGTTCATTTTCACTTTGCTGATTGTGAGATCTTGCTGTGCGCGCAGTGACTGCCGCATTTCCTACATTGTAACAGTGACTACACTTCAAAAATAATTCATTGGCTGTAAAGCACTTTGGAGCGGCCTAAAGTTGTAAAAGTCATGAATGGCATCTCCGACAACACCCCTCACTACTGCACTGAGAAGGTCAGCCAAGATTATGTGTTCAAGTCTCTGGAATGGGCCTCGAACCCACGACCTACTGACTTAAAAGCAAGAGTGCTTCCACATGGCTGACACCTGATAAAGAATATTGTCACATAGTCGCCCTGTTTCTTCTGCTTGTCTCTGCAATGATGGCTTTGACACCTGTCCCCGGCACTGATGTGAGATACCTTGTCAGGAACGGTAGATGCTGCTCCGTGCCTCCTCCTGAGCTCCTCCAACAGCAAAGGGCCCATCTGCTGTGCTTTAGGTGCTGTTGCAATCTGCCCCGGAAGAGCTTCAAAATTCATGGACATTTCGGGTGAGTAACGGTTTGCAGGTGATTGCGACTGTACTGCAACGCTGTGAAAATATGAACACACATGGACTTGTAGAAAAATCTATTGTTTTAGACTGGAAAACCTCAAGCTGCACTTGGTAAGGTCACTGTTAGCGATTAGAGCACTGGTTATAACTGGTTAAGAGTAAAGCTCCATCTACTGATGCATTTAAGGGGAAGCTAGATAAGTACATAGAATCATAGAAGTTTAGAGCACAGAAGGAGGTCATTTCGGCCCATCGTGTCCATGCCGGCCAACAAGAGGCTATCCAGCCTAATCCCACTTTCCAGCTCTAGGTACGTAACTCTGAAGGTTACAGCACTTCAAGTGTACACACAAGTACTTTTTAAATGTGCTGAGGGTTTCTGCCTCGACCACCCTTTCAGGCAGTGCGTTCCAGGCCCCCATAACCCTCTGCGTGAAGAAATTTCCCCTCAAATCCCCTCTAAATCTTCCACCAATGACTTTAAATGTATGCCCCCTTGTTGTTGACCCCTATGCTAAGGGAAATAGGCCATTTCTATCCAGTACATCTAGGCCTCTTATAATTTTATACACCTCAATGAGATCTCCCCTCAGCCTCCTCTGTTCCAAGGAAAACAAACCCAGCCTATCCAATCTGTCCTTATAGCTTACATTCTCCACTCACTGCAACATCCTTGTAAACCTCCTCTGTACCTTTTCCAGTGCAATCAGATGTTTCCTGTAATGCAGTGACCAGAACTGCACACAATACTCCAGCTGTGGCCTAACCAGTGTTTTATACAGTTCAAGCATAACCCCCCCCCTGCTCTCATATTCTATGCCTCGGCTAATAAAGGCAAGTATTCTGTATGCCTTCTTAACCACCTTATCTACCTGGCCTGCTACTTTCAGGGATCTTTGTTCCTCTACACTTCTCAGTGTCCTACCATTTAATGTGTATTCCCTTTCCTTGTTAGCCCTCTCCAAATGCATTACCTCATACTTCTCCATATTAAATTCCATTTGCCACTGTTCTGCCCACCTAACCAGTTGATTGATATCTTACTGCAGTCCGCAGCTTTCTTCCTCATTATCAACCACACAGCCTATTTTAGTGTCATCTGCAAACTTCTTAATCATACTCCTTACATTCAAGTCTAGATCATTGATATCTACCACAAAAAGCAAGGGACCTTGTACTGAGCCCTGCAGAACCCCAATGGAAACATTCTTCCAGTCACAAAAACGGCCATCAACCATCACCCTTTGCTTCCTGCCTCTGAGCCAATTTTGGATCCAACTTGTCACTTTGCCCTGGATCCAATGGGCTTTTACTTTCGTGATCAGTCTGCCATGTGGGACATTATCAAAAGCTTTGCTAAAATCCATATACATATTATACGCACTACTCTTATCGACCCTCCTGGTTGCCTCCTTGAAAAATTCAATCAAGCTCGACATGAGGGAGAATGAAATAGACGGATATGTCGATATGGTGTGATGAAGTAAATAGATTGAGAGGAGGCTGGGGTGGAGCATATACACCGGCATAGACTGGTTGGGTTGAATGGGATGTTTTCGTGCTATAAATTCCACGTAAATTCTATGTAATTTTCCACTTTGGCACATCAAGAATTTGTGCACCACCAGACGGTGATTTTCTGTTCCACGAGCTGAGAGTGCTAAAGTGGCAAATCTCCCAAAGGTGCTTTACTCTAACCTCAGAAGTGCTTTCCTTCCCGCACTAGCACGAAATTCCATTTTACACACCAGCCATTCTTGCAGAATGCAATGGGCGGATTAGCGCCAACTAGTGGTGAATTAGAGAACTGAGTCGAAATTGTCCAAACTCATTTGACATAGCCCCTTTGAGAGTAGAAAACTTTCTCACTATTAGCCTGGGACTGTGGAAGCAGATTCAATAATGACTTTCAAAAGGGAATTGAATAAATACTTGAATAGGAAAATAAATGACAGGGCTATGGGGAAAGAGCAGGGGAGTGGGATTAATAGGAAAACTCTTTCAAAGAGCCAACACAGGCCCAATGGCCTCCAGTGGGTTCCTCACACTCCCAGATTCTCGGCTGCTGGGTCTTTCTCATGCGTTTTGATCAGAGCAGCTCTTCGATCAGCTTCCTTCCTCTTGCAACGAGCGGGCAGCAGATTGTTCCGGATAGTACGGGCTAGTAACTTCAGGTCCCCCTTTAGGGATGTCTATATGGAAAGGGAGAAGGAAGAAGTGAAACCACAGAGCGAAATCGAATCAGATACAACTCAACAATGACAATTAGCATATGCTTTATCCAAAACGTGGATCATACACTTTAAATACATTTATGTACTGGCTTCAATAAACCAGGTCTGATCAATCACCTCATCACTTCGGTAAAAAAAGAACTTGCATTTATATAGCACCTTTTACAACTTCAGGACATCCCAAAGCACTTTGCAGCCAATTAAGTACTTTTGCCGTATAGTGACTCTCCCCAAATGCTGCCTGACCTGTTGAATATTTCCAGCATTTTCTATTTCTATATCAGTACTAATACCCTGATTTAATTGAAGGGTTTAAATGACATCAACCAGGAGTGCAAATCTCTAGTGGGTTTATGGATCTCATTTGAACTTTACAATTAAATTACAGCTGTATACTCTCCCTCTATAGTCCATTATTATAGAATTCTCGAGAATATGAAAATGTTGCAGATGATAGCTGAAGTAGTCCCGAGATTGACAGTAGCTTTTGTGATACTATCACTGCAGATAAAATGCTGTTGCATGCTTGACAGGAAGATATAATATGGGAATTATCTGCAGTTGAAAAATTTAATCCTAGAGGGGCTGAAATCACCTGTGTACATTATATCAACTTTCACTGTGTTCTCCCACCCCACCCGATACAGTTTTTATAACAGTCCTTATCCGATAATGTGGGACTCATTGCTGTTGACTCATTACTGAGTGGCTGTACAACAGCTGCACATTAAGATATAGCAGTTTCGAGCCTGTGGCACTGGACTAGCGACACAGAGGCCGTGAGTTTAAATCCCACCACGCTAAGCTGTTAAACTTGTGACCTGGTACTAGAAAAAAAATGGCTTGCTAACATTTGTGGTCTTAGAGGCAAATCACCTGTTCTGAATATGAAAATGTGGATGCCTCTAAAGAAGCCACATAATGCAGAGTTTAAAAAATGTCATTCTTGGCAAATGGGCATTGCTGACTAGGTCAACATTTATTGCCCTTGTTATCCTTGAGAAGATGATGGTGGGCCTTCTTCTTCAACTTCTACAGTTCACGTGGTGAACGTACTCCCACAGTGCTGTTAGGGAGGGAGGTCCAGAATTTTGACCCAGCGACAATGAAGGAACAGCACGATATCCCCTAGTCAGGATGGTGTGTGACTTGGAGGTGATGGTGTTCCCATGCGTCTGCTGAAAGAATATTTTACCATTGTGTTTTGCCGCAGGAGCTATGCATTTTTCGAGGTCTCGCTCTTGACTCTTGTGTTCACTCTACTCGCATGATTTAGCATGTTGCTGTATTAATCCCAAGAACCCCTTTATCCCAACCGGATTTGTAGAGGTTTTTTTTTTAACCTTATGTCACTTTTAATTTGGGGAATCGTTTATGCACTCAGAGCGAGTATGTTGTACTTATCCACTATCCATTTCCCAATTTGAATCCTCATAACCTTTAAACCTGAGCAGTGAAGATTGGCAACCCCTGCACTGCGATTAATAGTAAGGCCACCAAGGCACAATTTACTACAAATATATCAGCTCTGGCTCAGTGGGTAGCACTCTCACCTCTCAGTCAGAAGGGTGTCCCCTAGTGCTGCACCATCGGAGGTGCCGTCTTTCGGATTGAGGCTTTAAACCCTCTTAGATGGACGTAAAAAATCCCATGGTGCTATTTCGAAGAAGAGCAGGAATGTTCTCCCTAGTGTCCTGGCCAATATTTATTCTTCAACAACATCACTAAATTATTTGGTCATTATCACATTGCTGTTTGTGGGACCATTATTTGCGCAAATTGGCTGCCATGTTTCCTACATTACAACAGTGACTACACTTCAGAAGTACTTCATTGATTGTGAGGCACTTTAGGACATCCTGAGGTCACAAAAGGCGCGATATAAAGGCAAGTCTTTCTTTTTTTCTTTTAACTGTATCTGTCCCCTATTTGCCCACTCTGCCATGTTTTCCTGCAATCTCTTGCTTTCCTCCTCACAGTTGGCCATGCCCTCAAACTTGGTTATCTCCAGCAAACACCAATATAATTGACTTGAAAAAATATTGGAGAGGGAGGGGGTGGATACAGTCATTGTGATCCATGTTGGGACCAACAATATACGAAAAGGTAGACAAGAGGTCCTGTTCACAGAGTACTGGGAGCTAGGAGCTAAATTTAAAAAATAGGACCTCAAGGGTTATAATCTCTAGATTACCTGAGCCATGAGCAAATTGGCATAGGGGTAAACAGATTAAATCATATGGCTGCTGGAGTGGTGTGGGAAAGAGGGATTCCATTTCATGGGACACTGGCACCAGTATTGGGACAGGAAGGAACTGTATCGCTGGGACGGGCTCCACCTGAACTAGGACCAGGGTCCTAGTGGAAAGGTTAAATAGGGCAGTCACAAGGACTTTAAATTTGTAAATGGGGGGGGGAGGGGGGGCGGGGGTGCGGAAGGCTTAGTTGGAAAAGGTAGTATAAATAATCATTCTAAAACAAACAAAAAGGAAGAGGGTAGAGTAATAGTTGGAAATTGTGCTTTAGGCGCTACAGGTAAAGGGAAAACTAAAAGGTGTAAAGTAATTAAATCAGGAGGGAGAAATAAGAAATGTGTGAGAAAAACAACTTTAGAGCAGAAGGATAGGGTAGGGTGTGTGGCCCAAATAAGTGTCCATTATTCCTTATACTCTGTGCGTTGTATAAATTGAATGAACTACAGTCGTAAATTCAACTTGGAGGGTGTGACGTGGTAGCCACTACTGAGACATGGCTGTAAGGACTGGGAACTGAATATACCAGGTTATCAGCCCTATAGGAAAGATAGAGAAAATGGTAGAGGGAAAGGAGTAGTCTCAGTGATTAAGGTAAATTACTTCAATGATGAGAGGATATTATGAGAGGTAAGCAGGCAATGGAGACTTTATGGGTAGAATTAAGAAATAGAAATTAATTTAAGACTATAATGGGAAGTGTATAGGCCCCTTGGTAACATCTATGAAGTGTCGGAAAAAGGTAGTGAATTACTTGAGTGTGTCCGGGATAGTTTTCTGCAACAATATGTTCTAGAACCAACAAGAGGCAGGCCATATTAGATTTAGTAATGATTAATCAGCCAGATTTAGTTAACAGCCTAACTGTACGTGCAGATTTATCTAATAGTGATCATAATATGGTCGAGTTCAACGTTGTGTTTGAAAGGGAAAAACGCTATTAAGATTCTAAATTTAGGTAAGGCTGACTTCAACGGGATGAAACAGAGACTGACCCCAGTAAACTGGGCAAATCTGTTAATGGATAACATAGGCATATAGGAACAGGAGGTGGTCACTTAGCCCCTCGAGCCTGTTCCATCATTCAGTGAAATCCTGGCTGATCTGTGACCTAACTCCATACACCCACCTTTGCCCCATATTCCATAATACATTTGGTTAACAAAAATCTAGCAATCTCAGATTTAAAATTAACAACTGATCGAGCATTAATTGCTGTTTACGAAAGATAGTTCCAAACATCGACCACTCTTTGCGTGTAGAAGTGTTTCCTAACTTGACTCCTGAAAGGTCTGGCTCTAATTTTTCGACCATGCCCCCGCAATCCTCTACTCCTCAACCACAGAAATAATTCCTCTCTATCTACCCTATCAGTTCCCCTTAATATCTTGAAAACTTTGTTTAAATCACCCTTTAACTTTCTAGATTCAAGGGAATACAACCCTAGTTTGTGTAATCTCTCCTCGTAACTTGACCCTTGAAGTCCGGGTATCATTCTGGTAAATCTACAATGCACTCCATCCAAGCCCTGGACCGCCCAAAGTGGAGGAAGTGCCGGGAGGGCGCTGAGCACATCGAGTCTCATCGCCGCGAGCATGCAGAAACCAAGCGCAGACAACGGAAGAAGCGTGCGGCAAACCAGACTCCCCACCCACCCTTTCCTTCAACCACTATCTGCCCCACCTGTTATTGAGACTGTAATTCCAGCATTGGACTGTACAGCCATCTGTGAACTCACTTTTAGAATGGAAGCAAGTCTTTCTCGATTTCGAAGAACTGCCTATGATAATGATGATACTAAATATAGTGAATAGTTAAGGCCCCAACACAGATCCCTGTGAGACACCACTAGTCACATCCTGACAATTAGAGTACCTGTCCATTATTCCTACTCTCTGTCTCCTGCTGCTCAGCCAATCTCCGAACCAGGTTAATAATGTTCCTTTAATTCCATGAGCTTCAACTTTAGCTAACAGTCTCTTATGAGGGAATTTATCAAACGCCTTCTGGAAGTCCATATAAATAACATCCAAAGACATTCCCCTGTCCACTGCTTTAGTCAACTCTTCATAAAATTCAATCAGGTTAGTCAAGCAAAACCTACCTTTCACCAATCCATGCTGGCTCTCTCTGATCAACTGAAAATTTTCAAGGTGCTCAGTCAGTTGATCTTTAATTATAGACTCCAACAATTTCCCGACAATAGATGTGAAGCTAACTAATCTATAATTCCCCGGTTTCCCTCTCTCACTGTACTTACATAGCGAGTGACAAGTGCAATTATCCTATCTAAAGGAGCAGTTGCTGAATCGAGAGAACTTTGGAAGATTATAGTTAGGGTATCTGCAATGTGTTCAACTGCTTCCTTTAAAACCCTGGGATGGAAACCATTTGTTCCTGGGGATTTGTCACTCTTTAACGCCATTGCTTTCTTCGTTACTGTTATTTTGCTTACGTTAATTTTGGTGATTTCCTGACCCTGACTCAAAAATAGTTTCCTTGGGATTTATAGCATGCTATCCTCTTCCTCCACTGTAAATACTGTTCTGACCTGTCCACCATTTCCTTATTTTCATTTACAGTATCACCTTTATCACTTTTCACAGAGCCCACATTGTTCCTGACCACCTTCCTTTTCCTAATATAATTGTAAAATAATTGTGTTGATTTTGATATCCCTTGCAAGTTTATTTTCATACTCCCTTTTGCTTAGCTCTATCTGTTTTGTCAACTTTTGAGAAAGAGCAAGGGAGTGGGACAATTTGCATACCTCTTTCAGTGAGCCAGCCAGGCACAATTGGCCAAGTGGCCTCCTTCTGTGCTACATGATTATATGCTTCAACTCTGCTCTCTCCTCGCCACTCCAGGTAAGCGTGCAACTTGAATCCCAACAGCGTTTGATTCAGCATTTCACAACTGGTGGATAACCAGAAAATGAACCTTGCCGACAAGGTGCTGTCCAGTCTTCCTTACCTGGGTACAATGCTCCGCCAAGGGGTGAGATGTCTTGTGGCCTTTGCTAGTTTGGCCCGCGAAGAAGCAAACCTGGCAAAGATTGTAGTTCAGGCACTTCAAACAATGGTACCTGTAATTAAATAACATTCACGTTGAAACCTGCCAATCTCCGGGCCACTTAGTTCAACGCTACATGGTTGATGCTCCAGGTAGAAACCGCAGCTTAGAAATTTGGGAGCACGAGGTTGCAGGGTGAATATCCTGCACCACAATGGTGGGGTCCAAGGCACCACTGATATTGGACCTCGGGGGGCTAGAATCCTAGAAGAATTCGGGGGGGCGGGTAGAATCGTGGGGAAGTCAAGGAGGTGTGCCTAGAATCGTGGTGGTTGGGAAGGCCTGGAGTAATGTGCTGAGGGAGATCAGAGATTGGGATCATTGGGCCTGGTCCGGGGTGCCAGGAGGCGGTCGATTCCTTTAATGTGGGGTCGGAACGTGCTCCTCATTCAGGAAAGTCATTTACCTTATTTGTTGCAGGCTATCCCTAAGGCTGGTTTCCCTGAGTGCAGTATTCATGACCCTCAAATGCAGCATGAAATTTGGTAGAACTACTTTACATCCTCCTCGCTCTAAAACATCAGCCATAACATTGCTCCTCACACCTCACTGGCAGTGCAAGAAGGGGAAAAATAAGACATTAAAAGCTTGGCAAAATCCTCCACTGCTGCCACAGGGCTTGTTGTCTTGCGTATACCTGAACCCAGTGATCGGAAATCTCTTGCAGATGCTGCACTTGGTCTGGTGGGTGACAGTTTCCACGCCAGACACCCGGTAGAGAGTGGGGAGCCAGGACAGAATCGGAGGCTCAGACTGCAACCAGGCAAGAAACTTCTGCTCGGAAATAACTGAGCTCAACACCTGCAGAGAAAAAAGATGAAGCCAATGAAAGCTGGTAATGGTCGGAGAATGAGTCATTGAAAAATATTCTTTTATCCCTCCCCCATTTTCTTCATAAGTTTCTTCACCTCTTACAGCACAGATGAAAGCCATTCCGCCTGTGTCGGCTCTTTGAAAGAGCTTTTCAGTCAGCCCCACTCCGCTGCTCTTTCCCCATAGCCCTGTAATTTTTTTTCCTTTTCAAGTATTGATCCAATTCCCTTTTGAAAGTGATTAGTGAATCTGCCTCCACCACTCTTTCAGGCAGTGCAATCCAGATCATAACTCGCTGCGTAAATACATTTCTCCCTTCTGTTTATTTTGCCAATTACCGTAAATCTGTGTCCTCTGATTATTGACCCTCCTGCCACTGGAAACTCTCCACATTTACTCTATCAAAATCTTTCATAATTTTAAACACCTCTTAAATCTTCCTTTAACCTTCTCTGCTCTAAGGAGAACAATCCCCAAGGAGCAAAAGCCTCTTTTCAACCACCTCTTCAATCAGCACTCCAATGAGTGGGCTGCAAAACACTCTTGGGATTCTGCCGACAACCTTCGAGCAAGCTCACAGGAGGTAGACGAGAGAAAGTGTAGCTAGATCGGCTTTGGGTGATCGAATAGAGAATAGGTAGTCACAATAGAAAAGGATTTCCGCTGTCTGGTATTTCTAGTGAAACCCAAAAGGGTGCTCGTTTAGGACCAGCAAACACGGGAAACACGAGTTGAGGTAGAAAAGCAGCCATGATCTTATTGAATGGCGGAGCAGGCTCGAAGGGCAGAATGGCCTACTCCTGCTACTATTTCTTATGTTCTTATGAAATCTTCCTGTTGGCGCTTTCGTACAGGAACCAGAGGCCATCTACAGCAGTGCCCACCATTTCACAGCACTGGTAGGAAGTATCTCTCTTGGTTTTCTGAGCAATTATCTCAAGCTTTCTTCTCTGCTTAAAACAGGAAACATAGAAATACAGAAACATAGAAAAATAGGTGCAGGAGTAAGCCATTCGGCCCTTCAAGCCTGCACCACCATTCAATACGATCATGGCTGATCATTCACCTCAGTACCCCTTTCTGCTTTCTCTCCATACCCTTTGATCCCTTTAGCCGTAAGGGCCATATCTAACTCCCTCTTGAATATATCCAATGAACTGGCATCAACAACTCTCTGCGGTAGAGAATTCCACAGGTTAACAACTCTCTGAGTGAAGAAGTCTCTCCTCATCTCAGTCCTAAATGGCTTATCCCTTATCCTTAGACTGTGTCCCCTGGTTCTGGACTTCCCCGTCATCGGGAACATTCTTCCTGCATCTAACCTGTTCGGTCCCGTCAGAATGTTATATGTTTCTATGAGATCCCCTCTCATCCTTCTTAACTCGAGTGAATACAGGCCCAGATGATCCAGTCTCTACTCATATGTCAGTCCTGCCATCCCGAGAATCAGTCTGGTGAACCTTCGCTGCACTCCCTCAATAATAAGAATGTCCTTCCTCAGGTTAGGAGACCAAAACTGAACACAATATTCCAGGTGAGGCCTCACCAAGGCCCTGTACAACTGCAGTAAGACCTCCCTGCTCCTATACTCAAATCCCCTAGCTATGAACGCCAACATACCATTTACCCTCTTCACCGTCTGCTGTACCTGTATGCCAACTTTCATTGATTGATGTACCATGATACCCAGGTCTCGTTGCACCTACCCCTTTTCCTAAACTGCCGCCATTCAGATAATATTCTTCCTTCGTGTTTTTGCCACCCAAGTGGATAACCTCACATTTATCCACATTGTACTGCATCTGCCATGCATTTGCCCACTCACCTAACCTGTCCAAGTCACCCTGCAGCCTCTTCGCATCCTCCTCACAGTTCACACCGCCACCCAGCTTAGTGTCATCTGCAAATTTGGAGATATTACACTCAATTCCTTCATCTAAATCATTGATGTATATTGTAACTAGCTGGGGTCCCAGCACTGAGCCCTGCGGCACCCCACTAATGACTGCCTGCCATTTTGAAAAGGACCCGTTTATCCCGACTCTCTGCTTCCTGTCTGCCAACCAGTTCTCTATCCACGTCAGTACATTACCCCCAATACCATGTGCTTTAATTTTGCACACCAATCTCTTGTGTGGGACCTTGTCAAAAGCTTTTTGAAAGTCCAAATACAACACATCCACTGGTTCTCTCTTGTCCACTCTACTAGTTACATCCTCAAAAAAATTCTCGAAGATTTGTCAAGCATGATTTCCCTTTCATAAATCCATGCTGACTTGGACCGATCCTGTCACTGCTTTCCAAATGCGCTGCTATTTCATCTTTAATAATCGATTCCAACATTTTCCCCACTACTGATGTCAGGCTAACCAGTCTATAATTCCCCGTTTTCTCTCTCCCTCCTTTTTTAAAAAGTGGTGTTACATTAACTACCCTCCAGTCCATAGGAACTGATCCAGAGTCAATAGACTGTTGGAAAATGATCACCAATTGGTTGACAGGATCAGTCCAAGTCAGCATGGATTTATGAAAGGGAAATCATGCTTGACAAATCTTCTGGAATTTTTTGAGGATATAACTAGTAGAGTGAACAAGGGAGAACCAGTGGATGTGGTGTATTGGACTTTCAAAAGGCTTTTGAAAAGGTCCCACACAAGAGATTGTTGTGCAAAATCAAAGCACATGGTATTGGGGTAATGTACTGATGTGGATGGAGAACTGGTTGGCGGACAGGCAGCAGAGAGTCGGGATAAACGGTCCTTTTCAGAATGGCAGGCAATAACGAGTGGAGTGCTGCAGGGTTCATTGCTGGGACCCCAGCTCTTTACAATATACATCAATGATGTAGATGAACGAATTGAGTGTAATATCTCCAAGTTTGCAGATGACACTAAGCTGGATGACAGTGTGAGCTGTGAGGAGGATGCTAAGAGGCTGCAGGGTAACTTGGACAGGTTAGGTGAGTAGGCCAATGCATGTCAGATGCAGTGTAATGTGGATAAATGTGAGGTTATCCACTTTGGAGGCAAAAACATAAGGACAGAATATTATCTGAATGGCAGCAGATTAGGAAAGGGGGAGGTGCAACGAGACCTGGGTGTCATGGTATATCAGTCATTGAAAGGTGGCATGCAGGTACAGCAGGCGGTGAAGAAGGCAAATGTTATGTTGGCCTTCATAGCTAGGGGATTTGAGTATAGGAGCAAGGCGGTCTTACTGAAGTTGTACGGGGCCTTGGTGAGGCCTCACCTGGAATATTGTGTTCAGTTTTGGTCTCCTAATCTGAGGAAGGACGTTCTTGCAATTGAGGGAGTGAGGCGAAGGTTCACCAGACTGATTCCCGGGATGGCGGGACTAACATATGAGGAGAGACTGGATCAACTGGGCCTTTATACACTGGAGTTTAGAAGGATGAGAGGGGATCACATAGCAACTTATAAGATTCTGACGGGACTGAACAGGTTAGATGCGGGAAGAATGTTCCCGATGATGGGGAAGTCCAGAAGCAGAGGACAGAGTCTTAGGATAAGGGGTAGGCCATTTAGGTTTGCGATGAGGAGAAACTTCTTCACTCAGAAAGTTGTTAACCTGTGGAATTCCCTACCGCAGAAGTTGTTGGTGCCAATTCATTGAATATATTCAAAAGGGAGTTAGATATGGCCCTTATCGCTAAAGGGATCAAGGTGTATGGAGAGAAAGCAGGAAAGGGGTAAACATAGAAACATAGAAACATAGAAAATAGGTGCAGGAGTAGGCCATTCGGCCCTTCAAGCCTGCACCGCCATTCAATGAGTTCATGGCTGAACATGCAACTTCAGTACCCCATTCCTGCTTTCTCACCATACCCCTTGATTCCCCTAGTAGTAAGGACTTCATCTAACTCCTTTTTGAATATATTTAGTGAATTGGCCTCAACAACTTTCTGTGGTAGAGAATTCCACAGGTTCACCACTCTCTGGGTGAAGAAATTCCTCCTCATCTCGGTCCTAAATGGCTTACCCCTTATCCTTAGACTGTGTCCCCTGGTTCTGGACTTCCTCAACATTGGGAACATTCTTCCTGCATCTAACCTGTCTAACCCCGTCAGAATTTTAAACGTTTCTATGAGGTCCCCTCTCATTCTTCTGAACTCCAGTGAATACAAGCCCAGTTGATCCAGTCTTTCTTGATAGGTCAGTCCCGCCATCCCGGGAATCAGTCTGGTGAACCTTCGCTGCACTCCCTCAATAGCAAGAATGTCCTTCCTCAGGTTAGGAGACCAAAACTGTACACAATACTCCAGGTGTGGCCTCACCAAGGCCCTGTACAACTGTAGCAACACCTCCCTGCCCCTGTACTCAAATCCCCTCGCTATGAAGGCCAACATGCCATTTGCTTTCTTAACCGCCTGCTGTACCTGCATGCCAACCTTCAATGACTGATGTACCATGACACCCAGGTCTCGTTGCACCTCCCCTTTTCCTAATCTGTCACCATTCAGATAATAGTCTGTCTCTCTGTTTTTACCACCAAAGTGGATAACCTCACATTTATCCACATTATACTTCATCTGCCATGCATTTGCCCACACACCTCACCTATCCAAGTCGCTCTGCAGCCTCATAGCATCCTCCTCGCAGCTCATACTGCCACCCAACTTAGTGTCATCCGCAAATTTAGAGATACTACATTTAATCCCCTCGTCTAAATCATTAATATACAGTGTAAACATCTGGGGCCCCAGCACAGAACCTCACGGTACCCCACTAGTCACTGCCTGCCATTCTGAAAAGTCCTTATTTACTCCTACTCTTTGCTTCCTGTCTGACAACCAGTTCTCAATCCATGTCAGCACACTACCCCCAATCCCATGTGCTTTAACTTTGCACATTAATCTCTTGTGTGGGACCTTGTCGAAAGCCTTCTGAAAGTCCAAATATACCACATCAACTGGTTCTCCCTTGTCCACTCTACTGGAAACATCCTCAAAAAATTCCAGAAGATTTGTCAAGCATGATTTCCCTTTCACAAATCCATGCTGACTTGGACCTATCATATCACCTCTTTCCAAATGCACTGCTATGACATCCTTAATAATTGATTCCATCATTTTACCCACTACCGATGTCAGGCTGACCGGTCTATAATTCCCTGTTATCTCTCTCCCTCCTTTTTTAAAAAGTGGGGTTACATTGGCTACCCTCCACTCCATAGGAACTGATCCAGAGTCAATGGAATGTTGGAAAATGACTGTCAATGCATCCACTATTTCCAAGGCCACCTCCTTAAGTACTCTGGGATGCAGTCCATCAGGCCCTGGGGATTTATCGGCCTTCAATCCCATCAATTTTCCCAACACAATTTCCTGACTAATAAGGATTTCCCTCAGTTCCTCCTCCTTACTAGACCCTCCGACCCCTTTTATATCCGGAAGGTTGTTTGTGTCCTCCTCAGTGAATACCGAACCAAAGTACTTGTTCAATTGGTCCGCCATTTCTTTGTTCCCCGTTATGACTTCCCCTGATTCTGACTGCAGGGGACCTACGTTTGTCTTTACTAACCTTTTTCTCTTTACATATCTATAGAAACTTTTGCAATCCGTCTTAATGTTCCCTGCAAGCTTCTTCTCGTACTCTATTTTCCCTGCCCTAATCAAACCCTTTGTCCTCCTCTGCTGAGTTCTAAATTTCTCCCAGTCCCCGGGTTCGCTGCTATTTCTGGCCAATTTGTATGCCACTTCCTTGGCTTTAATACTATCCCTGATTTCCCTTGATAGCCACGGTTGAGCCACCTTCCCTTTTTTATTTTTACGCCAGACAGGAATGTACAATAGTTGTCGTTCATCCATGCGGTCTCTAAATGTCTGCCATTGCCCATCCACAGTCAACCCCTTCAGTATCATTCGCCAATCTATCCTAGCCAATTCACGCCTCATATCTTCAAAGTTACCCTTCTTTAAGTTCTGGACCATGGTCTCTGAATTAACTGTTTCATTCTCCATCCTAATGCAGAATTCCACCATATTATGGTCACTCTTCCCCAAGGGGTCTCGCGCAACGAGATTGCAAATTAATCCTCTCTCATTACACAACACCCAGTCTAAGATGGCCTCCCCCCTAGTTGGTTCCTCGACATATTGGTCTAAAAAACCATCCCATATGCACTCCAGGAAATCCTCCTCCACTGTATTGCTTCCAGTTTGGTTAACCCAATCTATGTGCATATTAAAGTCACCCATTATAACTGCTGCACCTTTATTGCACGCACCCCTAATTTCATGTTTGATGCCCTCCCTAACATCACTACTACTGTTTGGAGGTCTGTACACAACTCCCACTAACGTTTTTTGCCCTTTGGTATTCTGCAGCTCTACCCATATAGATTCCACATCATCCAAGCTAATGTCCTTCCGAACTATTGCCTTAATTTCCTCCTTAACCAGCAATGCTACCCCACCTCCTTTTCCTTTTATTCTATCTTTCCTGAATGTTGAATACCCCTGGATGTTGAGTTCCCAGCCCTGATCATCCTGGAGCCACGTCTCCGTAATCCCAATCACATCATATTTGTTAACATCTATTTGCACAGTTAATTCATCCACCTTATTGCAGATACTCCTTGCATTAAGACACAAAGCCTTCAGGCTTGTTTTTTTAACACCCTTTGTCCTTTTAGAATTTTGCTGTACAGTGGTCCTTTTTGTTCTTTGCCTTGGGTTTCTCTGCCCTCCACTTTTCTTCATCTCCTTTCTGTCTTTTGCTTTTGCCTCCTTTTTGTTTCCCTCTGTCTCCCTGCATTGGTTCCCATCCCCCTGCCATATTAGTTTAAATCCTCCCCAACAGCACTAGCAAACACTACCCCTAGGACATTGGTTCCGGTCCTGCCCAGGTGCAGACCGTTCGGTTTGTACTGGTCCCACCTCCCCCAGAACCGGTTCCAATGCCCCAGGAATTTGAATCCCTCCCTGCTGCACCACTGCTCAAGCCACGTATTCATCTGCGTTATCCTGCGATTCCTACTCTGACTATCACGTGGCACTGGTAGCAATCCCGAGATTACTACTTTTGAGGTCCTACTTTTTAATTTAGCTCCTAGCTCCTTAAATTCGTTTCGTAGGACCTCATCCCTTTTTTTACCTATGTCGTTGGTACTGAGGGAATGATCAGCCATGATCTTATTGAATGGTGGTGGAGGCATGAAGGGCTGAATGGCCTTCTCCTGCACCTATTTTCTATGTTTCTATGTTTCTATGTTTCTAATGCATCCACTAATTCTAGGATAACTTCCTTAAGTACTCTGGGATGCAGACGATCAGGCCCTAAGGATTTATCGGCCTTCAATCCCATCAATTTCCCTAACACATTTTCCCGCCTAATAAGGATTTCCTTCAGTTCCTCCTTTTCACTAGACCGTCGGTCCCTTAGTATTTCTGGAAGACAGAACCAAAGTATTTGTTTAATTGGTCTGCCATTTCTTTGTTCCCCATTATAAATTCAACTGATTCTGACTGCAAGGGACCTACGTTTGTCTTCACTAATCTTTTTCTCTTCACATATCTATAGAAGCTTTTGCAGTCAGTTTTTATGTTCCCAATAAGCTTCCTCTCATTATTTCCCCCTCCTGATTAAACCCTTTGTTCTCCTCTGCTGAATTCTAAATTTCTCCCAGTCCTCAGCTTTGCTGCTTTTTCTGGCCAATTTATATGCTAGTAAACAGCCACACCTCCCACCATGTCCCAATGGACATATTTGTTTAAATGTCCAAGATCATTGGTAGAGATGACTTACCCAATACAATCGTACCATTGGCAAGCAAAAGCATAAATAAACATTCAATATTTTTAAGCGACATTAGAACGTACTATTTCCACTCACCCCCTGAAAACAATGGCATATCGCAGTTTCCACCTCACCAAAGGTTTCTCCCTCACATAAAACTGCAGGTATCTAAAATTGTCGGGGCACAAACAAATAAGGCAATGCTTTTTAATTTTTCTACAAATGCACACACGTCCCCCTCAAATCCAGACAATTCAGACATCAGAAAGAGAGAAACGAAGTCACTGTTGTAATGTAGCAAATGCGGCAGCCAACTTTCACACAGCAAGCTCCCACAAACAGCAATGAAATAATGACCATATATTCTGTTTTAGTGACGTCTGTTAAGGGATATATATTGTCCAGAACACCAAGGAGAACTATCCTGCTCTTCTTCAATATAGCACTGTGGGATCTTTTACGTCCACCTGTGAGGTTCAACATCTCGGTTTAACATCTCATTTAAAAGATGGCACCTTCCACAGCGCAGCACTCCCTCAGGACTACATTTGGAGTGTTAGCTTGGATTATGTGCTTAAATCTCTGAAGTGGTATTTGAACTCACAACCTTCTGACTTGGAGGCAAGAGTGCTACCAACTGAGCCAAGGCTGACATCTTGAAGTTGGTGAATCCCCAATCTCATGCCGTGGCAGGGACAGATGCTCGAAAGGATGCACATGTAGGAGATAGTGCTACAACAACTGTAGTGTCGATTCTCTGTCTCATGCTGTCATCAAGCGTGGCTTCCTACTGGTGGACGTGGCATCAGTGAACTTAAGCTCAGGTCCACTCAACACCCATATTATAAGGTTTATTTTCTGGTGCCTCACATGCAGGGAGATAATCAACAGTTTGTGAATGATAGGATTGATAAGATCACCAGTACAACCCATTCAACATGGGGCAACTACAATTTTCTAATTTATACAAGTGATCTGGATTCAGAAACACAATGCAAAGTGGTCAGATGGAGCAGGCCAGAAGGTGTAGCAGAATCTGAAACCACAAAATAAGTTGGACAAGATATGTAAGTGAGCCAAACAATGGCAGTTGAAATTTAATATGGGCAAACGTAAAGTGCTACAGATAATAAAGAAAAGCAGACAAGATATATAACCATTGAAATAGCTAAGGATGAAACTGCAAGGGACCTAGGAGTCTTAGTAGACATAGTGCTAAAGATGCTGATATCATAGCACACGCAAGGTAAATGGGGCATTGGGAGATGCATCTTGTCATGTATGTACATGCTGTTTGTAGCCACCAGATGGTGCCATTGTTGGAGGCCACTGAGCAGCATGCACATGATACTGCTCTAATATAAAAGGCCAGCCATTTTGTGAGTTAGACACTTTGGGACTAAATAAAGCACAGCCAAGATCATACCTTGCTTAGTTAAACACTACTCAGTTTGAACCTTTATTGCATACGTAACATTTGGCGACGAGAATAGAAGAACCTTTGTTTTCAAAATGAGCACAATTGGATTTTTAGAGGGAGGGAGAAGATTGGGCAGACTTTGTGAGCCATTGAACCAGTATTTCGTGGCCAACAAAATGAAAGGGGCCGACGATGCAGATCGGCGCGGACCATGTTCTTCACTGTGTGTGGTTCAAAGATCTACGGTCTGATAAAGAATCTACTTATGACTAGTGATCCAACAGAGAAAACATACAAGGAGTTATGTACATTGGTACGGGAGCATCTCAAGCCAGATGACGGCATCATCATCTCGAGATACGAGTTTCATACACGCATTCGATCGGAGGGCCAGAGTACGGCGGAATTCGTTGCTGTATCTAGCAAGTTCGGGACAGGGTTAGCAGACCTGCTGCGGGACTTCTTTGTTATCGGTATCAACCATGAGGTGATCCTGCACAAACTTCTAGCGGTGGAAGAGTTGGATTTAAAAAGGGCCATCCAGATCGCTCAATCATGTATGGCAACAGACAGGAGTTTAAAGAATATGTCGATGAAGAACCGAAACTCAGCAAGTACTGTAAATGCGATTGATTCGGCACAAGGCAGGACCTATCTGGCTGCGTTCGTGAAACCTGTGGCTGCCCAGCGGGAATGCATCCAACTTCTCCGTGTTGGCGTTGTGGGGGAAATCATCGGCACCAGCAGTGCTGATTTAAGCATTTTAGTTGCAAAGGCTGTCTGAGAGTGGGGCATCTCCAGCGCAAGTGTCCGCAGATGAGCAAGCGAGCTGCAACGCACCACGTGGAGGATGAGAGTCAGACTAGCGCGGATCCAGATACGCAATCCGAGATGCCAGAGGAGGAAGTGTATGGACTGTACTCTTTCATAACCAAGAGTAAATCAATTTCGATTAATGTGAAGTTTAACGGGATACCAGTATCGATGGAACTGAACACAGGGGCAAGTCAATCGATCATGAACGAGAGTGCATTTAATAAGCTATGAGATACTAAGACTGCGAGACTCAGGCTGAGCCCTGTTAACACCAAACTGCGCACGCACACCAAAGAACTGATAAAGGTGATTGGCAGTGCACAAATTAACGTGTCATATAGCGGTGCGGTTCATGAGTTACCGCTGTGGATTGTTCCAGGCAATGGCCCAACGCTGCTCGGCAGGAGCTGGTTGGAGAAAATCAGATGCGACTGGAACGAAATAAAGGCGTTGTCGTCGGAGGAAGATACATGTGCCCAAGTATTGAGCAAGTTCCCTCGCTGTTCGAACCGAATATTGGCAACTTCACGGGAGCCAAGGTGCAGATCTACGTGGACTCAGATGCAAGACCTGTCCATCTTAAAGCTCGAGCAGTGATGAGGGAGAAGGTCGAAATTGAACTGGACAGACTCCAGCGTGAATGGATCATATCACCGATTGAATTTAATGAATAGGCCAGCTCCATTGTTCCTGTGCTGAAAAGTGATGGCACAGTCAGAATCTGTGGAGACTGCAAGGCTACAATCAACAGAGTTTCGAAACAAGATCAGTACCCGTTACCGAAGGCTGATGACTTGTTTGCAACGCTAGCCGGAGGGAAATCGTTCACAAAACTGGACTTGACGTCAGCCTATATGACGCAGGAGTTGGTCGAGACGTCGAAGAGACTTACGTGCATTAACACGCACAAAGGACTGTTTATTTACCACAGGTGCCCGTTTGGAATTCGCTCGGCTGCAGCAATATTCCAGAGGAATATGGAAAGTCGACTGAAGTCCGTTCCCAGAACCGTCGTGTTCCAAGATGACATCCTGATCACCGGTCATGACTCTAAGGAATATCTGAACAATCTGGAAGAGGTTCTACTGCGTTTGGACCGAGTGGGACTCAGACTGAAACGCTCGAAGTGCGTCTTCATGGCACCGGAGGTCGAATTCGGTCATGGTACGGTCATGGCCAAGGAGGGCAACAGAGTATTTGTTATTAAGTTCAAGAATGGGCAAACTTGCAGGAAATACATGGATCAAACAAAACTGAGGCACACAGACGAGCCAGAGCAGTCGGACGAAGAAACCATCGATGACCAACTAACCTACCAGCAGCCTTCAGTGGACTCAAGGGTCATCAATGAACCCGGAATTTCTATCATGGACTTGTTCAATAAAAATGGACTTGCAATTCCTGACATGGCCACTGCCACCCCCAACAAGTCAGCCATCCAGCCACAACAGACTCCGCACACTCACCCAAGGCCAGAATTGAACTGAGACGGTCAACCCGAGAGCGTAAAGCACCAGACTGTCTCAATCTGTGATAAGATCTCAGAGGAGGGTATTGTCATGTATGTACATGCTGTTTGTAGCCACCAGATGGTGCCATTGTTGGAGGTCACTGAGCAGCACGCACATGGTGCTGCTTGATATAAAAGGCCAGCCATTTTGAGAGTCAGAAACTTTGGGACTAAATAAAGCACAGCCAAGGTCGTACCTTGCTTAGTTAAACAGTACTCAGTTTGAACCTTTATTGCATACATAACACATCACTGGTCTCCTGGACCTCGTTTTGAGCATCGGAGAGTAATTGCTCAGATTTTTCCCCCCAAATTGAGTTTGTGTTTCTCTGGTCTTTTGCCTCTCCCAGGAGATTGGGCGACTGCTGGTGTTGGTGGGGGGTGGGGCGATAGTGTTCATGATGCTCAGTTGCACCTGACGTCACAAAGTTCGGTGGCACAATAAGAAATGCAAGTGGGAGCAGAAAGTTGCAAAGGAACATTAATAGTTGAGTGCACAAAACTGTGGCAGAAGGAGTTCAATGTGGGAAGGGTGAGGCCAACCACTTTGGATGCAAGAAAGATAGATCAGAGTGTTTTCTAAATGGTGAGAAGCTAGGGACTGTGGAGGAACAGAGAATTTAGGAGTGATGATAGGAAGCTTTCACACAATGGGTGTTGGAAATCTGGAACTCTCTTCCCCCAAAAATTTCAAAACTGAGATTGGTAAGATTTTTGTTGGGTAAGGGTATTAAGAGATATGGAACCAAGACAGGTAAATGGAGTTAGGTTACAGATCAGCCATGATCTAAATGAATGGCGGAACAGGCTCGAGGGGCTGAATGTCCTTCTCCTGTTCCTATGATGATGAGACAGGTTCTCGTCTTTTCCTGCGTGTCAGTTTTGTATGCTCGTGTGTCCAATCAATGCAGAGCAGCAAATCAACAAAGACAAAAGAAAGTTGGCCTACCCAGCCACAACAGTCAGATATAATTCAATGGAGGTAACAATCAGAACTGTTACTACTTTGGTCAGACCACACTTTGAAAACTATGTCTATTTCTGGTCACCAAGAAATAACCGAGTTATCCAAGAGCTGGAGACAATGCAGAGAAGAGCCACAAGGCTGATCCCCCAGTATCAGGGATTTGGTGTTATGAAGAAAGATTGGAGAGAGTTTTTCAGCCTGAAAAGGAGGCAACTGAGTGATGATCTTATAGAAGGCATACAAGATTGTGAAGAGTATTGAAAAAAATCACTCAGAATATTACTTTAAATTAAACTTGGCGAGTAGAGTTAGAGGATACAGGCTCAAACTAGTAAAAGGTAATTTTGGGACTGACATCAGGAAACTTTCATATAAAAAGAGTGATCAATCTGAGGAGAGAAGAGTAATGGAAGCAAAAATGCTGAAATAATTTAAAAAACAACTGGATGCTATATTGGGTTGACAACTAGGATCCCTCTGGATGGATAAATTAAGATGATGGGCTGAATGGACTTTCTCATAGAATCAACCAGCACAGAAGGCGGCTATTTGGCCATCATGCCTGTGCCGGCTCTTTGAAAGAGCTGACCATTTAGTCCCACTCCCCTGCTCTTTCCTCATAGCCCTGCAAATTTCTCCTTTTCAAGTATTTATCCAATTCCCTTTTGAAAGGTACTATTGAATCTGCTTTCACCACCCTTTCAGTCCGTACATTCCGGATCATATTAACTCGCTGGGCAAAGTTTTCCCCTCTCATTTCCTCCCAGAGTTTTTTTGCCAATTATCTTAAATCTCCCTGTAATTATTTTGTTAGATTCAAAAACCAAAAGAATCGGAGTTGTAAACATTTAAGTCGGCCTCACTGTAGCTTGATGTTTGGGGCGTGTGACATCAAGCTGTTGTTTTGATTTAGACATGGTGTGAGTGGTTATAGGACGGAGAGAGAAAACAGGGAACTACAGACCGGTTAACCTAACATCAGTAGTAGGGAAAATGCTAGTCTATTATAGGAACATAGGAATATGGAATAGGAGTAGGCCATCTAGCCCCTCGAGCCTGCTCCGCCATTCAATAAGATCATGGCTGATCTGGTCGTGGACTCAGCTCCACTTACCCGCCCTCTCCCCATAACCCTTAATTCCCTTATTGTTTAAAAATCTATCTATCTTTGACTTGAAAACATTCAATGAGCCAGCCTCAACTGCTTCCTTGGGCAGAGAATTCCACAGATTCACAACCCTCTGGGAGAAGAAATTCCTTCTCAACTCGGTTTTAAATTGGCTCCTCTGTGTTTTGAGGCTGTGCCCCCTAGTTCTAGTCTCCCCAACCAATGGAAACAACCTCTCTGCCTCTATCTTGTCTATCCCTTTCATGATTTTAAATGTTTCTATAAGATCACCCCTCATCCTTCTGAACTCCAAGGAGTAAAGACCCAGTCTACTCAATCTATCATCATAAGGTAACCCCCTCATTTCTCGAATCAGCCTAGTGAATCGTCTCTGTACCCCTTCCAAAGCTAGTATATCCTTCCTTAAGTAAGGTGACCAAAACTGCACGCAGTACTCCAGGTGCGGCCTCACCAATACCTTATACAGTTGCAGCAAGACCTCCCTGCTTTTGTACTCCATCCCTTTCGCAATGAAGGCCAACATTCCATTTGCCTTCCTGATTACCTGCTGCACCTGCAAACTAACCTTTTGGGATTCATGCACAAGGACCCCCAGGTCCCTCTGCACCACAGCATGTTGTAATTTCTCCCCATTCAAATAATATTCCCTTTTACTGTTTTTTTTCCCAAGGTGGATGACCTCACACTTTCCGACATTGTATTCCATCTGCCAAACTTTAGTCCATTCGCTTAATCTATCCAAATCTCCTTGTAGCCTCTCTGAGTCCTCTACACATCCCGCTTTCCCACTAATCTTAGTGTCATCTGCAAATTTTGTTGCACTACACTCTGTCCCATCCTCTAGGTCATCTATGTATATTGTAAACAGTTGTGGTCCCAGCACTGATCCCTGTGGCACACCACTAACCACTGATTTCCAACCGGAAAAGGACCCATTTATCCCGTTCTGTTCGCCAGCCAATTCTCTATCCATGCTAATACATTTCCTCTGACTCCGCGTACCTTTATCTTCTGCAGTAACCTTTTGTGTGGCACCTTATCGAATGCCTTTTGGAAATCTAAATACACCACATCCATCGGTACATCTCTATCCACCATGCTCGTTATATCTTCAAAGAATTCCAGTAAGTTAGTTAAACATGATTTCCCTTTCATGAATCCATGCTGCGTCTGCTTGATTGCACTATTCCTATCCAGATGTCCCGCTATTTCTTCCTTAATGAGAGTTTCAAGCATTTTCCCCACTACAGATGTTAAACTAACCGGCCTATAGTTACCTGCCTTTTGCCTGCCCCCTTTTTTAAACAGAGGCATTACATTAGCTGCTCTCCAATCCGCTGGTACCTCCCCAGAGTCCAGAGAATTTTGGTAGATTATAACAAATGCATCTGCTATAACTTCCGCCATCTCTTTTAATACCCTGGGATGCATTTCATCAGGACCAGGGGACTTGTCTACCTTGAGTCCCATTAGCCTGTCCAGCACTACCTCCCTAGTGATAGTGATCATCTCAAGGACCTCCCTTCCAACATTCCTATGACCAGCAATTTTTGGCATGGTTTTTGTGTCTTCCACTGTGAAGACGGAAGCAAAATAATTGTTTAAGGTCTCAGCCATTTCCACATTTCCCATTATTAAATCCCCCTTTTCATCTTCTAAGGGACCAACATTTACTTTAGTCACTCTTTTCCGTTTTATATATCTGTAAAAGCTTTTACTATCTGTTTTTATGTTTTGCGCAAGTTTACCTTCGTAATCTATCTTACCTTTCTTTATTGCTTTTTTAGTCATTCTTTGCTGTTGCTTAAAATCTTCCCAATCCTCTAGTTTCCCACTAACCTTGGCCACCTTATACGCATTGGTCTTTGATTTGATACTTTCCTTTATTTCCTTGGTTATCCACGGCTGGTTATCTCTTTTCTTGCCACCCTTCTTTTTCACTGGAATATATTTTTGTTGCGCATTTTGAAAGAGCTCCTTAAAAGTCCTCCACTGTTCCTCAATTGTGCTACTATTTAGTCCTTGTTTCCAGTCTATTTTAGCCAACTCTGCCCTCATCCCACTGTAGTCCCCTTTGTTTAAGCATAGTACGCTCGTTTCTGACACAACTTCCTCATCCTCAATCTGTATTATAAATTCAACCATATTGTGATCACTCATTCCGAGAGGATCTTTTACGAGGAGATCATTTATTTTTCCTGTCTCGTTACACAGGACCAGATCCAAAATGGCTTGCTCCCTTGTAGGCTCTGTTACATACTGTTCTAAGAAACAATCCCGTATGCATTCAATGAATTCCTCCTCCAGGCTACCCCCTGCGATTTGATTTGACCAATCGATATGAAGGTTAAAATCCCCCATAACTACTGCCGTTCCTTTTTCACATGCCTCCATTATTCCCTTGATTATTGCCCGCCCCACCATGAAGTTATTATAAAGGATGTGATAATGGCACACTTAGATAATATCAACGTGATTAAACAAAGTCAACATGGATTTATGAAAGGAAAATCATGTTTGACAAACCTACTGGAGTTTTTTTGAGGATGTAAATGATAGAATAGATAAGGGAGAACCAGTGGATGTAGTGTATTTGGATTTTCAGAAGGCCTTTGATAAAGTCCCACATAAGAGGTTATTGTGCAAAATTAAAGCATATAGAATTGGAGGTAATGTATTGGCATGGATTGAAAATTGGTTAACTGACAGGAAACAGAAAGTAGGAATAAACGGGGGTCTTTTTCGGGGTGATGGGCAGTGACTAGTGGGGTACCCAGCTAGTGGGATCAGTGCTTGGGCCCCAGCTATTCACAATATATATAAATGATTTGGATGAGGGAACCAAATGTACTAATTCCAAGTTTGCTGATGACACAAAACTAGGTGGCATTGTGAGCTGTAAGGAGGATACAAAGACGCTGTAAGGCGATTTAGATAGGTTGAGTGATTGGGCAAACACATGGCAGATGCAGTATAACGTGGATAAATGTGAAGTTATCCACTTTGGTAGGAAAAACATAAGAACAAAGTATTATTTAAATGGTGATGGCTTGGGAAGTGTCGATGTACAGAGGGACCTGGGCATCCTTGTACACCAGTCATTGAAAGCAAACATGCAGGTGCAGCAAGCAGTTAGGAAGGCTAATTGTATGTTGGCCTTCATGCAAGAGAACTTGAGTACAAGAGCAAGGATGTCTTACTACAGTTATACAGGGCCTTGGTGAGACCGCACCTGGAGTATTGTGTGCAGTTTTGGTCTCCTTATCTAAGAAAGGATATACTTGCCATAGAGGGAGTGCAGCGAAGGTTCACCAGACTGATTCCTGGGATGGCAGGACTGTCGTATGAGGAGAGATTGGGTTGACTAGGCTTGTATTCATTAGAATTTAGAAGAATGAGAGGGGATCTCAATGAAACATATAAAATTCTGACTGGGTCGGATAGAATGGATGCGGGGAGGATGTTTCCCATGGCTGGGAAGTCTAGAACAAAGGGTCACAATCTCAGGATATGGGGTAGGAAATTTAGGACCGAGATGAGGAGAAATGTTTTCACTCAAAGGGTGGTGAACCTGTGGCATTCTCTACCACAGAAGGCTGTGGAGGCCAAGTCACTGAATATATTTAAGAGGGAGATAGATAGATTTCTAGAAACAAAAGGCATCAAGAGGTATGGGGAAAAAGCAGGAATATAGTGTTGAGATAGAGGATCAGCCATGATCATATTGAATGGCGGTGCAGACTCGAAGGGCCGAATGGCCTACTACTGCTCCTATTTTTTATGTTTCTATGTTTCTATACTCTGGCCATGTTGTCATCACTGAATAAACGTACCTGTTGCAGATCCTGTAAAACGACCCTGACATCACCCCGAGTCACGTAGCTGTTGTTTGTCTCATTCCCATGGCTCACCAAAAACCACTGAGCCACCAGCTGAAACAGAGCTAAAGCGAACAAGTTTAAGAGGATGAATTACTGCTGTTACTTTAAATCTACAGACCCCACCGCCTCCAGCCGCTGTGTTCGAGCGAATGCGATTTTCCCGCTATATGTGATGGCCGGTATAATGTGGTGGCGCTATTACAGCGCTCTACTAGATAACAAGAATGCTCCTTCTGCATAGCGACCTTTTGCCCAGTTGTTTCAAGCTCCACATTGACCTACAGCTTTATTTAACCTGCAGTCAGTGCTTAGTACAAACAGCAACCCCACTCCATTTAAACAGGATTAGAAGAGTTTAAGTACACAAAAGGTAACTGAACATTATTGAGGTATTATTTACTTATTTATGTTTGTTCTTGCATTCAGTGCACCTTTTATGAGTACGAATCAGTGAATAAGCACATCTTCAACCCAAAATAAGCAGAGCACATAAGACGCTACAACCGGCAACTTTGAAATTGCTGTTAATGCAAATGGATAATGGTTATCACTTTTTGGCCGATATATGCGACTACTCGATTGAAACATGGATGTTTTGAGTAGTGGGGATTTATTTACTTCACATGTTTAATCAGGAAGATGAAGGTAGCTACTAATATTAATATTATCTTAATGATAAGTTCAATTTTTTTTCTGCTCATGTAGAAAAAGTAAGAGAAATTACAAAGCTTTCCTTTAGAAATAGGCCTGGAGTTTGTGCTCGGTTATGCAGGTTTTTTTTGCGCAATTTATCCAAAATCGGCGAAACCAGCACAAAACATCACAGGATTTTAAGCACAAATTATGTTCAACACAATCGAGTTACTGTGATCTTTTGCGTTAGTTTGAAAACACCGCCCACAAACCTGGCCAGGGCCCCAGATCGAATTAACCACCATATGCAGTTTCCACTAGTTATGCTCATTTGCAGGCCCTTGAGATGTCTCCAAAAATTAAGCTGGATATTTTTTAATTTACTAAGAAATTGATAACTGTAACTCAATATAACTAGCAAATGGTTCAGAATAGCTTTTTTTTAAAGTCATTTTCAGTTATTTAAAATCGGGTTACTCACAGGTGGAGGACTAGACTCTCTGATTAAATTCTTTTTATTGTGATAAGCCCACTTTAAGCTGTATTAATCAAACTGCACCAAGTTACCACTTAAATATATCAAGGAATATTTTGTAAAGTGAAACATTTAAAAAAAAAATATATTTTATAAATCGCTGTCCGATTGCACTGGTTCATCTCAGATTTTGCATTTGGCAATATGCAGATGAGTTTGAGCAGAAACTTGAGAAAAAAAACACTTCTCAAAACTAGAGCAATTTTGGGCGCGATTTGCGCTAGGATCGATGATTGCGTCTCAAACACAAACTGTACTCCATAGTGTTTTTAGGGGTGGGGGAGGTAGGGAGAGGATGATCGTTAGATTATCACAAAAGAGATTGGAATGTGACCTGCCCAAGACATTTGCCACATCGTTAAAAGCCCCTGAAATTAGTTAAAAAAAGCTACAGCTTTATCCAATGATACGGACCACTCTACTCTGACCTTTACCATAAGCTTAGTAAATGTAAATTTCGGCAAATCAAAAAAAAGCTAGCCACCGCAGCAGCAAAATCAATAACGTGGAGGTCGGAAGCGGCGAGTTGCGGAGGAAGGAATCGGGGAGGAGCGGAGATCGGAAGCGGCAAGGAATGGAGGTCGGAATCGGGAAGGAGCGGCGGTCAGGACCGGCGAGCTCCAGAGGTCGGAATTGGGGAGGAGGGAAGGTCGGGATGGGCGAGGTCCGGAGGTCGGGACGGGCGAGGTCCGGAGATCGGGACGGGCGAGGTCCGGAGATCGGGACGGGCGAGGTCCGGACAAGCGAGGTGTGGCGGTTGGGACGGACGAGGTCCAGAGGTCGGGACCGACGAGGAGCAGAGATCGGGACGGGCGAGGTCCGGAGGTCGGGACGGGGGAGGAACGGAGGTCGGGATGGGCGAGGTCCAGAGGTCGGGACGGGTGAAGTCCGGAGGTTGGGACGGGTGAGGTCCAGAGGTTGGGATGGGTGGGGTCCAGAGGTCAGGACGGGTGAGGAGCGGAGGTCGGGACGGGCGAGGTGCGGAGGTCGGGACGGGCGAGGTGCGGAGGTCGGGACGGGCGAGGAGCGGAGGTCGGGACGGGCGAGGTGCGGAGGTCGGGACGGGCGAGGAGCGGAGGTCGGGATGGGCGAGGTGCGGAGGTCGGGACGGGCGAGGTGCGGAGGTCGGGACGGGCGAGGTGCGGAGGTCGGGACGGGCGAGGAGCGGAGGTCGGGACGGGCGAGGTGCGGAGGTCGGGACGGGCGAGGAGCGGAGGTCGGGACGGGCGAGGTCCAGAGGTCGGTTCGGGCGAGGTCCAGAGATCGGAAGCAGACAGGAGAGGATGGACGAGACACGGAGGAACGGAGAGGTCGGAGCCCAGAGGTGGAGCAGCGTGGACAAGACCAAGAGAAGGTGCAGCACAGGCCAATAGCGAGGCTGTGAGGTCGTGAGGCTCACATTGAATACTATGACTTCCACGTAGAGAGAGGTCCTGTGGAAATGAGGAAGAAAGGAGGACAATAGGAGTATGTTTGAGTTTGGGTGTATGCATTGACACATGCGGTGGAGCCTGGTCTCCAGGCGTCTTGGGTCTCTTTGCCACTGGACCAAGACCTTGCTCGATCAAGCCCATTAAAAGAATTCATGCACAGGCATCTTCCACCATTTAAAATTAGTTCATCAGTCACCTGAGTACTCATTTTTAGTGTGGAAGCAAGTCATTCTCGAGGGACTGCCTATGATGATGATGACAAGAACACTGACCCACCCAACTCCATCCCAAGGCAAGAATGGCTCTGAAACATCCTTGAGTAACTACACCCCACCACCCCCAATCTCCATGACCTTTGCCGAGAAGTAGCAGCAATCTTGTACTGTATAGAATATTGTGACCAGACTCACGGTATAAAAGTACATTCGTACAAATAGTCTGCACAGTGAGTAGGGTCACTGCGAATGTACATTTACCAATATATAAGCCAATAGAAAAATAAAAGAATGACTTACATTTATATAGCGCCTTTCACAACCTCAGGGCACCCCAAAGCACTTTGCAGCCAATGAAGTACTTTTAAAGTGTAGTCACTGTTGTAATGTGGGAAACGCGGCACCCAATGTGTGGACAGTAAGCTCCCGCAATTGGCAATGTGCGAATGACTAGACAATCTGTTTTTTAATGATGTTAGTTGAGGGATAAATATTGGCCAGGACACCGGGGAGAACTCTCATGCTCTTTTTTTCTAAATAGTGCTGTGGGATCTTTTACGTTCAACTGAGACACCACCTCCGTCAGTGCACCACTCACTCAGCACTGGAGTGTCAGCCTAGATTTTTGTGCTCAAGTCCCTGGAGTGGGACTTGAATCCACAACCTTCTGACTGAGATGCGAGAGTGCTACCACTGAGCCAGGGCTGATCACAACATACAAAGAATTTGAACTGCTTCGATTTGCTGTTCTTCTGCATTGGGGCTGAAGTTTCCATCCCTCTAATTCCCACCTGCCACCAATGTCAATAGTGAGTTCCAATAGCCCAGCAGTGTCCTCAATAGGAAGGTAGTGGTACTGCACCTGGCTGCAGCACAAGCATAAAAATACAAGCACAAGATTGAAGAGGGAAGTGGTATTTACTATTGAGCTCATCAACATGGAGCATGTCTATTATTGGGCTTTGAGGGGATAATAAGTGCAAGTGGAAATGTGTCAGGAAATCACAGCACAATGGCAAGTTACCTCCTGAGTGTCAACATTAGAACATTATGGACTTCCCAATGAGGTACAACACCAGATGCCCAGTAAACTCCCCAACCCCCTTCCCTTAGTGCTGTAACACTCACCTCAGAAAAACACCAATGTGAATTGTGTTCTGGTTTCTCCAACCAGCGATTCTTAAAACTTCTTGTTTCAGTGCAGTACTGAGGAAGTGTTACACTGTCTGAGGTGCCGTCTTTCTAATGAGACATTAAGCCGAAGCCCTATTAGCCCTTTCAGGTGGACGTAAAAGATCCCACGGTACTATGTCGAAGAAGAGCAGGGGAATTTCTTCCCATGTCCTGGTCAGTATTTATCCCACAACCAACACCACTAAAAACAACAGATTGTCTGGTCATTATCATATTGCTGCTTTTGGGATTTGCTGTGCACATTTGGCTGCCACATTTCCTACACAGCAACAGTGACTACACTACAAAAGTAAAGTATTTCATTGGTTTTAAAGTGCTTTGGGATGTCCTGAAGTCAGGAAAGCTGCTATATAAATGCAAGTTCTATCTTTTTTTTCGAACAGACCAGTGGGAGCTCTGCATAGGTTTTCAGGGAGATGATCTCAGTAGCCTATCAGACTATAGCTGCTGTTATTATGAACTGTTCAATAGTTCTCTATGACATGCACCTGAAGGTATGCTCCGTTGGGCTAGTCCTCACCTCTGTATTTTGCAAACAACTTGCCTCCTGAAAGGCTGATCAAGGCAGCAGCAACCGATCGAAACTGGATAGAACCGGTTCTGTTCCTGTTCAATGAAAAACCATTGTGTCAATAGAGAATAACTACAAACCCTGAATATCCTAAATGAAAAATGGAAAATGTTGGAAAAGCATGGCAGGTCGGGTTTGGTTAATGATTTGGGTGGAGAGAGAGAGAACCTTCATCAAAGTCTCAGTTGAAAAGATCTTACGAAGTATCCCATTGCATTCTGAAACATTAAAGTACTGAAGGAATGCTGCACTGTCAGAGATGCCGTCTTTTGGATAAGACAATTACCGAGGCCCCATTTGCCCGCTCTGGTGACGTAAAAGATCCCCTGGCACTATTAAAAGAAGAACAGGGGAGTTCGCCCTGATCCTTGCCAATATTTATCCCTCAATCGACATCACTAAAATGGATTATCTGGTCATTATCACATTATTGTTTGTGGGATCTTACTGTGCACAGATTGGCTGCTGGGTTTCCCTACATTACAACAGTGGCTGTACTTCAAAAACATTTAATTGCTGTAAAGTACTTGGGGGCATCTTAAGCTTGTGAAAGACGTTATATGAAAACAAGACTTTCTTTCATGAGAACATGAGAATTAGGAGCAGGAGTACGCCATTCGGCCCCTCAAGCCTGCTCCACCATTCAATAAGATCATGGCTGAACTCCACTTTCCTGCACTATCCCCATATCCCTTGAGTCCCTTAATATCCAAAAATCTATCGATCTCTGTCTTGAATATACTCAACGACTGAGCTTCCACAGCCCTCTGAGGTAGAGAATTCCAAAGATTCACCACCCTCTGAGTGAAGAAATTTCTCCTCATCTCAGTCCTAAATGGCCAACCACTTATTCTGAGGCTGTGATCCCTGGTTCTAGACTCCTCAGCCGGGGGAAACATCCTCCCTGCATCTACCCAATCTAGCCCTATAAGAATTTTGTATGTTTTAATGAGATCACCTCTCATTCTTCTAAACTCTAGAGAATATAGGCCTACTCTACTCAATCTCTCCTCATAGGACAATCCCCCAATCACAGGAATCAGTCTGATAAACCTTTGTTGCACTCCCTCTATGGCAAGTATATCCTTCCTTAGGTAAGGAGACCAAAATTGTACACAATACTCCAGGTGTGGTCTCACCAGGACCCTATATAATTGCAGTAAGACGTCTTTACTCTTGTACTCAAATCCTCTTTCAGAGATTCACCTGTATGTTTGAATGAATGCAAAACCAATACGCCTGGTAAGCCTTATCTTTATGAATCTCTGCAATGTTACTCCCTCCACTCAGTCGACTAATGGACTTCCACAGTGGTCATTCCTACTAACCAGTATATTAATAAGCCTCCTCAGTGCCAGTCCTGCCACTCAGTCAGTTAACTAACCTCCTCGGTGTTACTCTTTCAGAGCAGTCCATTAGTGAGTGACACTTCCTCCCAATGATTTGACACTTTGGATGTAATTTTAACCGAACTCGCCAGGCTGGCAACCCACGTGATTGGATGGAACGCTGGCTTTACACCACACTCAATATTACTCGCATGGAAAGTAAAATCAGGTTGGATGCAAAACCAGCATTGCACCCATTCTCATCAGCTTCCCGACGGGTGCGTTAGATTAAAATTGCCCACTTTGTAACTAAACAGCTTCACTTCACTGGACGCTGTGTCCATACGTTCATGACAGTGCTATGAAATTATGAGAGTACCCAACTAGGTACAGGGACTGATGAGAGCCATGTTGAAATTGGAGCCCAATACTGATAAGAATATTAGGGCTAGCGATCCTCAAAAATAAAATGGAGCAGGGAATGCTGCAATCCCACCATCCTTCACACAACTGGAAAGAGATGACATCATTGGATTCGTCAAGGCATGTTCCAGGAATGCAAGGTTGCAACCTAATAAGTACTTCAAACTGAATTAAAAAAAAATATTCCCCAGTGATTTGACTAGTGAGAAAGTCCTGCCCAAAACGTGAAGCCGATCGATCTTCAGACCTACAACAGTGTGAATGGCTGAGCCCAAGATAGGGCAGATCTATTGCTTTCTGACAGACTCAATGCTACTGCCAAATTACTGCTCTTGTCTCCACAGGTACCATACTTCTGAAGTAATAACCCAATCATGACAGACACAAGTAGAAAGACTTTCTATAAACAATCTGTAGTGCTTCATTGCCTCTTGAGAATCCTTTCCAGAATGCACCCTGTGTTAACCATGTTCATGTTAATCCAAACATCAATTGTCCATTATCCCTACAATCTTGTTTACATAGAATTCACAGCACAGAAACAGGCCATTCAGCCTCCTCCCACCCTACTTCATCTAATCCTAGTTTGGATCCTGGAATAATCCTCCTTTAGTCTTTAGAACCCTTGAGATTTTACTGGATCTCTAATCATAAAGTTAGCTCTGTGATATAATACGTTGTTCCCTTAATTGAGCAACTGTTCCACTGAATGAGCCAGAGGATACAACAAGCATGGTTGAGTTCCATCTGTGTTGGAACAATCCAACAGGAAACAACATCAGTGTAACATCACACTTCTGATACATAAGTTTATGGTGTCAGCCGTGGCTCAGTTGGAAGCACTCATGTCTCTCAGCCAGAGGGTTATGGATTCAAATCCCACTCCAAAGACGTGAGCACATAATCTAGGCTGACATTCCAGTGCAGTGCTGAGGGAGTGTTGCACTGTTGGAGGTGCCATCTTTTAGATGAGACATTAAACCAATGCCCTCTCTCAAGTGACGTAAAAGATCCCATGGCACTATATTGAAGAAGAGCAGGGGAGTTTTCTCTGATGTCCTTGCCAATATTTATCCCTCAACCAACTTTACTAAAAAAAATGATCTGATCATTATCCCATTGTTATTTGTAGGAGCTTGTTGTGCAGAATATTGGCTAACACTTTTTCTACATTACAACAGTGACTACACTTCAATTAATTAGCTGTAAAGCACTTCGGAACATCCTGAAGTTGTGAAAGCTGCTAGAGATATACAAGTTCTTTCTTTCTAAATGAATGCATTTGAAATATTGCAACACAGTTTAACAAAAAAATTGCTGTTAGTAATGTAGATGGGGGCGGGGTATAATTTATGGATTGTATTGGCACTGACCTATCAAACATAGTGAGGAGCAAGTTCAGGGTCACCTGCGCTCCTGTTGATTCTTCCTGGCCCAATCTCTCTTGCCTGGCAGTTTCAAACAGCACCTTTAGCACCGCGGACAGCTCCCAAACAGAGCACGCAGCTTTTAGCTTTGGCCAATGTCTCTGCAGGACATCTCGAACCAACGACACATCAATCACGTGCACTGCAATAAAAATTAAAAGAGAGTCACGCATGAGGAAAGATACTTTAAAACAAAAACAGACATCTTTCTTTCTTTTCCCCCACTCTTCTCCCCTTCCCTCTGGCTTAATGACTCGCACTAGGATACAGTATCAGGGGCATTAACAATCTTCCAGAACTTCATCTAATTAGGCTTTTAAAAAAACAAACC